>NC_090438.1:73401234-73704265 GCF_031143425.1 Pleurodeles waltl
GGATCGTCTCCTCGCATCCATTTTGCTGATTCTCTACCCAGTGGCCTAAGGGCCCTGGGCACTTTCCCCCTGGAAGTAGAGTACGAAAGTGTGCTCGCCTCACCTACATATGTTAGAATGTGGCACTGGCCAGTGTGTGCTTGCATGCACACTGGTGCTCTAAACATATATCCAGCCTGTCTTAGCAGGCCTATGTGTGTGCACTTGCACCTATGGTATTCTTAAACATGTGTCCAGCTTTGCAATGTAGGCTTGTATGTGCGCAAGGGCATGTATGCCCAGGGAGTGAAGGATACCCCTGTGTGTTTTCACTACATATTAGAGCTGCTCTGCCTATAGGCTAAAATGGGGGAAGTTTACAATTACTCCTAGCTGCAATAGTGGATTGCAGTGGAGCAGCCTCATAATCTTTCCTATCATTGGGTTCATCCTGACAAATCCCTTCCCATGGTGAAGGTGGTTTTGTCAATAATAACTTAAAAATGCCACTTCTAGAATGTGGACATTTCTATACTCAGAAATGCTTTGTGTGCCTTGCAAATTCGACTTTAGTCCACCCTGGAGGTGAGGGAGGACATCTGAGCATAACCCAGTGACAGCTATAAACCCTGGGCACAGAACTGGACCAACAGACCTCTCCCATTTAAGGGCCTGGCAAGATAGATTGTAGGGAGACGTTTTGACACTTGGCCTCTCGGGCCAGATCATGGTCCCACTAAAGATTAAGTGGCATATTTATGAGCCCCTTGTGCCACTGGAGCATCACTTTTCGTGAACACACACTCAAACGAATTTCTCAAGACCAATTTGAAAAAACACTTCAGATTTCCATGACATTTTTTTGACCAAGATCATCAAAATCGGGTCAGTACTTTTTAGGTTATGATTTTTCAAATTTAGAAAATGTCTAATTGCGCACCATAGAAATCAATGAGAGAAAATTTTAAAAGGCATATAAAATCAGGCAATGCATTTACCAGTGTCTCCTTTTGTTTTTAGGTTGAGGTTATCAAGAGGTCCTGTGGACCATTCAGGAAAGTTCGGGTGGTTCCCGGGTTTGGCAAAGGCACCTGCTGAAGAGTCCTAGTGCAGGACCACTGCGGGGTACCACTTCGAAAAGCAGAGCACAGGCGAACTACAAGGTGAATCTGTTGGGTCCCCTTGGAGTGTAGAGGTTGCAAGGGGAAGGAGTGTAGAGGTTGCAAGGGGAGGGGCTCTCTTAGAGCACATCTGGTTCTTCGGTGTAATGCCCAGGGAGGCCAGGTGCAGAGCAGACAGGTGAGCCAAGAGCGGTGCTCAAAGGTCAATAGGACCACTCTGGGGGGTGCTTCTTATGTGTCCTGAAGTCCCTTGACAATGCCTGCTCCTAGTCCTTTGGGTTAGTGCGGAGTGGACTTTTCTTCTGGGTGTCCGATGTTGGGGGTCCAGTACCCTTGGCTATTGTACAGTTCAGTCACTGAAGATTGCAGTGCCACCAAACTTGGCACACTTGCAGGTATTGTACTCCGGGTCTATAGGGTGAAATGTGGTCTTGCTGCTGTGTCCGGTTCCTTGGTCAACAGCTGGTCAGTGTATGGGACTTCACTGGTCTTTGCTTCTTTGTTGCAGGGAGTGATGCCTTCACTCTGGAGGAATATCTTTGGCAATTTCGTAGAGTCTGTCTGTTGTCCGATGTCCATGCAACCCCTCACCAGTGATTGTCAAATCCTGGGTGCAGCAGGCAGGGTTTGGCACATATTTCTTTGTGCAGCAGGAATGCAGTTATCAAGTCTTGGGCCTTCTTGTGTCCTTGGAATCTGCAGGTCTAGGGGTGCCCAATAAATACTGCATTAGTGTGCATTTAGGGGAGTACCTAGTAGTGACCAATGTGTCATCCACTTTCGGTGGGCAGAGGTCACTTTTCTATCCCTGATTGGCTATTTTCGTACCATGCAAGATGGAGGAAAAAGAAATGGAGGGGTCACCTCACGTGCAACACATTAGGGGTGGTGCTAGCTGGGGGTGGCCACTCTTCCCTTCCTTTATGCATTTTCCTGCCGTTGCTCCCACTAAAAGTGGGGGTTTGCAATGGAGTGGCCATCTGCTTTTAGCAGCAGGGCTGGGGGTCGAGTTTCAAGGGCGATAAGCCCTTTGAAGCCCGCCGACAGGGCTGTGCACATTCTTGGAGGATGAGATGTAACACCTCTGCCCAGGAAGGGCTTTGTTTTCTGAACCCAGAGAGCCAGGGCTCGCACCCCAGAGTTCCAGAATCTTGTCTGGTGGTAGCAGGCTGGTTGTGTTGAGCAAGCAACCATGCCAGGGTTAGTTAGCTATTGCAGGGGTCACCTCTCATTTGGCAATAAATCCAATACTGGTACCAGTTTGGATCTATTGTCCTGAGTTGTTTGATACCAAACAACCCAGGGTTCAGAGTGGCCATCATGTAGCTGTGAAACCGTACTGACCAGTGTTCAGCAAATGCATATAAAATGGTTGCTCTGTAACTTACTATGTACCAGATCTGGCCTGGACACATTAGGGTATACTACTAATGCATCTATGCTCACACATGTAGTGTAGTGCATCTTGCCTTAGGGCTGAAAGGCCTGCCTATATTGCATGCAGTGTGTAGCTGTGTGCCATGTCAGTTTTGCATGCTAGTATTGCACCAGGACACTTAGCCTGCAATGGCAGTGCTGTGTACACTTGAATGCGTGGTCCCTGAGGGCGGCACAATCTGTGCTGCTTCCCTCAGGGGCCTACCCTTAGTACCCTATGCCCTGAGTGCCTAAGTACCATTTACTAGAGACTCATAGTGACAGCTAAAGGTGTTGCCAATTGTTACAATATTTTTGCAAGGTTAGGGAAAAAACACTAGCACTGGTCACCTAGTCAGTAAGTTCTCAGTACGCTCCAGTCCAAGTTGCATCCAGAAACCAGGCAAAAACGGAGGGGGGTACGATAATGAGGGGCCAGTTACCCATAATTATTAGTAAAACAAGGAAGGCATTTCCTATTTAAATGCTGACCTCACTCTAGCTACCCAGTGGCAGCTGTATATATCTAGTAAAACAATTCAGTCAATTGTAAGCTGGGCAGCGCACTCAACTGTTGGTGACGGAGAAGACCCCCCTCGTATTTATATGTTCCAAAGAACATATTCACCGCACTCCACAGAGTCCATTTGAAACATCTTTATTTAAGGTTTCACAGCCACCAACGCGTTTCAACTCGTATAGAGTCTTGCTCACAGTCAGAGAGTCCTTCTTTACTTTCCTTTATATACAATCTCTGCCTTATGCCAACAATGAAGCATTCTGGATGTTGTAGTGTACAGATAGATCTATACCAAGTAAAAAGTAAAAATGTGCATTAATTCTGTGGCTCACAATCTACTGATGATGGCAAAATGTGATTTATACATATACATGCTTATCTATAAATATAATTGGCACCAAAACAAAGGAGTTTGTCCATTGATCACAATTATGTGCTAGTCAATACATCGGATTTGAAGCTTAGTGTTTATTTACCCATGATTTATCATATGGATCCATACTGATCACCGCAATAAAAAGTGCAGTTTATTTTACAATTAGTGCATTTAGGGTGCATCTCATTATTGACATTTAGATAATGATTAGTCAATCTGATTTCCCTTCTTTTCAATTGATATTCACCTTTCTAGAGAGGAATTAATGTACATTAGATTAAAGTGTTAATAGGTAGGGAGAAATATTTAGAAGTTTCTATTTATTCTTTAAAAAACATGTAGGCCCTCATTACAACCCTGACGGTCGGTGATAAAGTGGCAGTAGTACCGCCAACAGGCTGGCTGCAATTACCGCCAAATTATGACTATGGTGGTGAGAACTCAGAGAGACAGCCACTTTACCACACCGACCACCAGGGCGGAAACAACAGCCACCACAGTGGTAGCTGGCTACAGCCAGGCAGAAGCCAATGCCCTGCCTACCGTATTAAGACCCTGCAATCCACAACCTTTCCCGGGGAGGTACCAACGCCATCAAAAGCCTGGCGAAAACACTGCACAGAAGTGAAAGGACTCACCATTGGAGACACAGGGAACAACCACGCCGCCATGGAGCCCGAACTGCATGTCTTCCCCATGCTCTTCTACTTCCTGCTCCACCACGAACACCAACAACGGCGAAGACAGTGAGTACAGCCACCTAGCACACAACGGAAGGGGGGAGGGAAAAGAGAGTGACACACACAGGCAACACCTCCACCCCCAATGCCATACACACAATCAGCTGCAGTAATAAAACATATATACCTCATACCTCGGATGAATAATGCAAGGACAATAGGATTTTACTAAAGTGAGTGTAATAAGATCAACACAGTAGAAATAAGAAATATTCAATGTGCTGGTATATACAAATGTACAGTTCAAGGGGCACTGCCCAGTCCCCAGTGTGCATGGGCCACAGGCCAAAGTCCAAGGCCCCACTTGTCACCTGCACCAACACAGAGAGTACACTGCAGGGGCATCAGTTGGAAAAAAGGCAGGCAACTCAGGGGGATGGGGGGGCACCTCAGCCAGAAGATGGAACAAGACCACTGGTTCTGGAGGAGGCAACATGCCCCGTGCTTGGTCTTGGGGAGTGCTAGGTCACAGTCTCTCAAGTGGGTGACATGCCCCTGGCTCTGGAGGGGGCAACATGCCCTGTGCTCTGTCCTGGGGAGAGCAAGGCCACAGTGTCTCAAGTGGGTGACTTGCCCACGTGCTCTGGAGGGGCAACATGCCCTGTACTTGGTCCTGGGGAGTGCAAGGCCACAGTCTCTCGAGTGGGTGATTTGCCCACTGGCTCTAGAGGGGGCATTGTGCCCTGTGCTCTTGATCCTGGGGAGGCTGGGGTTGGTGGGTGTCTTACCCACTGGTTCTGGAGGGGGCATCGTGCCCTGTGCTCTTGATCTTGGGGAGGCTGGGGTTGGTGGGTGTCTTACCCACTGGTTCTGGAAGGGGCATCATGCCATGTGCTATTGATCCTGGGAAGTGCAAGGTCACAGTCTCTGAGGTGGGTGTCATACCCACTGGATTTGCAGGGGCCAGGCTGCACAGCAGCCCATGGAGGCAGGACTACATACCGTCCGCCGGCGGTGACGGCTGCTCAGTGGTGGTGGTGGTGCTGCTGCTGGTGGGGGGAAGCTCCTGCCCATCCCCTGCAGCCTCGAACGGCTGCCCACTGGTGTCCACTGGTGGTGGGGGTGATGCTGCTGCTGGTGGGGGAAGCTCCTGCATATCTCCTGCAGCCTCGGATGGCTGCTCACTGGTGGTGGTGGTGGTGCTGCTGCTGCTGGATGGGGGGAGGCTCCAGCCCATTCCCTGCAGCCTTGGATGGCTGCACAACCATGGTTGGTGGTAGGGGCTCCGTCTGAGTCCCTGCCCCAGGCCCCTTGTCCTTCCTGCTGGGGCTGGCACCTTGCCCTTCCTGGCAGCAGCTGGGGCTGGCTCCTTGACCTTCCTGGCAGCAGCTGGGGCTGTCTCCTTGCCCTTCCTGGCAGCAGCTTGGGTAGGCACCCTTTCCTTGAGGCTGCCAGGTGCAGGCTCCTTCACCCTCTGCTCAAGTGCTCTGGATCCTTTCCCACCACAAGTGGGTGTGGAGACTCCTGGGCCCATGGATTGGGTGGCTGAGGTGCTTGCCTGGGTTTTTGCTACCCTGGCCAGATGTGAAGGACGGGGAGGGAGGGGCAGGGAAGAGGCCAATGGTGGAGCGGAAAAGCTTCTTAGAGACATTGGGGTGGGAATAGGGAGGGGGGAGCAGGCCCTGGATAATAACTGTGTCACAGTTAAAATTTGGACATACATGTCAAAACCCACTTACCCATTACAAATTGACATCATGCATTGTACTGTTGTGGCTCCAATATTTAGTTTGTGACCGGCTCCTCACTCCTTTGTCCCTTAGGTGCTACTGCTGAGGATGAATAGGAGATGGAGAAATACCTCTGTGTACAGAACCCTGGTGGACCTGGCAATATTGGAGGACAGGCACATCATCCTCACCTTTAGACTGGACAGGGCCACAATCACAGAGCTGTGTGCCCAATTGGAGCCTGACCTGATATCTGCGATCCGTCACCCCATTGGTATCCCCCCTCTTGTGCAAGCTCTATCAGTGCTCTATTTCCTGGCAACTGGTTCTTTCCAAGTGACAGTGGGCTTGGCAGCAGGAATGTCACAGCCAATGTTCTAAATAGTGCTGACAAGAGTGTTGTCTGCCCTGATTAAACACATGTGCAGCTACATTGTTTTTCCCCAGGTGGAGGATTTGACCACAGTGAAGGCTGACTTGTATGCAATGGGGCATATCCCCAACATAATTGGGGCGATTGATGGACCATTGGAATGAGTGAGATGTGATGGTGGGGTGTGTGGGAGGTGGTGGAGTGATGGGAGTGAGGGTGGGGGGTATGTGTTGGCATGCAGGTAGGGGGGTGATAGAGTTGACTTACACAAGTCCAGTCCTCCTCCTACTCCACCCAGGCCCTCAGGGTGCATAATTGCCAAGACTTGCTCCTCCCATGTGGATAGTTGTGGGGGAGGAGGTGGGGGTCCACTGCCAGTCCTCTGTACAGCGAGTTGGTGTCTTGCTGCAATGGAACGTACCTTCCCCTGTAGGTCATTCTACCTGTTCCTGATGTCATCCCTGGTTGGATGCTGTCCCACGGCGTTGACCCTGTCCATGATTCACTGCCATAGCTCGATCTTCCTAGCTATAGATATCTGCTGCACCTGTGCTCCAATTAGCTGAGGCTCTACCCTGATGAATTCTTCCACCATGACCCTTAGCTCCTCCTCTGAGAATCTAGGGTCTTTGTGGTGCCATGGTTGTTGTGTAAGGTGTGTAGGTGAGGGTGTGTAGGGTAATGTGTTGGGGTATGTGAAGTGGGGTGCTTGAGTGGTGTATAGGTGTGAGTGGTATGTGGCTCTTGTTGTGTGAGTGCTCTTGCAGTCTCTCTTTGGTGGCAATTATTTGTAGTCGTAAAGGGTTGTGGGTTATGTGGGTGGGTGTTTTATAGTGGTGTGGGTGTGTGGGTGCGGTGTGTGTAAGGGTGTTAGGTGTTTGTTTTTGTAGCACAATGTATTGTATTTATAATTTTTAGCATATTTAATTATTTTCAAGTACGTATAGGAACTACCACAGTAATACCTATAAATAACTGTGGTAATAATAAAAAAAAATTGCACGGTTCTCTGTAAAGTGGTGTCAAAGTATATAGAAAAATATAAATACATTTCTCTACCTATTACCACTTTAATTGGCAGTAGGTAGGGAACAACAATAAAACCTACAGCCCTAATCCAGAACTCAGTGAAACTGTCCCGAAAATTCCATGGCTGCCTTTTTCATTTTGGAAAGGCAGCCATTAGCCAATCAGACACTACCTTCTCTTTGGCCTGTATCGTGTTTATCGCGGTATACTTCGGTACAAAATATAACTAAGCATTTAACACTTATAACTTCTACAACACTTGCATTATTTACACCTACTACTAAACATTAGCATTTACATCATATCATATTTATTCTTGCTACATTACATCTACATCTGTTTTCCCACTTTCCCACTATGGGCCTCATTATGACTTTGGTGGTCCGAGGACTGCCATTTTGGTGGTGGCGGTCAGACTGCGAACAGGCTGGCGGGCAGAACTGCCAAATTATGACTTTGGCATGTTGCGCACAGGACGCAGCCAAAGCATTGCCAGTGCAGTCAGACCGCCGTGGCCGATTGAAGGCACCAGCAGGCCAGCATAGATCAAGTTTCCGTCAGACTCATTATGAGGTTGCACAGTGCCCAATATTTTTGCCGCGGTCGGACCACCACAGAAAGGCAGGCGGAAAGGAACTGTACAAAAGGAGACACTCACTTCAAGGAAGCCATACTTTTACAGAGCCGCCAAGTAACCACAACTAGATGTCATCCTGCAACTTCTGCTTTGGCAAACATCAACAGAATTTTTGCCGACGACAGCAACCGTAAGTACACACACTTACCTGTTACAGTTGTATATTCTGACAATTTGATACAGTTACATAACATACCATAGGGAGGGGGCTGCAAGGGCAACACTCACATGTAACACTAATAGTACACCGACATGCACACTCACATACAGCAGCAAAGACAACCACACACTCCAGCCAGCACACCACAAGTCAAGAACACACACTTACACACAACATCACAGCACAGGCCCACTCTCGCACAATCCCACACAACATACCAACAGGTTACAACAACATCAGAACTGCAACATCATAAACACATTGTCAAGCACTCACAACTGACACTGGCCAGGGACGCATCACACATACAACACAATGTACAACCAACAGGGAACAAACACACACAATTACACAGTCAAGCAACTTAGCAATCAGTACATATATCACCCCCCCACACACACACAGTACATCATACCTATCATACCATGCAGAATACATGCACACTCACACAGCCGAAACACATAAAGCCACCCACCACAACAACAAACACTTGCCAATAAAAACACCATACAATACCATCACTACAACATGTCTGCAAAATACACATGCCTATCACACAACACACACCCTATCCCTGGGGGACAAAAGCACTGCACTCACCCTCACAAACTGCCCAAACAATACTTGATCTAGGGATAATGCCTCACTCAAGGCCTTGGCTCAAGACGACAGTATAGTCATCAAGTCAGCAGATAAAGGAGGAGCAATTGTTATTTTAGACACACAGCTATGCTTATGTCTTCCAAGTGACACATCTTATTATGATCCGATACCTCATGACCCTACCAGGAAACTACAATGCACGATTCAGGCTATGATACACAAAGCAGATGTGAATACATGGATAACCCATAAAGAAGTTGAGTTCTTGGACACCAAGCATGCTCGTGTCCCTTACTTTTACTGTCTCCCTAAAATTCATAAGGGTATCCAGCCCTGACTAGCCGCCCTATTGTCTCGGGCATTAGTTCTGTTCTTGAACCCCGTATCCATTTTTTTAAATCACTGTTTCCAACCTATTGTAAGGCAGGCTTCCACTTTTTTGGAGTTTACTAAAGATGTTCTGAATCTCATCAACTATAATAACGCCACTGAGCTAGTCAATGCTTTGATTAGTCATGATGATGAAGCACTTTACACCAACATACCCCAAGAATCTACACTCAGGGTTGTTGAAGACATATTAACAGCTAGCAATTGGACATCACCTACTCCTATTAATTCGTCATGCAATGTGCTTCTTTAGCCCTCACTGAAAACTTTTTTTCAGTTTGGGGACCAACTTTATCATCAAATACGCGGGACATCTATGGGAAGCACCTTTTCTCCTAGTCTAGCCTGCCTATACATGTTTCACTTTGAACAACAGTTTATTCTAAGTGACACCAGTCCATTTTGTGAAAACATCAAACTATGGCGCCGCTATATTGATGACATTTTGATCATATGGCATGGTAATCTTAAGAGAGTCGATACCTTTACTATTTGTATTAACAACCTGGACCCTTTCCTTAAGGTCACTTCAACATCAGACAGTCAAATTTCATTTTTGGATCTGATAATTTCCATCAATCAGGGCAAATTGGAAACCAGTATGTACCACAAGACCACCAATCATAATAGCCTGCTCCTATATGACAGCCATCATCCCCGTGCATTACAGGATAACCTACCTTATGGCCAATTCCTTAGACTCCGCCGGAATTACAGCAACATCTCCATCTTTGAGATCTATGCAGATAACCTCACACGGAAATTACGTAATCAAGACTATCCACGACAGATTGTGAATTCAGCCCAGAAACGGGCATGAAACAACCATAGAGACACTATATTGTCTACCCTATGCAAACCACATGATATGCAGTTGAGCTGTGTTCCTAAATAAACCCCTCAGTCTAACACCATCAAAAAGATTGTTAACAAACGATGGTCTATACTTAACAGTGGGAGCGTAAACCCTTGTTTGCTTTTAAGAGCACCAAGAACATCAAGGATATGATTGTACACACTCATCCTAAACTTGCAAATCCTGAACCAAGACAGACCACACTTTGACAACTTCTCCCAGTACAAGGTCACCATCCTTGTGGGAACTGTAATGTCTGTCCTCTGACCAGAAAAGTCGATTCCCTTGATCTTGAACCTGTAGGGAAGTGGCGGCTTTATAAACATACTAAATGCAACACTCGCAACTGCATTTACATGATTACATGCCCCTATGAAGTACGCAACATAGGGATGACCACTAGACCAGTAAAGCTTAGGCTCAATGAACATCGTAGTAATATCAGATGCGGTCGCGTCACTGCCAAATTGAGCATACATTTCATAGAAACAAAGCATACTCCAGGCGACTTGTGCTGGGTGATTCCTGAGGCATCCCAGTATGGGGCAATCAACTCCAAAAGCCTTCTAGAGAGGGAGCAACACTGAGTGTTTAACCTCAAAACCCTCTGATTGGTTTGAACTATATACAATGGTTGAATTTCCAACTTTGAAGTCATAATTAAAACATTGCTGCGTTCGGATTCCATCTATCGAATAGTTTAATTTTTAGCAACTATAAGACTAGAGCTCTTATCGTTTTTTCACCATGGGGAACCTGTTGATAGATCACACTGCCTACGATTAATAAATATTTTGTGGTCACTAACCATGATGGTTAGCTGTACTCAACATTGCAATGCAGCTATTTTTCGATTTTCCTGGATGTGTTTTACTTTTTTTGCCTGACTAATATGTCCGCCGCACCAGAAAAGAAAGTATTCACATTAGTCCTTTCTTTATTTTTTTGTCTTCCCCCCATGACCTCAATCACAATGTAGATTTTCCTAGTATTATGACAGAAAGTCTTAATTTTATTAAAGACACGGAGGCGAGTATTATGCGTTTCTTTTCTTACTTTAATTAAATAGCAGCAGTCAAGAAACATACTACAATTCCCAGAAGGCTAAACAACAACAGCCAATGGGAATCAAAACGTAGTCATAACAGTGTACACCAATCACATGCATACTAGGGTATTATGACATCACTTGACTGCGAACAGCCCTCTTTTCTTGCGAGAGAGCCAATTAGAATTAAACAATGGAACTATAGAGAACAAAATAAGAATTGCCATAATAAAAGACAAAACATCAGAACAATAGTTCAAAATCCAAGGTAACCATGACGGATCCTGGTAGATTACTCCTGTGGAAGGTCCAGCTTTGAACGGAGCCAAGGAAGTTTGTAGAGTAGAAATCCAAGTCGAAGGAGGAGACTTAAGTGGAAGATTGAGTGATGGGCAATGGCGCTACAATAAAGGGTGGGAAAGAAAAACAAAGTTAATGAAAGTGGAGGGATAATACTCGCCTCCGTGTCTTTAATAAAATTAAGACTTTCCGTCATAGTACTAGGAAAATCTACATTTTATGGCAAGACCGGAGGCTCCTATTATGCGAGTTTAAAGCATATTAGTTATATTCAGAGAAACATTATCAATAGGTTTGCAATAAAAAACTTTGAATACGTTGTCATTAGACCAGTCTGCAGATTTAAGAATGTCTTCTAAACGGGAGCCTGTCCAAAACGCTTTAGAAGCCATTGCCCCTCTAGAAGAGTGAGCCCCAAACATAGATTTATCTATGCCCGCCAAAGACATCAACCAACGAACCCACCGGGCCAGAGTAGCGGCCGAAACGGGAGAGTGAGGTTTCCTAAATGAAATTAGTAATTGGGAATGAGAAGAGGATCTTAAATCTGCAGTCTTCAATTCATACGCTTTCAAACATTGTCCCACACATAGTTTCGGATAGTCAGGAAAATAAGGATAAAAAACTGAGGATAAATTAGTTTTAGTTCGACGAACCACAGTAAACATGACCCCAGAAGGAGTAAACTGACGGTTAGATATATCTAGAGCTCTAACATCTGCAAGACGTTTAATAGAGACAAGGCACAATAACATGGTTAGCTTTGCAGATAACATTTTTAGAGAAAGCATGAGATTATCAGGCCAAGACAATAGAAATTTTAAAACAATAGAAACATCCCATAACCGACTGTATTTAGGTAAAGGAGGATTAGAAAACTTTACTCCCTTTAGTAAACGGCAGATCAAAGGATGTTCTCCCACAGGTTTCCCATTCACTAGGGAACGATTGGCCGAAATAGCTGATCTATAAAGGTTGATAGTACGGAAGGCTTTGCCTTTTCTGGCTTCGGCTGCTCGAAAATTGAGAATAAAAATCAAATCTGCTGAAAAGGAATCAATTTGTTTTCCCAAACACCAGCTGTGCCAAATAGACCAGGCTGATGAATAAGCCTTTTTTGTACCTGGGGCCCAAGACTGAGAGATATATCGGGAAGCTTCTGCTGAAATGCTCGGGATAAATTGGGATTGCCCGAGACTTACCATGCCGAGAGGGTTAGCAAATTGTCCAGTATAAGAGGGTGAGAATGACCTAGAGGGTTGAGCAATAGGTTCGGGAAGGAAGGAATCAGGACCGGGAAGTCTATTGATAATTCTAAAAGAGATGTGAACCAAGTTTGAGACTGCCAGAAGGGAGTTATGAGAATTATAGTGGCTTGTTGGCATCTGAGATGGGCCAGCACCCTGCTGATCATGAGGAAAGGGGGAAATGCATAATTGAGGGAAGGGGACCAGTCCTGTAAGAAAGCATCTGATGCTAAGGCCAATGGATCTGGACGCCAGCTGTAAAATAGAGGAAGCTGGGAATTGAGACGTGAGGCAAAAAGATCTATTACTAGGGGACCCCATTTGTCTTGAATGGATTGGAAAATTGAAATATGGAGTTTCCACTCGCTTGAATCTCGCAGATGACGAGAGTGCCAATCTGCCACCGAATTGAGAGACCCCGGAAGATATTCTGCATGAACCGAAATGTGGTTTAAAAGGCAGAATTCCCAAAACCCCTTGGCTAATTCCGTCAGAGGTTTGGATTTTGTGCCTCCAAGATGATTGATATAGCGAACGGCTGATATGTTGTCCATTCTGAGGAGAATGGCACAGCGCACTCTGTTTTTTGCAAGGCTTCTGATTGCAAAGGAGCCGGCAAGCATCTCTAAATAATTGATATGCATTTTGGACTCCTCTAACGACCATGTGCCTCAGGTTGAGATTGGTCCACATCGGGCCCCCCATCCTGATTGGCTTGCATCTGATTCTAATTCTAGATCTGGGGCTGATGCAAAGATAGTCCTTCCGTTCCAAGCATCTAAATGGTCCATCCACCATTGAAGCTCTGTGCGAGAATCGACATCTAGTGGGATCATATCTGCGTACGAGAGACCCTTCCTTAAGTGACAGATTTTTAACCTTTAAAGGGCCCTGTAATGGAGAGGACCTGGGAATATGGCTTGAATTGAAGAGGAGAGTAGACCCACAATTCGCGCTAACGTTCTTAGTGATATCTGAGAACTGCGAAGGACTTGTAGAATTTCCGACTTTATGGTCTTGATCTTTGCGGAAGGGAGCCTCAGGGTGGCCGAAATTGAATCTATTTGGAATCCTAAGAATTCTATAACTTGAGAGGGAATTAGAATGGATTTTTCTCTGTTTATGATGAAGCCTAGTTCCGATAGCAGGAAACACGTGAGAGATAGATGAGAGAGGAGGGACTGTGGGGACTGACTCATTATTAAAATATCGTCGAGATAGATGATGAGTCTGACGCCTTGCGCCCTGAGAAAAGCTACCACAGGTTTCATGAGTTTGGTGAAACACCATGGGGCTGATGAGAGACCGAAGGGTAGAGAGGTAAAATGAAAAAACTGGTTTAACCACTGAAATTGGAGAAACTTCCTGAAATGAGAATGGATTGGGACCACTAGATACGCATCTTGAAGATCCAGTTGAACAATCCAATCCCGTTGCAGAAGAGTATCTCTGAGATGGAGAATAGTTTCCATCTTGAAATGATGGTAGACTACAAAATGGTTGAAATACTTGAGGTTTATCACAGGGCGCATCTTTTTGTTTTTCTTTTGAACAAGAAAAATTGAGCAGGTAAAACCTGTTGGATCGGGAAGGATAGGAACAATGGCTTGTTTTTGCAATAGAGATTGCACTTCCAAAGTTATGAGAGAAGCCATGTCCGAGGAAAAGCGAGGAAGAGGGGGTGACTGAGTCTGAATAGGACTTGTGTAAAGTTCTATGGAATAACCCTGAATAGTGTTGAGAATCCACGGGTCTGCCGTGATTTCTGACCACTTTGGAAGGAAAAAACGGAGACGCCCTCCTATGGGAATGGAAGAAGAAACATGACTTACTTGGTTGGGGAGAAGGTCTGGAGTTCCTGAAGCCTCTGGAGCAGAAGGCCCTGCTTCTTTGGGGATAAAACTGCGGTCTATATTCCTGGTAGGATGCGTTATGATATCCTCTGGAACCTTGATTGTGGTATGCACGGCCAGCAAAGCGGTTCCTTCCTCTGCCAGCCCTTGCAAAAACACGCTGTGAAAACATCTTTTTCATGGATTGTTGAGCCTTGTCCAGTGAAGTAAAGGTTGTTACATACTTGCTTAACTCTTTGATGAAGGACTCTCCAAACAGTGCACCATCTGTTTGAGAGTTGGATTGGACAGTCGCCAAGTTGACTAACTTAGAGTCAAGTTTCAAGAGGAGACCCTTGCGTCTTTCATGTGTAAGGGCGGAATTCGCATTACCTAAAAGGCAAAAGGTACGTTGAACCCATAAAGTGAGTTCTTCGGGATCAATGAAGGAACCATCTATTCAGGCCGCTTCAGCAATGTCAAAAATACGGGTTAGCGGCCCCATAACATCCAGCAATTTATCTTGGCAAGAGGCCCACGCTTTATCCACCCCTTTGCGTGGATCCTTGCCCATTTTTGTAAAAAATTTTAAAAGAGGTTGGTCAATAGAGGGAGTAGCGGATAAATTACGAGACAGGGAGGGGCGGGGGCACTCAGATTTCAATTTCGCCCTGGTTTGTTTGTCCAAGGGGCAATTAATTTTTGCAGAGACATATTGTGCCACATGGTCAACGGGAACCCACTCAGTGGAGTTGGGGTGAAGTGTATTGGAAGGGTCAAACATCGGGAAACATCCCAGGGTCCAGGAGCGTGGAGGTTTGAAGGGAGGACAACTTGGTCTTTTTGGGAGGTGGAGGAGAAAAATTACCATTGTCTGCGTCATTCGAGACACTGGAATCGGAGTCCAAATCCGACAAGTCGTCATCCGTATCAGGGATGGATGAAATCATCAGAGGAGGAATAATATTCTTTGCTTTAGATTTATGTTTTAAATTTGGTTTCCCAATGTCCACATTTTTATACTCCTTGGTGGGAGCCTTTTGAGGAACCGCGTCCTCTGCCACATGTGAGGAAACCTCACTTCTCTTTTGCGCCAATTTTTTATTTTTTTTTAAGGATTTTTACTAGGGGAAAGGCGCTGACTGCATTCCCCCGCAGCCTGGGCCGACATAGTCCTAGAAATCATATCAGAAAATAAATGTTCTAGGTTTTTTTAAATTTTTTGTATGGAGGAAGAAACTGCCTGTTGGACAGATGATTTGATGAAGGCAGAGAGTTCTTGTCTAATATCCTCAACATCATCTGAGGGGGAATTATCTGAATTCATAATGTTAAAGGAACTGGGCAGAGAGGGGTTAAAATCAAGGAAGAGGACAAATTGTGGGCGTTGCCGAGCTGAAAACACAGCTACGAGGCAAAGGAGGGAGGCAGAAGGATTAAGAGGCCCGAGAACGTCAAGCCGGTAATGTGGAAGGAAAACCCTGCAATTTCCTGAGAGACGCGATGAGCAGCGCGTCTAAAAATAGCTTCTGAGCCTCAGGGGAGCAGAGCTTGGCAGAGCGCCCGGTGTTTCCTCAAGCGCGAGCAGAATAACTGCCGCCTGAGGGAAAACCCGGGTACATGGTCGGAGAGCGCGCGGGGAGCCGCGCGCTAGGAAAAACGGTCAGAATTGCGGCTCGTGAGCCGAGAGGCGGTCAATAAATGCAGCAACCTGCCGTCTAGGAAGCTACAAGGAAATAGCGTTAAACGAACGCGTTTGCAAAGCGCAAGAAGAAAACCAAGTAAAGTTTAACAATAAAGGTTAATAATAATAAACCCACAACATTACAACACTCAAATATGTGGAGAAAGATAAAAGGGTACTTATCTTGACTGCGAGCAGCAAGAAAAGAGGGCTGTTCGCAGTCAAGTGATGTCATAATACCCTTGTATGCATGTGATTGGTGTACACTGTTATGACTACGTTTTGATTCCCATTGGCTGTTGTTGTTTAGCCTTCTGGGAATTGTAGTATGTTTCTTGACTGCTGCTATTTAATTAAAGTAAGAAAAGAAACGCATAATAGGAGCCTCCGGTCTTGCCATAAAATTGGCCATCTGATCCTGAACCTCCTTTAAACCCGGCGGCCTTTACACACCGGCTACTTCTGGGTTTTGCAGCTGCTGAGTAGGTCTCAAGAGACGAACACCGCCGGCGAACGTCAGCACACTGGTTCGACTATCCTTATGTCCCCATACACGGGACACTTTCTATGCCCGTGCCTTAACGCTACTGGCGGCCCTTCTGAATGTGTTTTTTTTTTGTAAACACATTTGATTGAAAATATGAGTACTTCCTTTACGCGCATATAAGAATGGAAAGATAAACGCTAATTGTTCCATGTTACATAAAGTGAGGATCAGCAGCCACGTAAATCACATAGCCTTATCTTATTCTATTTGTTATTATACAATCCTGCCAATGTTAACATCCCCTCAGCAGTTACGCATTCTGAGCAACTCTCTCCCCTCTTATTGATAATAGGGTTCATTTATATGAGAATAGAGGGGGAAATATGGGCATGGTTATTCCTGGCTGCAGTGCTATAACAAGTAAAGGACAAGTAAAGGATTGTTAAACTCAACTTGTAATTAACTTCTGCCCCCCAGCTCGAACTTGCCTTATATAGGAGTGTTGTGTAGTGTCCATGTTCATGTGGTTGTAGGAGTTATGCGTAGTATCTGAGTCTTGTGCTTCAGGGTTCTACTCTGTCTATTCCGACTGTTCTTTTAGAGATATGTGGGTGTCAGCTAATAGGAGTATTGGTCGGTGCAGCTCCACCCCCTCGAGGAGCCAAGTGTTCCCCTTGTAATGCTATAGTGATCTGCTCCTATGCCTCCTTCATCTCCAGAGAACCCCTTCCCCGCTTCAGCTCAGTGAGCAGCACGATCCTTCATTGTCCGCCCACATCTTGAGGTCCCTTCTCTCCAGTCTCGAGGGTTGGGACCATTTGGGCTTTTCCAGTTCTTCCTCAACTCTCTTTTAGCTAAGATATATGCAGGGTCTTCAAACCTGCTAGTGGCTCTATTTTTGGGGGGGTGTGGGAACCAATGCAGCAGGCATTGAGCAGGTGTACATGCAATATCAGTCTCTATGATGTTCGCCACCTCAGCCACGACTGCATTCCAGTAGATCCCCAGACGGGGGCAGGACCACAGCATGTGGAGGAAGTCCGCAGCCTCTGCTCTGCACCGGTGGCAACTCACGTCGTTCATCACACCAAAGTGGTCTCGCAGTCTCTGCGGAGTGAAATCTGCCATTTCTGGATATTTTGGGCGTTCTCTCCAGTATACGATCCCAGTCCCCTTCCGATATCATGAATCCCCAGGTCCATCTCCCACTTTCGTCTCAGGTCATCTAGGGGGGTCAATGCTCCCGCTCGAATGGCCCTGTATAGTCCGGTGACCACTTTATGATTACCCTCTGAAGTCAGTAGGTAGGTGTTAAGACTTTGAGGAGGGGGCTCAGTAGCACCCGACCCCCAGATCTTTCCAATGGTGCGAGTGAGCGGGCGGTGCAGCAGGAAGTAGCCCCGTGGGAGATCATATTCCTGCCGTTAGTCCTCAAAGGGCAATAAGCTGCCCTCTTTGTATAGATCCCCCATCCATGTAGCCCCCAGATTTGCCCAGGTCATCAGCCCCCTCCATTCTCCTGCCTAGGGCAGCCAACAAAGCCAGGCCATTGGTATGTCAGGGGAGTATGTCGCAGCCAGTCCTGCCATCTGAAGGCAGCATCCCCAGCCCCGTTGGATAACAGCGACCTCAGAAGCAAGGGCTGGGCCAGCGCCTGCGATGCTAAAGAAGATTCCCGCCAGTATCGATGTGGGGGGAACCGCCAAGCTCCCAGTGACCTCCCCAGTACCGCTCTCCACCACCAAACGTACCAGCCATTGCACCTGGGCGACAAGGTAATAGGCCTTCAAGTCAGAAGCCGGTAGCTCCTCTGCCCGAGGTCTCTTCAAGGTAGTTAGCGCCACCCTGCATCTGCCCCACCCTCATATAAACTCCGTTATCACCGTATCCAGCACTCTGAGCATTGCGAGCAGTATCCATAGTGGCAGAACCGCAAAATAGTACAACAGCCGGGGCAGTGCCACCATCTTAAGAAGCCCAATCCTCCCCCAGAAGCCTATGCTTGATCTCAGTGCCCTAACGGCTCCTCCGATATTACCTTCTAATATGTCTAAGTGAGAGTGATACACGGGAACACAGATATGAAATACAACAGGGCTCGCACTTCACATCACCCAGTTCTGTCGGCAGTTCACACCCCGCCATCAGTGGGAACAAGAATGACTTCTGCCAGTTGACCTTCAAGCCTGACGGCAGAACGAACAGCACCAACAAAGCCTGGGCCCCCTCCCTCTCCGGGCCAGTGTCCCGTAGGAATAGGAGTAAGTCGGCCGCATATAGTGCAATCGCATGATGCTGATCGCTCGGGGTCAGGCCCTGATACCAGGTGGCAGCCCTAGCCTGGGTAGCCAAGGGTTCCATTGCCAAGGCAAACAGCAATGGCGACAGGGGGCAGCCCTGCCTAGTTACCCTGCCAACCAAATATTGCTCCGAGATGATTGTCGCCGCTCTAACCCTCGCTCTGGGGGCTGTGTACAGCAACTTTGTCCACCTGATAAAACCTTCCCCCAAACCTATGTGGGCGAGGACCGCATATAGGTAGTCCCACTCCAAGCTGTCAAATACCTTCTATATGTCTATTGCTAGCACTGCCGTCATGGGCTCCAATGGGGCAATGTTGTCCTTAAGATGAAGCTGCCGCCTTATATTCTGGGCAGTACTCCTAGTGGGAATGAACCCCGCCTGATCAGGGTGGACCAACTCTGTCAGATAGGGCAGTATTCTTGTTGCTAATATTCGGCTCAGTATTTTATAATCTGAATTGAGCATATAGAGGGGTCTATAAGCTCTGCTATCATCAGGCAGATTACCCGGCTTAAGCAGCGGAACTATCAGAGCCTCTTTTGTTGAGCTCGGAAGATGCCCAGTTGCTTGTGCTTCATTATAAAGGTGTATTAACTTAGGAGTGAGCTCCCACGCGTATGTGGCATAAAACTCAGTGGGCAGTCCGTCCGTGCCTGGGGTTTTCCCGCTAGCTAGTCCCGCAATGGCCGAACTAATCTCTGGCATGTCCCCTCCCAGTACGTCTTGCTCCTCGTATTTTAGGGTCTGGTGTGGAAGCGCTGACAGGAGGTCCTGTATCTCAGCTCCTGTCCCAAAGGTTATACTGGTATATAGGGTGGTGTAATATTCGTGAAAGTGAGAGTTGATATTTGTTTGTTGGTAAAGCTTAGTTCCCAAGGGGGAAGTATTCTCTACGATGGGGGATCCATGCTTAGCAGGGTTGGCCAGCCATGCCAGCAGCGCTCCTGTCTTGTCTCTTTCCGCATGCGACCTCATAATAAATTGTTTATAATAAAAGCGTCTCTGTGTAGACTGCAACCCTGTCCCTGGCCTCCCGTTCCTCCCCCTGCAATTCCGGGTGGTCCGACATCATTTTCTCCAACGACCAGAGCTCTTTCTCAGTTATATCTATGTCTCGGAATAAGGTCCTCCTAATCCCCATAGATGTTGCTATACAACGGCCGCGCACTACTACCTTGAATGCTTCCCATAGTGTCTGGGGTGAGGGGGCAGTGGGTTCATTTTCCTAGAAGTAATGAGTAATGTACTCCCTAATCTGTTCGCGAAATGCAGGATCCTCTAGTGAGTTTGGCTTGAGTCGCCATATGGGTATTCGTGAAATGGCCCGTGTCCATAATAGGTGCAACAGGACCGGGTTGTGATCGGATATAGTTTTCCCAAAAGATTCTACTCCTCGTGACTGCATGTGCACCTCTGGGATGCATAAAAAGGTATCGAGCTGCACATGCAGGTCATTTACTGCAGAGTAGTAAGAGTATTCTGTGGCATTTGGGTTGATAATTCTCCAGGTATCTATCAGTTGCCACTCAGTCTGCCACTCTAGGATTTTTTTAGCTAGCATGTTCACCGAGGAATCCTGCAGCTGTGGATGGGATCTAGCAAGTCCAGGGATGGCCACACAGTTAAAAATCACCCCCAATTAATGCCGCGTGTAGCATGTGAGGTGCTAATGTATTCGATAATTGGTTTTAGGTACGTGCTTTAATCTATGTTAGGTGTATATACATTTATCAGCACTATGTCCCGCCCTCCCAGGAGGCCAGAGGCCACAACGAAGTGCCCAGCGGGATCCATCAGTGTGTTAGTTACTTGGAACGGGACCCCCATCCTTACCCAAATCAAAGTGCCTCTTACGTAAGCTGAGTAGGTTGTGTAGAATAGTTGACCTCTCCATCTCCTCTGCAGTGCAGCGCCTTCTGCTGCCGTTAGGTGGGTCTCCTGCAGCATTGCTATGTGAACCCGTCTTCTACGTAAATAGGAGTATACCTTGTAACTTTTGGTCATATTATGCACCCCCTTTCTATTCCAAGAAATCACTTTGTACCCTTGTGGATCACCCATTAAAAATAATTACCAGCCGAGCTACCCGACGCTGCTGCCGTTCAAGTTAATGACTCAGATCGTCACCTTTAGGGGACACTATTCTTCTACAGGAGTGGCATTTAACAGTTCCCGTTCTAAACAACAAAAACTCCCCCTACTCCCCTTCCCCAGGACAGGAGACAAAACAATTCCCCATCCAAACTGTTACAAACCAAAGTCAAGTCTTGATAGGTGGGCAAAAGTGGTCCTCCAGCCATGCAAAGCTCAGAGCTCACAGCCCGGGGTTGGTTTCCATATCTGGCTGCAAGCCTCTTGAACTATGTATCCTCGATGCTCTGTGCTCCAGTATGATTTCCGACACAGGGTCAGTTCACCAGATAATGCTCTCCGAAGTCCCTGGTGTCACCACCGGCAGCTCCAGGCTCGTAGTCGCCAAACTCGCTGATTCTGACTCCGAGTCCGAACCTCCGGTCTCCCTCATCATACCTACTGAACATGGACTGTTATTCCTTTGACTGAAGGAGGCCACCGCGGCTCGCTGTCTCTCTTCATGGGCCTCTTCCGAGGTGGGCTCTGCACCCCCCTGCCAGGGTCCCCCTGGCCCCCGACGTCTACTTCGGGATCTGGGGCCTCGGGGCATCCCCATATCCATCGAGTCCCCTCACTCCTCCAGCCAGTCTCTTGCTTCCTGAGGTGTGCAAAAAAATCGTGCTCTTTGACCATTCGCCACTCTCAGCATGGAGGGGAACAGCATAGCGTATTGGACGTTTAATAGTCGTAGTTTTTTCTTGATCTCCAAGTACGTTGCTCTCTGCCTTTGCACTTCAGGAGAGAAGTCAGGGAAGATACAGATCAAGTTATTTTCTACCCTTAATTCTCCAGCATGCCTAGCCTGCGCCAGGATGTGGTCCTGATCTTTGTAGTGCAATAGGCGGGCTATCACCGGTTGTGGCTGAGCTCCCGGAGGGGGAGCCCGCAGGAGCACTCTGTGCGCCCTCTCAAGGGTAAAGAAGTGTGAGAGTCCCTCCGGCACCGCAGACTCAGAGATCCAGATCTCCAGATAGTCAGGCAGGATTTGCTGCTCGATTCACGGACAAGATCTTCCAAGGTTCATTCTGTAGTCGTCACTCACTCAGTGAGGTGACGTTGATCCTCACGGAGCAGCCACAGGTCCACTGCTGATGAGTCAATTTTTGATTCAAGGCTTTCCCTGGAGAGCGTAATTGCTTGCATTATGTCTCCCAGCGAGGGCCCCCTGGGCGAGGCCTCATCTTCTCCAATCCGCGGCACCGTGGCAGGGGAGGATGCAGGGCAGCTCCGCTGCTCGCCTGAGTCGCCCATCATGTCTTTTTTCCTTCCTGTTTTGCCCATCCTGCGGCTGAGGGGTAATGGGCGGCTTGGGTCCACTGTCACCGTCTGTCTCCGCTGGTATCCGCCAAATAGAGCTGTCCCGGCCCACCACCAAGCGCAGCCGACCGGCGCGCCAGCCCAGAGCCCAGAGTTTAACCAGGCGCTCCTCGGTTGATGTCCCCCCCTCTCTGTGCAGTCTAGAAGTGGGAAGAGGAGTTTAGAGCAGTCCGGTCCTCAAGCTTCACCCCCCCCAATAATCAAGGAGGAGAGGAGAGTCCCACATGCCCACACACTCAGCCCAGATAGCCCAGTCCGCCCTCCTCAAGCTCCGGTGCCCCGCTCACCTCCAATGTCTGATGTTGTGTTGAGCGTCAGAGCTGCCCGACCGGCAGCAGGGCGCGCCCCCTCCAGCAAGGCTCGGTCCAAAATGATTTCGCCCACTCCAAGCCAGGCTCCGTTCCAGGCCAGCAGGGCCTGGCGCGCCTGCCATCTTGAAGTCAGGCGGCCCGGTGCTCCAGCCGCCTCTAGCACCTATTTTCATCGCTTTCGGCCCCGGGGACACCTGGTTGCTAATAGGAGCCTTGCCGCCTAGCAGGGGCCAGCCCCCAGCGAACCGGCCGAACAGCCAGCTTCTTCAGATGCAATGTGCCCGCCATCTTGAAGTCAGACGGCGTATTGCCATTTTTCTTCTCTGCAGGACAAATTATTTCTCCCAGGCAGGCGGTGCGACCACACGTCTGGGCCCCCACTCTCTCGGTCCAGGGGCTCTGAGATACCGGGCTTTTGCACTGGCAGTGCTGTCAGGATGGGCTTCGAACAGAAGACCCGGGCGGGAGCTCTTCCTTGTGGCTGCTCACTCCATGAGCGTCAAGCCACGCCCGCCCCTCTCAATGTGTTGACAGTGTTTTGCACATACTCTCTGTTATATGATGTATAAATGGTACTTGATTCACCCCTGTGTTCCCATCAACGGGTTAGTGGCAATTATGCTTGTTTTAATTATGGTTCCACTTCGATGTCAGCAACATTATACGGATTTCCTTATTTGCCTTACCACGTGTACACTTGCTACCGATAGATCGTAACCACTTTTAATCAATGACCACTACGCTACCCAAACTTAATGGATATTGACTACTATTGACTGGCTGACATTCATTTCCACCACACTGTCCGTACTATGAGGTTTTATTTTTCATACATGGCAGTCACTATCACCATACTTACATTTAGGCATATGTACTACTCATACATGACAACCTATAAGGCTTGGCTTTATTTGGTCTGTCGACCACTTTATTTCTATCTTTATAACAGTTGACCATGAATCACATTGATTATTAAATCGTCTATCCTCTAGACATCTGCATTTTCTCCATGATTAGTGCTCGCTTACGGCGAACCACATGGGGTGTCTTTGATGTGATTCACCAATTCCTACGGCACTGTCCTTTTTTGGTTACTGTATCATATTTTCTGTCCCCTCTCTTCTTTTGAGACTTGTGGTTAGGATTCCCTTCCCACCCCCCTGTCCAGTCCATTGCCTTTTCGTTTATTCTTGACACTCCGCGAATACCATTGACCACTCCCACTTGACATTCCACAAATTCGATTGACCACTCCAACTGTCTAACCACCTCTTCAACTCCTCACCTGTGTTGATTTGTAGATGGTGTTTAGAACATTATATACACATGGAGGGAAGACACCATCCTTTGTTATCTGTGTCTTATCATAGATTCCACCAAATGCATTCTCCATATGCATTAGGGTTCTTCAGAATCATTGAGCCAGAGTGAGTCCTTAGGCATACATCTTTCCATAAGGATCCTTTAGTGTAGGAGAGTTACAACAACAACAACAAGTTTGTTTGTAATCCACTAATGTTTCATTTAATTACAGGGCCACAGTAATTCCACTGGCTTGCATTTTTCCAAGGGGCCCTTTTCTTAATATAGGAGGGTAAGAAATTACATTGCATTAATGTATGTACCTTGAGGTGATTCCTGTTTGGAATTGACAGGACCATGCGGAGTGGGGACACTTGCTGTCTGCACTTTTAGCATGAGTGCATGTATCCACGAGTGTCAGTTTACTATTTACATATTGATGTATAAAACAGTACTAATTATAGATGAAAAATGTTTCATTTTCTTGTTCTTTTTCTCTTGTTTCCACAGGTCACTAACTAGTGTTTTCTAATAACTCATTTAGTAAGTTCTTCTCACCCATTTATAACTTTAATAGATATCATTAGTGAAGCTTAGTTCTACTTTTTTGGTCCTGAAGAAACGCCACTAGATCTGTCTTGGACTATCAGGCGTGAAATATGTTGGCCATTATCTAAGGTTGTAGGACTAATCCTCCTTCTCCCTTTCTCATCTAGTAGTGTGCAGGAACATTATTTCCTTGGCCACTCCCTATGTTTTTAACCTTTACCTAGATACCTTCCTGGGAAGCAATAAATTGACATAAGGGTTTAGAGCCAGTTTTATCCCTTTCTCCAGCTTCTTTCTTTTCTTGTAGGTCTCACTCTACCCCTACACACTACAAACAACCTCTCTACATAAAAGGTCTCTGACAAAGAGCCCCTTTTAGGCGCCCGTCAGACATTGCAGCGACAGCCCGACGAAGAGCAGACCCTATGATGAAGCATGACACCCACTGGATGTGTGAGGATTCTATTTTCCACTTTTATGAGTGCTTTGCTGATCTGTGGTTCTTTAGCGGAACAGTGCATCTCACTTATTTGTACTTAAACATGGGAGGTTGTGCACTGGACCAGTATTAACATTCCCTCTTTGTCCCTCCACTTTCTCGTAGCTAATGTTCCTCCAACAGCTGTAACAAATGTCACTCTCTTGGCATCAGTGGTACTATGCATTGCGGCCCATATTTATACTTTTTGACGCAAAACTGTGCTAACGCAGTTTTGCGCCAAAAAAATTAGCGCCGGTTAACGCCATTCTGAAGCGCCATGCGGGCGCCGTATTTATTGAATGACGTTAGCCGGCGTTAGCCGCCGGCGCTGTCTGGTGTGCGTTAAAAAAAACAACGTACACCAGGCCGCGCCGGCGTAGGGGGAAAATGGTGTATGGGCGTCCAGAAATGGTGCAAGTCAGGCTGAGGCAAAAAAATCGCCTTAACCCGATTTGCGCCATTTTTTTACGACGCCCATCCCCCATTGAAATGACTCCTGTCTTAGCAAAGACAGGAGTCATGCCCCCTTGCCCAATGGCCATGCCCAGGCGACTTCTGTCCCCTGGGCATGGTCATTGGGCATAGTGGCGTGTAGGGGGGCACAAATCAGGCCCCCCTATGCCACAATTTTTTTTTACAAAAAATACTTACCTGAACTTACCTTAATGTCCCTGGGGTGGGTCCCTCCATCCTTGGGTGTCCTCCTGGGGTGGGCAAGGGTGGCAGGGGGTGTCCCTGGGGGCAGGGGAGGGCACCTCTGGGCTCATTCTGAGCCCACAGGTCCCTTAACGCCTGCCCTGACCCAGATGCTAAAATCCGGCGCAAATGCGGGTTTTTTAGTCCCGCCCACTCCCGGGCGTCATTTTTGCCCGGGAGTATAAATACGACGCATTATGCATCGCAGTAATTTTTTAAGACGGGAACGCCTACCTTGCATATCATTAACGCAAGGAAGGTGTTCACGCAAAAAAATGACGCTAACTCCATGAACTTTGGCGCTAGACGCATCTAACGCCAAAGTATAAATATGGAGTTAGTTTTGCGTCGAATTTGCGTCGAAAAAAACGACGCAAATTCGGCGCAAACGGAGTATTAAATATGCCCCTGCATTTGGGCTATGTTCCTAGAAAATATCGTGAAACAACAAAACAAAAACAGAAAAAAAGGACTCATAACATATCCAAAATAGCAACAGAAAGAATGTTAAAAACTTTTCAATTTTGGCTCATGGCCTAACCTTTCAATGTAGACATAATGTTGGCAAAAAACAGTTGAGATTGTAACTGTCAAAAATATGTCTTGGCCTACTTATCATACGTACAACACCATGGGTAAGGAAATAGTTGTGTAGCCACTTACCACCAACTGAACATGAACATGGTACTAACATTCATTGACCTGACACCAAGGTATGTGAGCCAGTAGGAGTCTGCAATACCTCAATGGTTACCAACATGTAGGATGTCCACTCAGATGACACATTACACATTAGGCCTATGTGCATCCCTCACTTGCCAAGGGGGGTGCCCTTGTAACAGGTTTGAGAAAGTCATGTAAGTATGGCATGTGAAATGTCACATGGATATTGCAGCCTCATATGATGCTATTACTCATCAGAAACGTTTTGAAAATTTGGAATTACTTCAAATTGTCAGACTCTCTGTTGCACATAGACATGAATCAAGGGACATTGGAATGGGCAGAGTGCAAAGACCAGAACAACTTACTGTCATGATAATGGGAGTTTGACCTGTAGGTGGAAAGAAACAACCACCAGGATATGAAAAACTGTATAGTGGTACACACATTTGACACAGTCACATATATCATATGCCTCAGTACAGAGGGGACAACATAGGAAAGTAATATGTCCCTATACAAATTAGAATGTGCACACCTGTGTACCAATGTTGGGAACTGTACATCAATATGTTCCTTGGATAGCCTTCACTCTTTGCACTTACCACATTGTTACAGCTTAGAGACCTTCACATCATACACTAACCTGTTAATAGGATGAAAATGTGGCGCATTTGTACTTACCACCTTGTGGCTGCTGTGCTGCCCACAAACTCCCATCCAACTCTGAGTAGGCCACTGCCAATATGCAGGCCATTAGGGGGCTCAAGGTCCGACGGCACCCCGTCCTCCTTGGGAGGACATCCCCAGCTGGGCCTCTGCGGTCTTCCGTCCCCAAAGTCTCAGGTCCTCCAAACGCTTCCTACAGTGGGTGCTCCACCGGCTGTGGACCCCCAGGGTCCGCACTTTCTTAGCGATAGCACGCCAAATCCCCTTTTTCTGATGGGAGTTGACCTGCATGGAGAATGTCGTGTCCACATACACAATGCCAAAACAAGCAGGGTGAAAATATGAGTTTGTACAGCTAGCCATACACAGATTGCCTTCAACATCCCCTTTAATAAGGGATGACCATCTGCAGTCAGGCCATATGTGATGATGAGACAGGCATACAACATGCACATCCACACCAGGTGTCAGCTTGAAACATATGACCAGTGCACAAGCATATCTCTAACCATGGTATATCTTTCCAATTTCTTTTTACTCCACATTCACTGATTATGTATTATAGTCTGCAGTTTACGCCGGGTACAAACATCACACACACTCTGCTATGTCTCAGGATGCAAAATCTATCTGTACACATATTCACATGCCCATCTACCCACATATTTTACCACAATCCTTCATTCCACCACATTCACTGGTCATCGTCATACACTTAACCCTTATAACATTGTGTTAGACCTGGCATCCTTGGTGTGGTCTCCCCTAACCTTTTGCCTCTGATTCCCAGGTTGTTGATGTGTGCCGGACTCTGTTTTTGCTTTTTCTGTACTCTGGGCACTTTACTACTGCTATCCAGTACTAAAGTGCAAGTGCCCCTATGCAAAATGTATGTGTAATTGACTTACCATGGTTGGCATATTTGATTTACTAGTAGGTCCATAGTACAGTGCACTAGAGGTGCCTAGAGCATGTAAATCAAATGCTGCTAGTGGGTCTGCAGCACTGGTTCTGCCACCCATATTAGTAGCCCTGTAAACATGGCTCAGACCAGCCACTGCAATGTCTGTGTGTGCACTTTTAAACTGCCAATTCGACTTGGCAAGTGTACCCACTTGCCAGGCCCAAACATTGCCTTTTTATGCATGTTAGGCACCCCTAAGGTAGGCCCTAGGTAGCCCCATGGGCAGGGTGCAGTGTATGTTAAAGGTGGGACAAGTACTCATGTGTTTTACATTTCCTGACAGTGAAATACTGCCAAATTCAGTTTTTACTCTTGCAAGGCCTATCTCTGTCATAGGTTAACATGGGGTTGCCTTTAAATATTATCAAAGTGCAGATTCCCAGTGGGAGTAGCTAGAAATTTGGAGTTTAGGGTCTCTGAGCTCACAATGTAAAAATATATCTTTTAGTGGTGTTGATTTTTAGATTGTGTGTTTGGAAATGCCACTTTTAGAAAGTAGGCATTTTCTTGCTTAAACCATTCTGTGACTCTGCCTGTTTGTGGATTCCATGTCTGAGTCAGTTTGACAGTTGGGCTGTTTGCACCTCTCCCTAGACAGTGATACAAAGGGAGCTGGGTGTTGCCTTTATATCCTGATGAGCCATCTGTGCTGGGAGGGAGGGGAGGAGTGGTTATTCACACCTGAAAGGGCTGTGCCTGCCCTCACACAATGCAGCCTTCAACCCCGTGGTGTGTGTGAAAACAATAGAGACGTCTCTTTGAAGTAGGCCTACTTCAAAGGCAGAAAAGGGTATAAGAAGAGCACCCAAAACCCCTGAAAATCAGATCACTTCTGGAATCAAGAGGAACCTCTGCCAAGGAGAAGAGCTGAGGAGAAGTGCTGCCCTGCCTGTGACTGTGCTTTGTTGGGCTATCCTGTAGTTGCTGCTTCTGCCTGTGAAAGGGGAGAAAGACTGGACTTTGTTGTGCATTCCTGCTTGAGAAGAATCTCTAAGGGTTTGAACTGAGCTTGACTCCTGTTGTTGAAGTCTCAGGGCCATCAAAGACTTCCCTGCCAGCAGCTGCACATTGAATTTTTTGTTTTTGTAATGCATCTAATTTTCCTTTAAGTAAAAGGGGCTGCATTTTAAAAAAAACTGCTTTATTTAAAAGCAGTCACAGCCATGGTGGTCTTCTGTCTCCAGCAGGCCACCATCCCTCTGAGTCCCGCCATTCCCAAGGGGGTCACAAAGTGCGACCTACCTCATGAATAATCATGAGGTGGGCATTTGCGGCCCCCTTGCGAATCGCTATTAGTGCCAGTGAGACTATACTCCATTCGGATTTGCGTCTCTCAAATTGCGAGTTGCAAATCTGAACTTTGGTACATGTAGCCCTTGTTGTGCAAACAGATGCCTCAGAGAATGGTATTGGAGCAGTACTCTCACAGCTTAATGAAGAGGGGCTAGATCAACCTGTAGCCTTCATTAGCAGGAGGTTACTTCCCAGGGAATGTAGGTGGAGTGCCATTGAGCGTGAAGCTTTTGCTGTGGTCTGGGCGCTGAAGAAGCTAAGACCATACTTGTTTGGGACTCACTTCCGGGTTCAGACCAACCACAGGCCCCTGAGATGGTTAATGTAGATGAGCGGTAAGAATCCAAAACTGTTGAGGTGGTCCATTTCCCTACAGGGGATGGACTTTACGGAGGAACACCGACATGGTACAGAACACGCCAATGCTGATTGTCTGTCCAGATTCTTCCGCCTTAGTGATGGGATCTCCCATAAGGTTGGGTAGTTGCTCCCCACTTTCAGCTGGCGGGGACATATGTTAGACTTTGCATCCTTGGCGTGGTCTCCCCTAACCTTTTGCCTCTGTTTCCCAGGTTGTAGATGTGTGCTGGACTCTGTTTTTGCTGTTTTGTTTACTCTGGGCACGTTACCACAGCTATCCAGTGATAAAGTGCAAGTGCTCCTATGTAAAATGTATGTGCAGTTGCCTTTCCATGAGTGGCATATTTAATTTACTGGTAAGTCCCTAGTATAGTGCATCAGAGGTGACCAGGGCCTGTAAATTAAATGCTGCTAGTGGACCTGGAGCACAGGTTCTGCCACCCACATCAGGAGCCCTGTAAACATGGCTCAGACCTGCCACTGAAGTGTCTGTGTGTGCAGATTTAAACAGCCAATTCAACTTCTCAAGTGTACCCACTTTCCAGGCCCAAACCTTCCCTTTTTATACATGTAAGGCACCCCTAAGGTAGGCCCTAGGTAGCCCCATGGGCAGGGTGCAGTGTACGTTAGAGGTGGGACATGTACTCATTTGTTTTGCATGTCCTGACAGTGAAATACTGCCAAATTCGGTTTTCACTGTTGCAAGGCCTTTCTCTCTCATAGGTTGACATGGGGTTTGCCTTTAAGTATTATTAAAGTGCAGATTCCCCTTGGGAGCAGATAGAAATGTGGAGCTTAGGGTTTCTGAGCTCACAATTTAAAAATGCATTTTTTAGTGAAGTTGGTTTTTAGATTGTGTGTTTGGAAATGCCACTTTTAGAAAGTGGGCATTTTCTTGCTTAAACCATTCTGTGACTCTGCCTGTTTGTGGATTCCCTGTCTGGGTCAGTTTGACAGTTGGGCTGTTTGCACCTCACTCTAGACAGTGACACAAAGGGAGCTGGGGTGTAGCCTTTATATCCTGATGAGCCATCTGTGCTGGGAGGGAAGGGAGGAGTGGTCACTCACACCTGAAAGGGCTGTGCCTGCCCTCACACAATGCAGTCTCCAACCCCCTGGTGTGTGTCTGGGATCTGGCCTGGGCAAGGCAGGATCTTGAAAACAATAGAGACTTCTCTTTGAACTAGGCCTACTTCAAAGGCAGAAAGGGGTATACGAAGAGCACCCAAAACCCCTGAAAATCAGATCACTTCTGGAATCAAGAGGAAGCTTTGCCAAGGAGAAGAGCTGAGGAGAAGTGTTGCCTGTTACTGGTCTTTGTTGGGCTATCCTGCAATTGCTGCTTCTGCCTGTGAAAGGGGACTTTGTTGTGCATTCCTGCTTGAGAAGAATGTCCAAGGGCTTGAACTGAGCTTGCCTCCTTTTGTTGAAGTCTCAGGGCCATCAAAGACTTCCCCTGCCAGCACCTTCACTTTCTGCTGAGACTCCTGCCCTGTCAAGTGGTGTCCTATCCAGTTCCTGGACCCTTGAAAGGTGAAGTTGGCAGAAAAGAACTGAAAAGCCACGCACAGACCGCCGTGCAGGGAAATTTTCAATGCACCTTCCGTGACGCGGCTGTTAAACAATGCACCGCCGAATTCGCAGTGGAAATCAACGCTCCACCTGCATCACGACTGGAAGATCGATGCAATGCGGCTGGAGAAACAACGCGCAACATCCGCTAACGGAGGCTGATAACAACACAAACCCCATGCAGTGCGGTTTTGTGATACCGTGTGACCGGATTTTCAACGCAACATTGCTGGTCGTGGAAAATCAACGCAAAGCCTGCCCAGACAGGAAGTGCCCGTCCAGATCAAAGCATCACTCTCTTGCGTAAGAGAAGAACCGACTGCACGGTGACCCGACCGGAGGAGGAATAACGCACGGTGTCGATTGCGAGGGAGAAATCGATGCATCACTGACCTTTTTCAGCACACACTTGCCCGTGTGGCTTTATTTTGATGCTACCCATGTACGTTTGTGAAATAACAGCATTCTCACTGTTTTATGAGGATTAAGGCCCTCATTACAACCCTGGCGGTAAATGCCGCCTACCACCGTGCTGACGGCTGCCAACATACCGTGACCGCGGCGGTATACCGCTACGGGTATTATGACCCACACAGAAAAATCCGCCACTATACAGACACCCACACAAGTCTGCCAGACCAGAGGTCAGTGATAAATTGGTGGTGCCAAAACCCCACCGTTACGCCAACAGAAATATGCCCACAGTATCAGGACCCACGAATCACCGCAGTGGTCTTTCAACTGCAGTAAACCATTGGTGGTACACACCGCTACACTCATAATACATACACACTAACAAAACTCCACCACATTGGACAATTCAAACTACACACAGCTGACACACATATACCCACCACACCCACAACACTATAAAACACACACCCACATTACCCACAACCCTTTCAATGAAAAAAAAGATTGCAAACAGAGACAAGCCAGGAGCACCCACTCAATCTGAGCCACAGAACACCATCACCCATACACCATCCACGCACCTCACAGCACACACCACAACACATCACCCCACACATCCTGACACATATCACTCACACCACATCCATGGCACCCCAAAGATACCCCAGGTTTTCAGAGGAGGAGCTAAGGGTCATGGTGGAGGAAATCATCCGGGTAGAGCCACAGCTATTCGGATCACAGGTGCAGCAGACGTCCATTGCTAGGAAGATGGAGCTCTGGCAGAGAACCGTGGACAGGGTTAATGCCGTGGGATAGCACCCAAGAACAAAGGATAACATCAGGAAGAGGTGGAACGACCTACAGGGGAAGGTGCATTCCGTGGTTGCAAGACACCAGGTACCGGTACAGAAGACTGGCGGTGGACCCCCACCTCCTCCCGCACAACTAACAACATGGGAGGAGCAAGACTTGGCGATCATGCATCCTGAGGGCCTCGCAGGAGTAGCAGGAGGACTGGACTCTGGTAAGTTAAATCTTTACTACTATATCCCCTACCCTACTTGCACGCCATCACAAACTCCTACCCCTACCCTCCCGCCATCACTCCACCACCTCACATATACCCCACTATCACAATCCACCCATCCCAATACTAAGTCCTGCTTTGCCACAACAATCCATGGACCCCCATCACAGACCTGCATGTACACCCATCACCACAGCATGCCTATTAGAGAGAATCACCTAGCCCACAAAATAACCACGCACACAAGGGCAATCGCAACCATACAGGGAAACACACCCATGCTCAAGATGGCACATGCAGATACAATAACACTGCATTTGCATCCCCACAGGACTCCTACTCAACGTCACCGGAGAGGAATTGCCAACAACATTCAGCCCCCCCCCCAGAGAAGGCCCACAGTGATGACAGCAGCTCTGCACGCCTGGATGACGATGACCACCCTGGCCCATCAGGGACCTCTGGACAGTCGGTTACTCTGCCACAGTCCCTTACCACCACAGAGCCTCCCCCCTCAAGAAACCACCACAGCACCCACCCAGCGGGCCCATGCCACTGTCCCCAGGACACGTCAATCAGTAGTGTGTCCACCTCTACAGGGACCCAAGGCAACCCCACAAACACAGGACGATCTGGGACCTGGGGTCAGTGGCACTGGGCGCACTGTTCAGGGGACAGAGGCACAGGACAACAGGGAAACTGGGAGGACTGCTGTGTAACAGGGTGAGGACAGGCCCAGGGAATCCACTCTCCAGGAGGCACTCACCAACATCCTGGGAGCATACCATCATTCCCAGGAGACGATGGGCCAGATACTGGCCAAGTTGCAGGAGACCCAGCGGCTGCAGGAGGGGCAGTACTTGGGGAACAGGGAGGACCTCAAACACATCTACACCATCCTGGTCACCATTGCAGGGGTGCTGGCTGACATGGCCAACACCATGAGGGAGGCAGTGGCACACCAACAGGCCCCTGACACTAGCCACACCGAAGAACAGCCCTCCACCTCCGCCGGCGCTAGTGGACAGGAGGCCCCACCACAGGAACAACAGGCCACCAGCACCCCACCCCCTGCAGAAGGAGAACCACCCCGCATACGGTCCCTGCGATCCAGGCAGAAGAGAACATTGCCAAGACCCCCACCAGGAAATAAGACTCTCCTGGTTGCCACCCTTCTGTCCCACTCTGTCACCCTGTCCACCTTGAACTGCCATTACTCCCCTTTCTAAGCCCCATTGGACAATGCACCTGTGATACCAAGAGACTGGACTCTAACCGTACATTCCTCCACCATCACCCCAGCCCATTGCACATCCCCTCTACTTATGAGCACTTAAATAAACACCCTTGGAACAAATACAAATCTGGAGTCTGTCAAATGATTGAAATATGTATTAGTACAACATTCTGAAAACATTGCAAGTCATATGTACAGTTATATATGCATTGGTATGAACTTTAGTGGGCAGCAGAAAACATACCAGGAGCCAGAGTGGGCCACAGAGATCTGAAAATAGAGATGCCAAAGGGTACAGTAATTGGCCATAGGCATAGGGAAATCAGGCTGCCATGTACAATGTCCAACAGTAAACTGAAAAGTAAAGTGAAGTTACATTGTCTTACCTGTGTGTTACTGGAAGTACTGCTGTATGATATTACTTCTGTTGTCTACATCTTCTTTCTCTGCCTCCTCTTCCTCACTGTCCACAGGCTCCACTGCTGCCACAAGACCATCTCCAGGCTCATCCTCCTGCAGAAAAGGCACCTGAGGTCTCAAGGCCAGGTGGTGCAACATACAACGATGATCTGGCACACCTTCTTGGGTGAGTAGTACAGGGATCCACCTGTCAGATGGAGGCACCGGAACCTGGCCTTCAGGAGGCCAAAGGTTCTTTCAATTATCCTCCTTCTTCGGTTATGTGCCTCATTGTAACGTTCCTCTGCCCTTGTCCTGGCATTCCTCACTGGGGTCAGTAGCCATGAGAGGTAGGGGTAACCAGAGTTACCTAAAAACATCGAGGGACAACTGTTAGACACACACTAATCCTTAGGGACAGCCCCATACCCAGACACCAACAGATACTGGGTGGAGACTTTGGGCTCACCTATTAGCCACACCCGGTGCCTCAGTTGGCCCATCACATATTGGATGCTTCTATTCCTCAAGATAAAGGTGTCAGGCACAGAGCCAGGATACTTGGCATTCACAAGAGAGATGTACTGGTCCGCCAAATACACCGTCTGCACATTCATAGAGTGATAGCTTTTTCTATTCCTGACCACTTGTTCATTTCTCCAGGGGGGGGACAAATGCTACATGTGTACCATCAATGGCACCACTGATGTTGGGGATATGTTCCAGGGCATAAAAGTCAGCTTTCACTGTTGCCAAATCCTCCACCTGTGGGAATACAATGTAGCTGTGCATGTGTTTAAGCAGAGCTGACAACTTTCTGATCAACACGTTGGAGAACATTGGCTGAGACATCCCTGATGCCATGGCCACTTTTGTTTGGAATTAACCAATTGCCAGGAAATGGAGCACTGACAGGACATGCACTAGAGGGTGGATACCTGTGGGCTGGCGGATAGCTGACATCACGTCTTGCTCCAATTGGGCACACAGTTCTTGGATTGTGGGCTGATCAAGTCTGTATGTTAGTATAATGTGTCCGTCCTCCATTGTCGCTAGGACTACTAGGGGTCTGAACACTGGAGGATGTCTCCATCTCATTTTTATCCTCAGCGGTTGAAGCCTATGGAGGAAAACAGTGAGCAGAGGGTCATAATCACACATCTATTGCAATAATGATGCATTTCTACATTTACAGAACCAGTATGTGAATCTGAGAGTCAGTTGCTGTGCCAATGTCTGCTGTGACGCAGTTTAGGTGCCATGGCCCGTGCCACCCTGAAATGGTGCCTGCCTGACCTGTGAGGAGGGACAAGTGGAAATGAGGTGATCCCGCTGGCATTGTGTGCTGTTGCAGTAGGCAGTCAATGACTGCCGCGCAACTTCGCTTTGGCTATCATTGGGCCCTATGGGTTCCAGGAGCCAATGGCGATGTACGCCAGCGGTGACGGTACGCACAGCCGTGGATGTGACCGCCATTTTCTATCTATTCACTCACTTGCTACCTGACCTTCAACAGGAGAGGACCTACGCTGCAAGTGCTGCTGTGACCTGTGTCTGGAAGCGACAATGGCTCATGCATCTGGGGAAAGGGCCCCTGTCTTCACTGCGGAGGAGTTGGAGGGACTGGTGGATGGGATCCTACCCCAGTACACTTTACTCTACGGTCCTCCAGACAAACAGGTGAGTACACTGTGAGCATGATGCGTGGGCCATGAATGTATGGAGTGCTGTGTGTGTAAGCCACATGTAGGGGGGGCTGAAGCATCCTGGCCAGAGTGCTGCATGTATGGTGGTCAATGTATGTGTGTCACGGGATGGGAGGGATATGGTGAGCCATGAGTGTGATGATCTGGACAGTTAACTAATTCCCTTTTCTGCTGTCTTTTTCCTGCAGGTCAGCGCCCATCAGAAAAAGCGTATTTGGCGTGCCATCACCAAGGAGGGGCGGACCCTGGTGGTCATTGACAGGCAGAGCACCCACTGCGGCAAACGGTGGGAGGACCTGCGCAGCTGAGCAAGGAAGATGGCGGAGGCCCAACTGGGGCTGGCCTCCCAATGAGGAAGGGGTGCCCATCGTATCCTGACCCCCCTTATGTTCCACATCCTGGCGGTGGCATATCCGGAGTTGGATGGGTGGTTGAGGGCATCACAGCAGCCACAAGGGGGTGAGTACAAATTCAGATTCATTACTTTATGCTCGTTTAGGTTCTACCTGGGTGGGGATGTGGACTGTTGGTGCCCCTAGGCCAGGATGAACATGGCATGGTAGGTCCCTTACTCCAACCCCAATAGTGTTAGTGGGTATCTACAACTGGTCAGGGCCCTGTTTGTTTCAGGTGTACAGCTGATGGCGTTAGGCATTGTACCCCATGGGTTGGTGACTAGCATTGTAACTGGCAGTGCATGGCCTAGTGCATAGGGCTGTTCCCTGTGAGTTGTGTACGCCAACGGTAGTGTTGCTGGCATTGACCAAGTGTACCCTCTGTCTCCCCCTCTTTTTGTTTTGTCACCCTGGCAGAGGAGCAGAGGCACCGGCAACGGAGGGAGCTGCATCCCAGATGGGCTTGGAGGCTAAGTCCATCGAAGTTGAGGGCACCAGTCGGACGGAGGGCGAAGGAAGCACCATGATGGGGACAGGAGGGGACACCACAGACAGCGACTCCTCCTCTGATGGAAGCTCCCTGGCGGTGGCGGACACCTCTATGCCCACCCCAACAACCGGTACAGCCGCCACCCCCTACGAGCACCGCCCTCCGAGCAGCCCTTCAGCATGTTTCCAGTGCCCGCTCACCCAGGAGGGTGGGCATCTCCTTCGCCCCAGGCAACTCAGGCCCTGCCCCAGTCAGCCCTGCTGCCCTCAGTGAGGAGGCTGTTGACCTCCTGAGATCCCTTACTGTTGGGCAGTCAGCCATTCTGAATGCCGTCCAGGGTGTCGAGAGGCATTTGCAACAAACAAATGCATACCTGGAAGGCATTCACTCTGGCGTGGCGGCCCAACAGAGAGCATTTCAGGCTCTGGCCTCCACACTAATAGCAGCCATTGTCCCTGTATCCAGCCTCCCCCTCCAACTTCGTCTACCCAGTCCCAATCCCCTCAACTCCAGCCTATCCCAAGCACACCTTCAGACAAGCATTCACCCAAATCAACACACAGAAGTGGCCTAGGCAAACACGAGCACCACACTTCATCTAACAGGCACTCATACAAGCACCATCCCCATGCAGACACACCAACATCCACTGCCTCCACTGTGTCCCCCACCTCCTCCTCGTCCACCTCCCTCCCAGTAGCGTCTCCACTCACACCTGCATGCACTACATCCTCATCCACTACCTCCATCACCAGCACGCCTATCACTACACACCCCTCACTGGCAGTCACCACCCCCACATTCATTTACATGTCCCCTGTGTCCTCTCCCAATGTCTGTGACCCCTCCTCCCAAGGTCTACAAACGCAAGCACCCACCTTCCCAACAGCCATCCACCTCACAACAGCATCCAGCCCATGCACCTGCACCAAAACTCAGCTGACAGACACCTTCTACAACCACTCCCTCTTCCTCTACTCCCAGACCTTCTCCATCTTCCTGTCCTAGTGTCCTTAAGAAGCTTTTCCTGGCAAACATTGACTACGTTCACTCCCCTGAGCAACCGGATTAAGGGTGTTGTACGCAGACTCTGGCCGATTCTGACCAGTGCTGGTGAAACACTAGAGTACCCTCTTTTTGCATTTAAAAGAACCCACAACATCAAAAAGTCTTGTTAGTTCACACTAGACCGACGACGTCCCGACACACAGATGACGTGGGCCCCACTCAATGGTTGAGAGTCAAAGGACACTACCCTTGCGGTGGTTGCAATGTCTGTGCCTTGACTAATTGTATGCAAGAGGTGGATCTAGGAGAACCCAAGACCTGGCAACTGAGATCCCATACCAATTGTCGCACTAGGGACTGCATCTATATGATTACCTGACCCTGTGATCTCAGATATATAGGTATGACAACCAGAATGGTTAAAATCCGTATCAATGAGCACCGCAGCACTATTAGATGTAAGAGATCCTCTACGAAATTGACTAATCATTATATTGAAAAACGACACACTCCTGATGACATGAAATGGATTGTGTTAGAGACCATTAGAGATAATAAAGATTGCACCACTAGACTCTTTGAGAAAGAACAGCGGTGGGTGTTCAGACTACAGACCCACATCCTTGGACTCAATGATGACATTCAGTGGATTAACTTTATCCACTGATGATTATTATGTATTACTGCAGGCTTCTCTACACCCTGATTTCTTTCAATAGTGACAGTTCCCCCTTCTTGCACCTTGGTCTATCTAAACTAAACTAGTCCAACCTTACCCAACTAAACGTATCATCTTATCTAATTATGTCGGTTACTGGTGTAATTTCTGCTTTCTGTAGATTTCCTAGTTGTATATCCTTCTCTACTATAAGAGACAAGATTACTTATTTCCTCTCCTAAGATGGCCGACACAACACTGCCATCCCTTATGTGTTCTCCTTAGTCCTTCTTCCATGCCCATTGTTTTACTTCTTCTCTTAATGGCCCGTGGTTGAACGCTCTCCCCAGTTCCGGGGAACCACAACGAGCGTAGGTCTACAGATTGCACCACAACCTGAGAAAAGCAAGTGCTCTCCGAACGGGCGGTTTTTAATCTTATTGCCCGCTTTTATTGAAGCGAGCAGTAACATGTTTGCTCACTTCAGCGAGTTACGAGCCGCGATGCCGCAACCGGCGCTTTTTCGCTCCAGCCCGCATTCCCTCGCGGGCTGGGACAGGGACGCTACGGCTCTCATTAGGGAGCCTCTTTAGGTGATTGGGAGACGCATCGATCGACGCGCTCCATCACCCTCCACTTTCGTTTGCTGTTCACAACTGCCGGCAGCATTTAGCATTCCCTCTACTTATATACGGACCATGTGAGTCCCTCCTGCTTATTACCTTGATTAACCTCGTACTTTATATACCGCTAGTATTTTAGTATGTGGGCTTAAGTTGTTTGTTTATTGGCAGAGATGATTTTTTTGCATACCCCATTCTATATAAGTCCTCACTGTAATGCAGTAGATGGTATAACCTTGTGCACGCGCATATACACTTATATAGGCCACTACCTGATGTTTGTTGGTTTTCAATACTTTCATTACTGTTTTTACAGTATGCATCTGATCCTATACGTTTAACTCTCCCTGGCTCTGCTAGGAGAGGATGTCAGACTCCAGTAGAGGACCCCTGACTAGGCTTGTTAATTTATTGTGTGTGCTAAGGTCTACGTACATATTTTTGATGATTACCCCAACTACTAACTCAATTAACACGCGATTTGAAGTCTGTTTATTTCTTCTATGCATATATAGACCACAGAGGATTTTTCTCAACTCGATGTTTGTCCCCCGATGAGGCCCTGCATTTAGTATTTGGAGGGTAAGCATTGAGGAAGTGATACTAATCTGTTGCTTCCCTTTTGTAACCATTGTATGTTCATCACATGGCACCTTTGGGTTTCCTCACGAGTGGATGTGGTATTCTTTCAAGACATTGAGTACATGCCACTTCTGTCCAATATTCCCTTTTTTTTTATGTATGTTTCTTTCTACTTTTTTAGGTTCTGCTCTCCCTAGTATGGGCAGCCCAAGTGTTTGAAGGATTAGGTACGTCTTTGAGGTCCTGACGAATCGCATAGCGAGAAACATGTTGACCTGTGATGTAGAGTAACACAGGGGATCCTGTGTTCACCTCTTTTCATTTACACTACTCTCTAGTATGAGAGTCGGTGACTATAAATAGCGTTTATGCGTTTTATGGGGAGTGTAGACATTATTTTACTATATCCCTATTTTTTGTTTTTAATCTTGCCAGAGGTACTAACATTTAATTAAAGATATGAACGGTTTTTACCTCTAGACATTTTTAACCCTTTCCATTCCAATCCTCGATTCCTACTTTTGACCGGTGTGCATTTTGCTCAAAAAGATCTCTGGCAAAGAGCCCCCGTGTGGGGCCCGTCAGGCATTGCGGCGCTGGCCTGACGAGGAGCATAGCCCCATGATGAAGCATGTCACCGAAAGGTGAGTGAGGGCTCGTGCTTACAACCTTTTGGTTTTCCTGATATGCAGAACCGGTAGATACAATTCCCCTCTCTTTGGAACCGTGTGTGTAATTTTTTGGTTTACACAATAACCACCTGCCAGGATGTGAAAGTGATGTGTTAAATGTTCAATTTTGGACCCATTCATCGAGCTGATCTTCCGTTGCATTAATGTATTGAATGCGCTCAGCATCCCTAGCAGGGACAGCGATGCTGGGCGCATTCAAATACTTAATTTTTACCAAGCCTAAACAACTTGTCTGTTGTAGACTTTCATTTTAAAATATCATTTGAACAGGTATCAGACATGCTCTAAATGAAGGTTCCTTTTCCCTTATTTGCCAATTTTTTATTCCCCATACATTCTTTAAGTCAATCGACTTTAGCCAATATTCATAGCCTTCTATAGCCAACCGGGAAACAAAGGAATTAGAATAAATACATTTCGTATCAGTTAATAAGATATGTTGCGTTTTCATCATTAGCAATTTAAAATAATACAACTTAGCATTTTTAACATTGTGCCCAGAAAAATATGCAAACTTTCAAGAGCATTGTGAGAAAGTAGCCTCTTTCTAGCATGGTTACTTCCATTTGTGGCCTGTTTGTCAGTGTGTTTGACTGTATCACTGGGATCCTGCTAACCAGGACCCCAGTGCTTATGCTCTCTCCTTTCTCTGCCATTGCAGCCCGTGTGAAATGGTGCATGCACCTTTTCATAGCCATTTACACTGCACCAGGTCACTTATAAGTCACCCATATACCAGGCCTTCCAACCCTGAAAGCTGGGTGCAGAGTACCCATGTGTGACGGCACCCCTGCACCAGCAGAGGTGCCCCCACTTCATCCAGGACGATTTTCCTGGATTTTGTGCGTGGGCGGGCCATTTTACGCGTGCACTATACATAGGTCACTACCTATGTACAGCTTCACAATGGTAACTCCAAATATGGCCAAGTTTTGTATCAAACATGCTGGAATCATACCCCAAGGCTTTTGCAGGCATTGGTTGTATGATTTCATGTACTCTGGGGGCTCCTTAGAGGACCCCCGGTACTGCCATTACGGCCTTCTGAGGTTTTCCAGGCAGCCCCAGATGCTGCCACCTCACAGACAGGTTTCTGCCCTCCTGTTGCTTGAGCAGCTCAAGCCCAGGAAGGCAGAACAAAGGATTTCCTTTGGGTGAGGGATGTTACACAGTCTCCCCATGGAAACAGGTATTACAGGCATGGGAGGGGTAGCCTTCCAGAGCCTCTGGAAATTCTTTGAAGGACACAGATGGTGTCCTCCTTGCATAATCCGGTCTACAACGGTTCAGGGACCCCTAGTCCCTGCTCTGGTGCGAAACTGGACAAAGGAAAGGGGAGTGACCTCCCCTGTCCATCACCACCACAGGGGTGGTGCTCAGAGCTCCTCCAGAGTGTCCCTGGGTTTTGCCATCTTGGATTCCAAGTTGGCAGGGCACTCTGGGAGCATCTGAGTAGCCAGTGCCAGCAGGTGATGTCAGAGCCCTCACCTGATAGGGGCTTACCTGTTAGCTGACCAATCCCCTTTTCAGGGCTATTTAGGGTCTCTCTCCTGTGTGTTTCCTCAGATTTGGATTGCAAGACTCCAGCAGGAATCTCCTGCATCCTCTACTTCACCTTTTTACTGAAGAAACTGCATCTGGACCCTCCAGGAACTCAACAACTGCAACAAAGGTGCAAAGATGACTTCTGCAACATTGTATCTTCAGCTCCTGCCAGCAACTGCAAAGGTTTCCTGGTCGTGCATCCTCAGAGGACAGCCAGTCCTTGAAGTGAAGGAGTCACTTCCCTGCTCCAGCAGGCAACCCTATGCAGCAACAACCAGTGGCTTGGGTCCCCTCTCCTGAAGAGGTGTGTGGATCCAGCAACATGGGTGCAACCGAAGTGGTCCTGACGGTACAGAAGGCCAGCTATCAAACTTTGGTGGAGGTAAGAGCTTACCTCCCCACGCAAGACAGTACCCATGTGTGTTTGGCAGATGCAAAGGCATGTTGGCATCTTTCCACGCAGTTCTTTGTGCACCATGCAGCTCTGGCCCCCAACACTCCTTCCTGTGATGCACAGCCTGCTGCGTGGTTCTCCTGCGGCATGAGATCCCTTTGTGCAGTGCTGCATGGGCCTCCTTTTGCACCTTCTTTGTCCCCGTGCTGTGGGACCCCTGTGTGCACTGCCTGGTCTTCTGGGGGCTCTCTGAGTTGCTGAGAGACCTCTCTGTCTCCCCTTCTTGATAGAGGCCACGAGGTCCCATCTGGTCCCGGCCAGTGCCATTTTTCGCTAACCGCAAGCTTTGTGTCTGCCAAGGCTTGTTGGCGGAATCCAGCGACGCAAACCAGACGACAATCACCCATCTGGCGTGGGATATCATCTGCACCAACCAGGAACCTGCGTCCGTATTCTTGGGTGCTGTACTGACTGTTCTTCTTCACCAGTATTCTTCTTTTGCACCTTCATTCGGGTTAGCAGGGGATCCTGTTCATCATGGACTCTTCAGTGCTTCTTGTACTTGGTCCCCTTCTTTCACAGGTCTTCAGGTCCAGGAATCCATTGTTGGTGCCTTGCAGTCTCCTCTGGTTCTTGCGAAATCTTCTATCACGTGTTCTTGTGTGTTCTAGGAAAATGACTTTGATTTACTCTGCTTTCCTGGGCTCTGGGGTGGGTTCTATTACTTACCTTTGGTGTTTTCTAATACTCCCAGTGCCTCTCAACACACTACACTTGCCTAGACTATTTTTGTATATGGTTTGTGTTCCTCCAAGGCCCATCTCAAACTATTATGATTTTCACTATTTGCACTGTTTTCTGACTGCTTTAACAGCTATAACTGCATTCTAGTGTGTATACTATGTATTTTACTTACCTCCTAATGGAGTATATTCTCTAAGGTAAGTTTGGCATTTATGTCACCAAAATAAAGTACCTTTATTTTTGTAACACTAAGGGGGTCATTCCGACTTTGGCGGGCGGCGGAGGCCGCCCGCCAAAGTAACCCCGTCGGAAGACCGCTCCGTGGTCAACAGACCACGACGGTCATTCCAACTTTCCCGCTGGGCCGGTGGGCGACTGCCAGAAGGCCGCCCGCCGGCCCAGCGGGAAAGCCCCTTCAACAATGAAGCCGGCTCCGAATGGAGCCGGCGGAGTTGAAGGGGTGCGACGGGTGCAGTGGCACCCGTCGCGATTTTCAGTGTCTGCAAGGCAGACACTGAAAATCCTAATGGGGCCCTGTTAGGGGGCCCCTGCACTGCCCATGCCAGTGCCAGTGGCATGGGCAGTGCAGGGGCCCCCAAGGGCCCCACGACACCCGTTCCCGCCATCCTGTTCCTGGCGGTAACAACCGCCAGGAACAGGATGGCGGGAAGTGGGTCGGAATCCCCATGGCAGCGCTGCAAGCAGCGCCGCCATGGAGGATTCCCTTGGGCAGGGGTAAACCGGCGGGAAACCGCTGGTTGCCCTTTTCTGACCGCGGCTTTACCGCCACGGTCAGAATTGCCCATGTAGCACCGCCAGCAAGTTGGCGGTGCTACCTCCGGCCTCCACCCTGGCGGTCTATGACCGCCAGGGTCGGAATGAGGCCCTAAGTATTTTCTTTCATGTGTGTGAGTTGTGTGTGACTACAGTGGTATTGCTTGAGCTTTGCATGTCTCCTTGGCTGCTCATCCACACTACCCCTCGAGAGCCTGGCTTCTAGACACTGACTACATTTCACTAATAAGGGATAACTGGACATGGTATAAGGGTACCTTAGGTACCCCTCTACAAACCAGGCCAGCCTCCTACAAGCATGTTTTTTTAACTCCCCATTGGCAGAGTTGGACAATGTTCCCATAGTGTGTAATGAAAATAACATTTGAGGTACTTGCTCTCTGAATGTAATGATGACCATAATAATTACAACAGAACATATCTCCATAATTTTCTTTTGATTGATAAACATCTTTACCTTCAAATACAGTAAAATATTCTAGATCAGATAGCATAGAACCAACTGTCTTTACATCCCAATCATAGGAAACAACTCCCGGTGTTATTACAGGTGAAAGTTCAAATACACCTGGAATTTGAATAACCTCTGGCGGAAAAGGGTACTATCCCAAACAATCCCATCAGGAATTGGTATAGCTGAAATGTTCACTAGGGACAAGCCTCTACGGACCTTATGGGAGGAAAAATGTGGTATTAGGACCTCATCCACCACTTTAACTGTAGAGCGTTCAGGAAGCTAATGAACATGTTTTGTAGGAAAAAGACGATGGCAAACTCAATCCAAAGAAGGAAGGCAATGTCAGAGTCACCAGATCCTCGGGTCTGTGCACGTTACCAACACTTCCACCACAAGACAGCTCCAATACTCTGATAAGAATTGTCACAGAGTCTAAGAGAGTCCAAGTGGGGAAAAGGGGATTAGGAAGGGAACAGCTGGGAAGGAGACCTGTAAGTGGTAGCGCATAATGAACACCGTGATTTTAAACAGAAGTAATGAATTGCGCGTTTTGCCGATTCGAGCACCCCCAAGTAAATGCCATGAAATGGTAACGCTCGCTGAATAGCATGAGTTCAACACAAGAAATGAATCGCGCGTTCTGCTGATTCAAATGTCAGCCAATAAATGTCATGAAATGATAACACACAATGAATATCATGAATTAGACACAAGAAATTAATCGCGTGTCTTGCCGTTTCGAAGCCCACCATGTGAATACCAAGGAATGGTGGTGCACATTGAATATCATGAATTAAACACAAGAAAAGGAATTGTGCGACTTGCCAATTCGAAGACTACCATATGTATAACAAGAAATTGTAGCGTACAAGGAATAACATGAATTACACACAAGAATTGAATCGCGCGTCTTGCCGATTTGAATGCCACCATGTAACTGCCATGAAATGGTAGCGCACAATGAATATCAAGGGTTAAAGCATGAGGAACGAATCGCGCGTCTTGTTGATTCGAAATGCCACCATGTAACTGCCAAAAAATGGAAGCACACAATGAATATCAAGGGTTAAAGCACCAGGGGTTAAAGGGCGAAGGCTGGAAGATCAAAATAGGCCTTCGGAACAGGAGCTCAGTAAGTTGCTGCTGCTCTGCACCGGGACCTCAGTATAGTGAGCACGTGGAGCTGGGCTGGCTCCCTTTTATATAGTCTTAGCCCAGCCACCAACCACACCCAGGCATGCTGCAGGGAAAGCTTCTAGAAGGCCCTGGAAGGGGACCACACCTTGACACAGTCTGAAAGCCTGCAGCAGTACATTGCATGTGAACAGCATTTATATGCATGCTGAACATAAGTCTTCAGGATAGAACTCTGTAATGCAAAAGGTTAAACAACATCATATCAGCACAATGCATAAATTATGTTAGCTTGAAATTGTTAGGTTTTTGCAATCTAGTCGCCCATAGAGAGTGCACTGCCCTGATGTTGACAGGCAAGTACAGTTAATAGGAGCCACAGATATTTCCATGGAAGAATGAAATAGTTAATTTTGAGCCAATTTATCAACTTATGTGCACTTGACAGCATTGTTGCAGAAGAGGCAGATGAGTTGGTGAGAGTCATTGACACCGGCAAAGTATCCAGAAGCGGTTTGTGCAAAAACTGAACTGGAGCAGTGTTTGGAAGAGATGAGCTGCCAGAGGCTTGGCGGTTCATAGTAGACTATTTTATCTTTTTGTGCTGAATTAGTGTAAAATCGCTCAATATTGTTGCCCTTGCTTATCGCAGAAGAAATTAGTGGAACTAATGAAGGATCTTTTTCCACTCTCCCCAAGCTCGGAGAGGTGTCAGCGTTGCTGCCTAAAACCTGTAGGGAAACATCCTGGTCTGTAGTGAGAGGGAGTAGGGTACTACCCAGAAGTCCACTAGGTCTGCTGTGCAGGATCAGCCATTTGGTGTGGAGACACGCATGTCCGCAGTCTCGACTTGTAAGAAGTCATCAGTTGCTTTCACTTCCAGATGCTGTTGAAGTTTCTGGTGAACTATTGTGACCTCCGCTGCGCTGTCTAGCAGTGCAGTTCCCACTTCCTCTTCTTCAGTAAAGCTCTCATCCTGAGCGGCATTTCGATTAGCTACTTTTTTCTTTTTGAATTGTGGTTTTTGTTGGGGAAGTTTCTCTTCTTTCTTAACAGACACTTCTGACGAGCGTTATGACTCCTTTCTCGGTTTCACGTACTCTGTTCACTGCTCTGACTGCCCACCTCTCTTACTGCGTTTATCCGGTGAGTCCTGGAAGGTTCGAGATTGGCGTGTATCAGTGTACTGATATCTATCAGAATTTTTATATTATCTTAATTTCTAAGATTATAGCGATTTTGAGGGGTCTCCAAATGCAGACATTCTCCCCTTTCTTTCTTGGGAATTTGCTTTTGTGTGACACAGTGTTTTTTAGAACCCTCAGATGCCTGCTTGGTAGAATCCTTTTTAGATTTACCCTATAATTGTGGTTTAATAGGTCTGGCTCCCAGACTATCTTGACCAATACTAAGTAGATCTTGTCGAGAATCTTTGTCAGCTCGTGTTCTTAGCCCTGTACAGGAACGTCCCGCAGCCGCATGCACGCTGCTAGGTCAAATGCTTCCCCTTAAAGATTGCTTAATATAATTGCCCATTAATTGCATCCCCAAATCCAGGGCCGGGGCAGCCCCATATTCATCTTGAATTTGTTTTAACACTTCGGCAAGTGTCGGTGTACTGTGTGCGGTAGTATAGACAATGGCAAATATAGTGCTCGATATATTGCAGTTATCTACTTTGGGAACCATCCCAAATGGCAAGCACATAGTGAGTATTCTATGTTTATCCTGAGATCCCGTAAGAGGAAAAACTGCTCAACGTACAATCGGCGAACCTCATCTACCGCTAAGGTGGCTGTATGAGGATGTGGTGTATATGTGGGCAAAAAAGCCCATCTAGGACCATCATTGCTCAGAAGAACTAACCTAGCGTATAGTATTGTGAGTGGTAGGGCATCACAAGCCACTTAGTATGGTCTTGAAAAGATAGAGGTATCTCTAACTATACATATTCTCTGTCTTGCGCAGGTATGTTAGCCGGAGTGTAGTGGGGAAATGTATAAGTGTTCCCATTGACTGCTGGAACGGTGACCAAAGAATGAAAACTTTCTGTTCAATAGGCTGAATGAGCCTCAACTACAAATGTTAGCAGGACCCCCCCGCCCCTTGGCCATGAGGCCATTAGCTAACAAATGGGCAATGAGGGGAGGTTGCATGTTTACTGCAATTACTACCCATTGAAGGTTCCCCATGGTAAATATACCCGTTCAGAGATAAGGGCACCAAATGGGGATTGATCTGTTTAAGGTTCAAGCCTGAACAACCCAAAGTGATCAATAGGTACTACCTACCAGGCTGAGGGGGAAATCCACAATACCGCGGATGTCTCCTAATATATAATATTGAGGTACCTTTAGCGAGTAGTGAGACAGAGATACTCAGGAGGATCTGGAAATCAGTGACTGACCAAACATTGGCGGCGCCATGTCCTGTGTACTTTCAATTTCCTAATGAGACTGCTAGATTTGGGTGGCAGAAACACCTGAATTGTGGGGAACTGATTCCAGTCCCACACCATGTGAGAACTGTCGGCCTAATCCATTTTGGGCCAGCTAACAGGGCCTCATTTCTGCCCAAGAGCAGGAATGATTTGTGGCAGTTGGCCACATAACATAATGACTTCTCAGGGACATTTTGGTAGATCAGATCTCATCCTTTTCTTTCAGTTACATTAGTCTCACACATGCAAAGACAAGCAGAGGCAGGAAATGGTTCAATAAGATTTATTGAATCAGCTGTATCCTGGATAAAATGGCATGAAATGCAATAAGTAGAAAGATGAAACATAATTCCCAACATACTGTCACTATACAGACTATATGCGATTCCTACTTCAGCTATGTTAGAGCACAGCATGATAAGCCCTAATCTGCCCTTCAGGATTCCCCCCTGGGAAGATATCATCCTCTTACCTGAGCAAGGAAGCCTGTTGTCTATAGAGACACTAGCCCCATGTAGGCCAGGGAACCGGTAATCTCAGCAAGCAACTGTTGCAAAGTCAATCAGCATGCAGTTGTGGTCATCTGCCTGGAATCTCCCTCTAATGTGCATGGAACAGAGAAGTGTTAGAAAATGTCCCTACGTAAGGATGTGTGTATTTCTGTGAACGTTAGAGACGTGGTGTATCACTTGTGCCGGCAACCCTATTTTGCTGCAGCCTTTAGGAAAGCACAGAGTGAAAGGAATGTCTTGCTAAGAAATGCAATGCTCTCATAGGTGAAAGAACAAAAAAAAAGACAACAACACCACGACTGTGGCTAATTCTGAAATAATAAAATCAAGCAGAATAAAAAGTTACTAGGCTAAAGGGCACAAGCAGCGGGCCTGGTTGCTAAAATAACATGCCCATAGACATCACTGTATGATGCTAGAAGACACACCACTCCTAAGACACAGCACACCACTGTACAACACTCTCCTACACTGTTCGATATTGCTCCACAGTACGACACTGTACCACAGTCAACTCTATGGCACTCCACTACTTGACACTACAGTGTACGAGATTCTGCCACTTTACTGTACAACACTCTACTCAACAAAAGTGAATTAGACAGCACTCTACTCCACTGAACTTCACTCTATGCCACTACTTTGTACAACACTCCATTCCACTCTATACCACTGTACTATACTCAACTCGACAACACTCCACGGCACTCAACTCCACTACACTGCTGTTAACAACACTCCACTGTAAGCCACTAAACTGAATGACACACCATTCCACTATAAAACATACAACTCCACTCTATGAAGCTCCACACCTGTTTACGACACACCAGACTATGCCACTGAATAGCACTTTACTCCACTGTACTCTGAGCCACACCTCTCCACTCTATTCCACTGTACAACACTTTGGGTAAAGCGCCACCCAAAATGGGGGAGCGCGGGCCGACACTCCCCTACGCACTGGTTGTGCGTGTGGCTGGCCAGGGACTTCCGGCCTCATGCCTCGCGAGGTGTGGGGGCGGAAGTCGGTTAGGGTAAAACGTAGCGGCTGCGCTGGCCGCTGGCTGGTTTCAGCTGCCGTGTACCAGTGGGGGGCTATTTAAGAGCCCCCCAAGAAGGCTCAGCCTTCTTCTTTCGGTGGTGCGGCGGCTCCATGCCTGTTTACGACACACCAGACTACTCCACTGAATAGCACTTTACTCCACTGTACTCTAAACAACCCAACTCCACTGTATTCCGCTGTACAACACTTCAATACCCATCTACCTACTTACTTCCATTGACACTTGAATTTGTTATATTTTTGCCACCTGTAACCAGCAGAACCATTCACTGTTTAACGACAACCCTCTGTCCTACAATTTCACTTTGAGGCAGATGTACGACCCTCAGTATTTCCAGCTTGCAATTAAAAAATTTCTGCGAGTTGCAAAGTGCTTGTTGCAAACACTGATATACAAAAGTGTCTGAGACGCTGTTTGTGCAAGGGACCTGTCTCAATAATATTAACGAGGCAGGCCCAACTTACGACCCAATAAGAATGGCCGGGACTCACAGGGATGGTTGCCTGCTGGGTTCAGCCGACCACCATGTCTGTGACTGCATTTTAAATAAAGCATTTTTTTTTAAATGCAACCCGTTTTCAATAAAATGAAAACGCTGTCCATGTTTAAAAAAATGAAAAGTTTTCTTTTAATTTTTTAGAGTGGGCTGGGGTCCGTGGGACCACTCTCTGCTCTGAAAAAATGTTGCCGCCCCGTTCACAAAGGGGAATGCGTTACCACCTCCTTCAAGGAGTCGTTAAAATGTGACTGTTTTGCAACCGCTATCCCAGTCGTAAAACATTCATACAAACCAGTGAGACTCGCAATTAGGAAGAGACGCCCTTTACACGCCCCTTCCTGATACAGAATCGCAAATGCAAAATGAGAGTCTGTAACAAGTCACCGACACACATTTTGCCTTTGTTACATGGAAAAATGCATGATGAGCCATTTGCAACCAGTAAAATACTTTTTACATCTGGCCCTTTGTGTTTAAACTTCACAAATACAAAAAACAGCTTGCACATATATACTTGCAGCTTAAGTCAACATATACAGAGACACTGGTAACACAGCCGTGGGTTCAATTTCCAGTTAACTGTTTATAACATTATTAACCATAAATGTCATTATTGTTTCTGAATGCAAATTTTGCACCGCAAAATGGTTCATCAATACTACACAAGTATGTCACTTGCTGGTACACATTATCTCAGATGGGTGTCATATTGGATGCAGTTTGAACAAAAGTATCTATTATGTTATATTTTTATGGCCAGTGGTAACAAAAATGAAATCATGACCATGGCGGAAACCGCTCAGACAGACACTTTAACACACCGACCGTCAGGGCAGAATCAACAAGCACTACGGCAGTAACCGCCAACAGCCAGGTGGAAGACAATGTACCGCCCTCTCTATTATGACCGGCCCATCCGCCAACTTTTCCGGGGCGGTACCAATGACATCAAAAGCCTGGCAGAAACAGATCTCAGAACTCAAAGGACTCACCTGTGGAGACTCAGGGAACAACCATGATGCCATGGAGCCCGAGCTGCAAGTTTTCCCCATGCTCGTCTACCTTCTGCTTTATTATGAACACCAATGCCGGTGAAGACAACCACTGTGAGTACCTCCGCCTAGCACACATGGGAGGGGGGAGGAAAAACAGAGTGAAACACACACGCAACATACACACACCCACCCCCAACACCATACACAAAAGCAGAAGCAGCAACATAACATATCTACACCTTACCCCTCAGGAATAATGCAAGGACAAAATGATTTGAAGAAAGTGAGTGTAATACAATAAAATACTATGAATAAGTGCAACAAAATCCAATCGTATATGCATATTTACAAATGTAGGGACACTGCCCAGTCCTCAATGTCCGTATGTCCGTGGGCCACAGAGCCACAACACATAGGCCAAAGCCCCAACTCACTCTGAAGCAACACGGAGAGGACACTGCAGGGGCATCAGGTCGAAAATAGACAGGCACCTCGGGATGGGGAATGGGGGGACACCTCAGCCGGAAGATGGTACAACACCTCTGGTCCTGGAAGGGGCAACATGCCCTGTGTGCTGTCCCGTGGAGTGCAAGCCCACAGTCTCTCAAGTGGGTGGTTTGCCCACTGCTTGGTCCTGGGGAGTGCAAGGCCACAGTCTCTCAAGTGGGTAGTTTGCCCACTGCTTGGTCCTGGGGAGTGCAAGGACACAGTCTCTCTAGTGGATGGCTTCTTCCACTGGTTCTGGAGGGGGCATTGTGCCCAGTGAGCTTCATCCTGGGAAGGATGGGGTGAGTGGATGGCTTCTCCACTGGGTCAGGAGGGGGCATTGTGCTCAGTGACATTCATCCTGTGGAGGATGGGGTGAGTGGATGGCTTCTTCCAATGGTTCTGCAGGGGGCATTGTGCCCTGTGATGCAGGTCCTGGGGAGTGCAAGGTCACAGTCTCTCACATGGGTGTCAGACCCACAGGATTTGCAGGGGCCAGGCCACACAACAGCCCATGGATGCAGGACTACACACTGTCCGCTGGCAGTGACGGCTGCTCAGTGGTGGCAGTGGTGCTGGTGGCGGTGCTGGCAGTGGTGGGGGGAGGCTCCAGTCCTTCCCCTGCAGCCTCGGACGGCTGCCCACTGGGGCTGCTGCTGCTGGCAGTGGTGATGGTGCCAGTGCTGGCAGTGGTGGGAGGAGGCTCCAGCCCTTCCCCTGCAGCCTCTGACGGCTGAACCACCATGGTTGGTGGTGGGGGCTAGAAATTAGTCCCAGCACCAGGCCTCCTGTCCTTCCTGCCTGCTGGTGCAGGCCCCTTGCCCTTCCCTGTAGCAGCTGGGGGTGCCTCCTTGCTCTTCTTTGAAGCAGCTGGGGGTGCCTCCTTGCCCTTCCTTGACGCAGCTGGTGGTGCCTCCTTAGCCTTCCTTCAGCACCTGGTGCAGACACCCTTTCAGTGTGGCTGCCTAGTGCCTGGCATCCTCCCCCACCTGGAGTAGCTGTCAACACTACTGTGGCCGTGGACTGGGTGGCTGAGGTGCTCGCCTGGGTTCTGACCACCCTGGCCCGACGTAAAGGACGGGGGGAGTGGTAGGGAAGAGGTCAACAGTGGAGATGAAAAGCTTCTTAGGGAGATTGGGGCAGGGAGAGGGTGAAGGTTTGGGAGTGGAGGAAGAGGAAGTGATTGTAGGAGGTGTCTGCTGATTTTGGGTGCAGGTGCATGGGCTGGATGCTGTTGTGAGGTGGATGGTTGTTGGGTGTCTGAGTGCTTGCGTTTGTGTACTTTGGGAGGAGGGAGCAGAGACACAGTGGGAGAGGACACAGGGGATGTGTGCATGGATGTGGGGATGGTGACTGCCAGTGAGGGGCGTGTAGTGATAGGCGTGATGGTGGGAGTGAATGAGGATGTACTGCATGCAGGTGTGAGTGTAGACGCAACTGGGAGGGAGGTGTACGAGGATGAGCAGGGGGACATAGTGGAGGCACTGGATGTTGGTATGTCTGCATCTGGATGGTGTTTGTTTGAGTGCCCGTGGGATGGTGTGTGGTGCTTGTGTTTGCCTGAACCACTCCTGTGTGTTGTCTTGTGTGCATGCTGGTCTGCCTGTGTTTTTGGAATAGGTTGGGGTTGAGGGGAATGGGACTGGGTAGAGGAAGTTGGAGGGGGGAAGCTAGAAAAAGGTACAATGGCTGCCATCAGAGAGGAGGCCAGTGCCTGGACTGATCTCTTTTGGGCTGCGATAGAAGTGTGAATGCCCTCCAGAAATGCATTGGTCTGTTGCATTTGGGTTGCCAGCCCCTGGATGGCATTCACAATGGTTGACTGCCGAACAGAGATGGATCACAGTATAGCCTCCTCATTCAGGGCAACAGGGCTAACTGGGGCAGGGCCTGAGGTGCCGGGGGCGAAGGAGATGCCCACCCTCCTTGGTGAGCTGGCACGAGAAACACGCTGAGGGGCTGCTGGGAGGGCGGTGCTGCTACGGGGGTGGCGGCTGTACCTGTAGTGGGGGGGGCACAGAGGTGTCCACCACCACCAGGGAGCTTCCATCAGAGGAGGTATCACTGTCCGAACTGTCCACTCCAGTCTCCTCCATGGTGCTCCCCTCACCCTCAGGCCCACTGGTGACCTCACCGTAGGTGGATTCGGCCCCCGGGGCCCTGTGGAATGCAGCTCCCTCTGTAGCCGGTGCCTCTGCTTCTCCACCAGATGATGCTAATGCACATAAGGACAGGGTGACAAAACAAAAAGGGGGGGAAGAGACAAAGGATACACCTGGTTAATGGTGGCAACAACACTACTGTTGCCGTACACGACACACACACACACACACACACACACACAGGGAACTGTCCTACGCACTGGGCAATGCACCACCAGTCACAATGCTAGTCACCAGCCCATGGACATGGACACCTAACGCCAATTGCAGAATACCTGAGACCCACAGACCCCTGCCCAGTAGTGGATGGCTATTAGCTTGATTGGAGGAAGTTTACATCAGGCCCAGTAAGTGGGCCATCAGGGTTCGAGGGGCACCCATTCCTATTTGGGATGCCATCCCCAGCTAGGCCTCCTCCTTCTTCCATGCTCAGCATCTCAGGTCCTCCTATCATTTCCAACAGTGGCTGCTCCGCCTGCCGTAGACCCCAAGGGTGTGATGGCACGCCATATACCCTTTTTTTGATGAGCGCTGACCTGTAGAGAAATATTCATAGGTAAAGGTATCAATCAGACCGTCCTTCCTGTTACACTCTTGGCTCACCATAGCTCTTCACATCCCCTTACGCACAGACATGGCCAAACATACATGCAGCACGCTGCGCAGGGCCCTTCCACCAACCCACCCCTACACGAGGCCTTCACACACATCACTCCATGCATTCATGCCCCATGCATTGTGCTCACTGTGTACTCACCTGTTGGTCTGGAGGCCCACACAGCATTCGGTACTGGGGTAGGGCCCCATCCACCAGTCTCTCCAACTCCGGCGCAGTGAAGGCAGGAGCCCTTTCCCCAGTGACATGAGCCATGGTCAATTCCAGACACAGGTCACAGCAGCACATGCAGTGTAGGTCTACTCCTGTTGAAGGTCAGGTAGCAAGTGAGTGAACAGATAGAAAATGGAGGTCACGTCCGCAGTGGTGCGTACCGGCACCGCCGGCGCACATCACCATTGGCCACTGTAACCCATAGGGCCCAAGGATAACCAATGAGGAGTTGCACGGCGGTTCTCGACCGCCTCGCGCAACAGTACACAACATCAGCAGAATTACCTCATTTCCACATGTCCCTCCATACAGGACAGGCAGACGCCATTTCAGGGTGGGGCAGGCCATGGCACCTAACTGCTTCACAGTAAACATAAGCACCATTTCAACCTATCCAACAATACACATTCACAACATGCAATGAAGTGGAGTGTTTGGAAATATGAGATGCTGACCAGCTGCTCACCATTTTGCCCCACAGGTTGCAACCGCTGCGGATGAAAAGGAGATGGAGACATCCCCCGTGTACAGACCCCTGGTGGACTTTGCAACAATGGAGGACAGGCACATTATCCTCACCTGTAAACTGGACAGGGCCACAATCACAGAGTTGTGTGCCCAATTAGAGCCTGACCAGATATCTGCTATCCGTCACCCCACCGGGATCCCCCCTCTTGTGCAAGTCCTATCTGTGCTCCATTCCTGGCAACTGGCTCCTTCCAAGTGACAGTGGGCTTGGCAGCAGGAATGTCACAGCCAATGTTCTCAATAGTTCTGACCAGAGTGTTGTCTGCCTGATTAAACACATGCAGAGCTATATCGTTTTCTCCCAGGTGGAGGATTTGGCCACAGTGAAAGCTGATTTCTATGCAATGAGACATATCCCCAACATTATTGGGTGATTGATAGTACACATATTACATTTGTCCCCCCCGGAGAAATGAACAGGTTTTCAGAAATCAAAAGAGCTTTCACTCAATGAATGTGCAGATAGTGTGCCTGACGGACCAGTACATCTCCCATGTCAATGCAAAGTATTCTGGTTCTGTGCATGATGCCTTTATCCTGATGAATAGCAGCATCCCATATGTGAAGGCTCAACTCCAGAAGCACCGGGTGTGGCTGACAGGTGAGCCCTGGTTCCCACCGAGTGGATGTTGGTGCATGGGTATGGTGTGGGCCCTAAGGGTTAGTGTGTGTCTAACAGGTGTCCCTCAATATTTGCAGGTGACTCTGATTACCCCAATCTCTCATCGCTACTCACCCGTGTGAGAAATGCCAGGACAAGGGCAGAGGAACGTTACAATGAGGCACATGGGTGCACAAGAAGAATTATAGAGAGGACATTCGGCCTCCTGAAGGCTAGGTTTCGTTGTCTCCATCTCACAGGTGGTTCCCTGTGCTACTCGCCAAAGGAGGTCTGCCGGATTATTGTGGCCTGCTGTATGTTGCACAACCTTGCCTTACGTCGCCAGGTGCCTTTTCTGCAGGAGGCTGAGGCTGGAGATGGGCGTGTTGCAGCACTGGACCCTGTGGACAGTGAAGATGAGGAGGCAGAGGATGAGGTCAACAGAAGTGCAATAATTCATCAATACTTCCAATGACACACAGGTACGACAGTGTAACTTGACTTTTAATTGACAGTTTTGTATTTGACATTGTCACTGGCAGGGTGATTTTCCCACTTCTATGGCCACTCACTGTACCCTTTGGCATCTCTATTTGCAGATATTTGTGCCCCACTATCGCTCCTGGTGTGTTGACTGCAGCCAACTACAGGTCATTCCTATGTCTAGATTACTGTACAGTTGTATTGCAGTGTTTATACCTTGTTAAACAAATACATAGTTAAATAGTTTGACATACTCCATACTTGTATTTTTTTAAAGGGTGTTTATTTCAGTACTAACAAGTACAGGGGGGTGTGCAATGAGCTGGGTGATGGTGGAGGAAAGTCCAGGATAGAGTCCAGTCTATTTGGATCACAGGTGCATCATCCAAGGGGGCATAGGAAGGGAAGCAATGGCAGTTCAAGGTGGACAGGGCGACAGGGTGGGACACAAGGGTGACATTCAGGAGACTCTTATTTCCTGGTGGGGTCTTTGCAATAGTATCTGGCTTCTGCCTGGATCGCAGGGAACATCTGCGGGGTGGTTCTTCTGCAATGGGAGTGGTGCTGGTGGCCTGTTGGTCCTGTGGCAAGGCCTCCTGTCTACTAGCGGCAGCGGATGTGGAGGGCTGTTCATCGGTTTGGCTAGTGGTAGGGACCCGGTGGTGTGCCATTGCCTCCCTCATAGTGTTGGCTATGTCTGCCAGCACCCCTGCAGTGGTGACCTTCAAGTCCTCCCTGATCCCCAGGTACTGTCCCTCCTGCAGCCGCTGGTTCTCCTGCATTTTGTCCAGTATCTGGCTCATCATCACCTGGGAATGGAGGTATACTCCCAGGATCACGGTCAGTGCCTCCTGGAGAGTCGGTTTCCTGGGCCTGTCCTCCCCCTGTCGCACAGCAGTTCTCCCAGCTTCCCTGATGTCCTGTACCTCTGTCCCCTGAACAATGTGCCCACTGCCACTGACCCCAGGTCCCTGATCCTCCTGTGTTTGTGGGGTGGCCTGGGGTCTCTGTAGTGGTGGGCACACTGCTGATTGACGTGTCCTGGGGAGAGAGGTATGGGCCTGCTGGGTGGGTACTGTGCTGGTGTTTCCTGAGGGGGAGGCTCTGGGGTGGTATGGGACTGTGCCTGGGTAACCGACTGTCCAGAGATCCCCGATGGGCCAGGTTGTTCATCCAGATCCAGGCGTCCAGAGCTGCTGTCATCACTGTGGGCCTCTTCTGAGGGGGGAAGTGGATGTTGTTGGCACCTCCTCTGCGGTGACGTCTTGTGCATGGGTGTGTTGCCCTCTAAGGTTGTTTTTACCCTGGCAGCTTTTCCTTGTGTGAGTTGTTATTTGGTGGGCTAGCTGGTTCCCTCTAGTGTGCATGTTTTAGTGATAGGTGTCCATGCAGGTCTGTGCTGGGTGTCCATGCATTGGTGTTGCATGCAGGGCTTGGTATTAGGATGGGTGGGTTGTGATGGTGGGGTGTGTGGGAGGTGGTGGAGTGATGGGAGTTAGGGTAAGGGCGGGGGTAGAGTTATGTGATGGTATGCAGGTAGGGGGGGTGATAGTAATAGAGATTTGACTTACCAGAGCCCAGTCCTCCTCCTACTCCTGCCAGGCCCTCAGAATGCATGATTGCCAAGACTTGCTCCTCCCATGTAGTTAGTTGTGGTGTAGGAGGCGGCGGTCTATCACCAGACCTCTATACAGCTAGTTGGTGTCTTGCTGCCACCAAATGCACCCTCCCCTGTAGGTCGTTCCACCTCTTCCTGATGTCATCCCTTGTTCTGGGGTGCTGTCCCACGGGGTTGACCCTGTCCACGATTCTCCGCCATAGCTCCATCTTCCTAGCAACAGATGTCTGCTGCACCTGCGATCCGAATAGCTGTGGCTCTACCCGGATGATTTCCTCTACCATGACCCTTAGCTCCTCCTCTGAGAACCTGGGGTGTCGTTGTGGTGCTATGGGTGTAGTGTGAGTGGTGTGGGTGAAGGTGTGTAGGGTGATGTGTTGGGGTGTGTATGTAAGGTGTGTGGATGGTGTATAGCTGATGGTTGTGTGTGACTGTGGTCTTGTCTGTGGTCTTGCTATCTCTCTTGTGGCACTTGTTTGTATTCGTAATGGGTTGTGGGTAATGTGTGTATGTGTGTGTTTTATAGTGGTGTGGGTGTGTGTGTGTGGTCTGTGAATGGGTGTCAGATATGTGTAGTTTGAATTGGGCAATGTGGTGTTGTTTTGTATGTGTGTGTATATATTTTGAGCATGGCGGTATGTATCGCCAATGGTTTACCATCATTGAATATCCGCCGTGGTGATTCGTGGGTCATAATGTTGTGGGTGTAGTTCTGTTGGCATAACTGTGTGGGTTTGGATACCACCAGTTTATCACCGACCTTTGGGCTGGCGGACTTGTGTGTGTGGCTGTATAGTGATGGATTGCTATGTGCGTGCCATAATATGGGTAGCGGTGATCCACAGCGGCGGTATGTTGGCGGTAGTCAGCATGGCGGTATGCGTTACGTACGGCCAATGTCATAATGAGGGCCAAAGTCCTTTTCAAGCACAATGGACCTGGTTCGTGTGAAAAATCTCCGCGAAGAACAGCAGAGGAGGAGATGTGTGGAAACAAAGGGGTGTGTGTCGATTTCTCTGGCTGCACACGGGGATGCGTCATTTAGTTTTCACGCAGGGACGGCTGTTCAACGATTTCTGGCGCTTGGTCGTGGATCCTCTTCGGATTGTGGGGTTTTCGGATGCCCCGGGGATGATGCGTGGATTTCCTGCGCTAGCAGCTTGAAGTCACAGGAGCTGCGTCAATTTGGTAGGCGTTGCATCACATTTTCTACCACACAGCAGGTGCTGTGTCGATTCCTCTCTGGAAGTCGGACTGCGTCTTGCCGGCTTGGCTGTGCGTCGATTCAGTAGGCCATGCATCAAATTTCCGGGTGCTACACTGGCGCTGTGTCGATCTTCTCGTTGCAAAGTCAGGCTGCTTTGTTCCGGTTCGGCATGCAGTGAAATTTTCACTGCCGTGCAGGCTGTGCGTCGTTTCTGGCAGGCTGCGCATCGAATTTCGCCACACAAGGAGTCCTTCTTGTAGAGATTAAGTCTTTTTGGTTCTGAGACTTCTGGGAACAGGAGGCAAGCTCTATCCAAGCCCTTGGAGAGCACTCCTTCATCACAGCCAGAGAGTAGTAAGGCAGCAGGGCAATAGCAAGGCAGCAGTCCTTCGCAGAAAGCAGACAGGTGAGTACTTTAGGCAGATCTTCTTCGCAGGATGCAGGTTCTGGTCCAGTTTCTTCTCCAGGAAGTGTCTGATTTAGTAGGGGCAGAGGCCCTGTTTAAATACCCAAATGTCCCTTTGAAGTCGGGAAGACTTCAAAGAGTGGCTTAGAAGTGCACAAGGTCCCTTTTCAGTTCAATCCTGTCTGCCAGGGTCCCAGTAGGGGGTGTAGCAGTCCTTTGTGTGAGGGCAGGCTACTGTCCTTTGACATGCAAGTGTCAGGCTCTTCACCCTCCCAGCCCAGGAAAACCCATTCAAAATGCAGATGTATACAAGTGAGGCTGAGTATCCTGTGTTTAAGGTGTGTCTCGGTGAATGCACAAGGGAGCTGTCAACTAAACCCAGCCAGACGTGGATTGTAAGGCACAGAAAGGTGCAGAGGAATGCTCACTTTCTAAAAGTGGCATTTCTAAAATAGTAATATTAAATTCAACTTCACCCATCAGCAGGATTTTGTATCACCATTCTGACCATACTAAATATGACCTTCCTACTCCTTTCAGATCAGCAGCTACCACTCAAACAATGTATGAGAGCAGCCCCAATGTTAGCCTATGAAGGGAGCAGGACTCACAGCAGTGTTAAAACAAATGTAGGGGGTTTACACTACCAGGAACATGTAAACTACACAGGTACATGTCCTGCCTTTTGCCTACACAGCAGCCTGCCATATGGGTTATCTAGGGCACACATTAGGGGTGACATATATGTAGAAAAAGGGGAGATTTAGGGTTGGCAAGTACTTTTAAATGCCAAGTCGAATTGGCAGTGAAACTGCACACACAGGCCTTGCAATGGCAGGCCTGAGATAAGGTTAAGGGGCTACTAAAGTGGGTGGCACAAACAGTGCTGCAGGCCCACTGGTAGCATTTAATCTACAGGCCCTGGGCACATAGAGGGCACTCTACTAGGGACTTATAAGTAAATTAAATAGTCCAATTGGGTATGATCCAATGTTACCATGTTTAAAGGGAGAGAGAGCACATGCACTTTAGCACTGGGTAGCAGTGATAAAGTGCGCAGACTCTTAAAACCAGCTAAAACAGTATCTAAAAAGTGGAGGGAGGCAGGCAAAAAATTTGGCTGTCAGGTCTAACAATCTCATTATATCCTATGAAGATCGTAATACGGTGGAAAGGATATCTATCACGTTTGTTATGAAGTATTCCATCTGCAAGATCCAAATCAGGCCTTGATTGATTTGCCCAGAATCACAGGATTTTGAGCCACCGCTGGGTCTCAAAGCGGGTTCCCCATTTCAAAAGTCAGCAACTCTGGCTGTTACACCACATCTTCTTCACATCTTTACAAGCACAAAAATATTGTTAAGACTATGGTCACAAATCAACCACTGTACAGAACAGCAAATGGTTTCCAGCCTGCAAAGACACTTTAGGTCCTATGTTTAATTTCCTAATGAGCTTTCTATTAAACCATAGCATACATCTCTACATGTATTCAAAGAATGGTATGGGTAGTGGTAGTATAAAAGGGTGCACGTCCTAAGCATTATGAGAGTACATGTAGGAGGCTCGCCTGGTTTGTATTGGGTACCTAAGGTACTTACACCTTATTCCATGTCTAGTTATCCCTTATTAGTGAAATGTAGACAATGTCTAGAAGACAAGCTCTGTAGGGGTAGTGTGGATGAGCAGCAAGGCCTAACTAGGAGACATGCAAAGCTCATGCAATACCACTGTAGTCACACAGTGCACACGTGAAAGAAAATACTGTGTTACAAAAATAAAGGTACTTTATTTTGGTGACACAAATGCCAAAAATACCATAGAGACTATACTCCCTTAGGAGGTAAGGAATACACTAGTGTGCACAAATAGCTGTAAAAACAGTTAGAAAACAGTGCAAATAGTGAAAATCACAATAGTTAGAAATGGGCCTAGGGGAAACGAAAACCATATACTAAGAAAGTGGAATGCAAAAGTCGGTTTCTCACCTAGGCAAGTGTAGTGTGTAGAGGGGCGCTGGGAGTATTAGAAAACACCAAAGGTAAGTAATAGAACCTGCCCCAGAGCCCAGGAAAGCAGGAGTAAATCACAGTAACTTTCCTAGAAAACACAAGAACACCTGTAAGAAGATTATGCAAGGACCAGAAGAGACTGCAAGACACCAACAATAGATTCCTGGATCTGAAGACCTGTGGAAGGAGGGAACCCAGTCCAAGAAGCACTGAAGAGTCCAGGGACAACAGGAGCCCCTGCTAACCTGGATGAAGGTGTAAAAGAAGAACCATCGGTGAGGAACAACAGTCAGTATTGCACCCAAGAAGACAGATGCGGGTTCCTGGTTGCTGCAGAAGTTGTCCCACGCCGGATGGAGGAATGCAGTCTGGTTTGCGTCACTGGATTCCGCCAACAAGCCTTGGCACACGTAAAGCAGGTGGTTAGCAAAAAATGGCGCTGCCCAGGGCCAGGAGGGACCTGGTGGCCTCTACCCATGGGAGAGAGTCAGCAGGGGCTCTTAGCAACTCAGGGAGCCCTCAGAAGACCGGGCAGTGTGCACAGGAGTCTCACAACACGGGTACAAAGAAGATGCAAAAGGAGGACCATGCAGCACTACACAAAGGGATCCCACGCCACCGGGGACCCACTCAGGAAGCTGTGCGTTGCAGGACAGAATGCTAGGGACCGGAGCTGCACGGTGCATGAAGAACTTCGTGGAAGAATGCCAACAAGCCTTCGCAACTGCAAAACACATGGTGCACGGGAGTACGGTCTTGTTTGGGGAGGCAACCTCTTACCTCCTTCAAAACTGTACAGTTAGACATTAGGACCATCTGGACCACTTCAATCTACTATCTGTGTTGCTGGATCCACGCACTTCTTCAGGAGAGGTGACCCACGCCACCGGTCGTCGCTGCAGAGGAGTACCTGCTAAAGCAGGAAAGTGGCTCCTTCACTTCAAGGGAGATTCCTTCATTCTTCTGGTGCAGGCAGTCCTCGGAGAATGCAAGACCTGGAAACAGTTGCAGTTCTCGACAGGAGCTGAAGATACAATGTTGCAGAAGTCACCTTTGCTTCTTTGTTGCAGTTTGTAGAGTTCCTGGAGTGTCCAGATGCAGTTTCTTCGGTAAGAATGTGAAGTAAAGGATGCAGAGGATTCCTGCTTGAGTCTTGCAATCCGAATGTGAAGAACCACCCAAGAGAGAGACCCTAAATAGGCCTGAAAGGGGGATTGGTCACAGGTAAGCACCTACTGAGGGAGGGCTCTGCGATCACCTGCTGGCACTGGCCACTCACTTCTCCTAGAGTGCCCTGCCAACTTGGAATCCAAGATGGCAAAACCCAGGGACCAACTAGAGGAGCTCTGAGCACCACCCCTGGGGTGGTGATGGACAGGGGAGTACTTCACTCCCTTTTCCTTTGTCTAGTTTGGTGCGAGAGCAGCGCCTGGGGATCCCTGAAACAGTGTAAACTGGATTATGCAAGAAGGGCACCATCAGGGCCCTTCAGTGCATTTCCAGAGGCTCTGGGAGATTACCTCTCTATGCCTGTAAAACCTTTTTCCAAAGGGAGAGGGTGTAACACCCCCCTCTCAAAGGAAATCCTATGTTCTGCCTTCCTGGACTCGAGCTGCTTGAGCAACAGGAGGGCAGAAACCTGTCTGTGAGGTGTCAGCAGCTGGGGCTGCCTGGAAAACCTCAGAAGGCTGTAATGGCAGTACTGCGGAGGTCCTCTAAGGAGCCCCCAGATTGGGGTATGATTTCAACATGTTTGATACCAAACATGTCCATATTCAGAGTTACCATTGTGAAGCTGTACATAGGTAGTGACCTATGTCCAGTGCAAGCGTAAAATGGCGTCCCCGCACTCACGAAGTCTGGGAAAATGGTCCTGAAGGTCGTGGGGGGACCTCTGCTAATGCAGGGGTGCCCTCATTTACACAGGTACTCAGCACCCTGCCTTCAGGACTTGAAGGCCAGCTATAAGGGTGGGCTTATTCGTGACCTGGTGCAGTGTAAATGGCAGTGAAAGGGTGCATGCACAATTTCACACAGGCTGCAATAGCAGTCCTGTAGATGCTTTTGCATGGGCTCCCTATGGGTGGCGAAAGAAATGCTGCAGCCCATAGGGATCCCCTGGAACTCCGATGCCCTGGGTATCTAGGTACCATATACAAGGGACTTATAAAGGGGCACCAATATGCCAATAGTGGGTGGAATACTTGATTAACAGTATCCTATAATCATAATTTAAGGAAGAGAGCATAACTAAAATCTTGATTAGAAGTATCCCAGTAGACACAGTAAAACACACTGACAAACAGGTCAAAAGTAGGGGTAACCATGATAGAAATAGGCTACGTTCCTACATTGCAATCAATGATAGTTCATGTTGATGGTTGACCAAAGTAGGGTAGAACACAGTGCTAAGCAGGGAGGTATGCTCCACTACCGAAAATCATAATATAGTGTTCCAGAGAAACACCATGTAAATATTTTTCAAAGATACCACAGAAATAGTTTGTAATCAACAAGTGATCAGATGAGTTTTGTTGTAGTAGGTTCCTTTTATTTGTAAATATGGGCATCATAGTAATAAGATGATTGTCATTCCACAATCACACGCAACATGTGTTTCGTCACAACAGGTGACAGGTGACTTTTTCAAGGCTAATTGGGTATGCGAGTTCTAACCTGGAAATATCACAAAATGTAACAGAAGTTGGATATGAGGTCAGTCACATGTTCATGAAACAACAGACCAAGGTAAGTCTAGAAGCTGTAGTCCAACAGCAACAGTGCTAGAATTGTAGTCCAATCTTGCATAGTCCAATTGGATTATAATTCTCGCACTTGGGTTCAAGGATCAGTCATCAGGGCCTTAAGGCAGTCTTTCCAGCAGCAGGGCAGCAGGGCAGGGTAGTCCTTCAAACAATGAAGTAGCCAGTCCTTATGAATCTTCCACAGGTCTAGGTGTATACTGAAGAGGTGGTTCAGGAGGTCCAATATTTATACCTGATGCCAGCCTTAGAGTTGGGGGGGGGTTGACATCCTGGCTACCCCCATGTATGGTTCTGGAAAGTACTTCCTTTCTCTTTCCAAGTTCAAAGTAGTCTAAGATTACAATAGACTGGCAGCCCTTTGAAATGTAAGTGGGGGAGGAAATCGCTCTGCCCCACCCATCCTGGCAGGATAGCCTATCCTGTCAACACTTAAGGGCTGATTAAGATCTTGGCGCAGGGGAATACTCTGCCTCAAACGTGGTGGCTATCCCATCTGCCTAATTACGATCCCATTATATCCTATGGGGATCTTAATACAGCGGACAGGCTATTTGTCATATTTGTGTTGGAGCATTCCATCTGCCGAGATCCAAATCAGGCCCTTAGTTCCTGTTTGTCTCACTGTCTAGGAAGAATACGCAAAGACCAACTGCCAGGCTATTCACAGTCATTTGACAAAGGACATATGTTGCAGGCACCAAATGATTGGCACATGAAAATACCAACTCATTTGAGTCCAAACTTGACTTTGTCATCTGTTCCCAATCAAAGGATAGCAGTTATTAAATGTCATAAGGTAACCAGATGCTATCCAATGGAGCTATAGGCCTTACACAAAACCCAATTAGGAACTTTTCATTACCAGGAAATATAAAACTTTACAAAAACTTGTCCTACTTTGTATGTGTAGTACACTCTGCCATATGGGCTGTTTAGCCCCTACCTTAGGGGTGACACATGTATTAAAAAGGAAGGTTTAGGCCTGAGAAAAAGGTTTATTTTGCCAGGTCAAAATAGCAGTTTAAAAATGCACTACAAGCTGCAATGGCAAGCCTGATACATGTTTTAAAGTACTACTTTAGTGGGTGGCAGAATAAGTGCTTCAGGCCCACTAGTAGCATTTACTTTATAGGCCCTGTGTAGGGACTGACAAGTAACTTAAATGTGCCAATATGATTTAGACCACTTTTACCATGTTGATGAGAGAGAGCACAAACACTTTAACAGTGGTTAGGAGTGGTAATGTTCACAGAGGCCCTGACACACCGCATTGAGACGAGCGCCAACCAGATCAAGGAACTCTTCACCATCATCAGGGCGTTCACCTGCTCGTCAGCCACTGAAAACGCAATCCCCGTCTCACAGGATCCCTGTGGCGCCCTCGCTAACCACTCCCACAAGATAGCCACCATATACAGTAACTTCATTCCCCAACCCACCGACCTCCTCAGCTTCACATCTCCCATGAGCCCTGCCGCTTACCACCAGTTCACCACATGGGAACAACTCAGCATGAATTCCATCCACTCAGGATCACCCACCGACCAGTGCCCACAGCAAATTTTTACCCTAAAAAAAGACAAGATCAGCCATCAGCTCACCACCATCCTCAACGCCTCCATCGCTACAGCCACCTTTCCTGTTGCCTGGAAACGCACAGCGGTCAGACCTATCCTTAAAAAACCCTTGGCAGACCCCGGTGAACTCCAGAATTACCTCTCTGCTCCCATTTCCCACCAAAGACCCTAAGAAAACCATCAACATCCAACTCATCCAACGCCTAGAGAGAAACAATCTGCTGGACCCCTCCTAATCATGATTCAGAGCCAATCACAGCACAGAATCAGCCTCCATGATCCTACTCGACCTATCCACTGCCTTCAACACTGTTTCCCACCACACACTCATTGACCGACTGCAGCAGATCGGACTCAGAGACGACACGCTTAGCTGGATGGCATCTTCTTTAACAGGGCGCACCCAGAGAAACCGTCCTCCTTTCACCTCTCAAAACCAAAAACACTTCCTGTGGCGTCCCTCAAGGCTCATCTCTCAGTCCAACTCTTTTCAACATCCACATGACTCCACTCACAGACATCATCACAACCCATGACATCAACATCACCTCCTACGCCGACGACACCCAACTCGTCCTCTCAATCTCAGCGGACCTCACCACAACAAAGACTAGTTTCCACAACTGCATGAAAAATATTTTGGCCTCGACAAAGAACAACTGCCTGAAAATCAACATGAACAAAACAGAAGTCCTGACGTTTGGCAGACATACCACCCTCTGTAATGACTCCTGGTGGCCATCGTAACTCGGACCCCCCCCACTCTGAAAGACCACTCCCACAAACTCGACATCATCCTGGGCAGCAAACTTGCCATGAAATGCCAGATCAAGTCCTGACGTTTGGCAGACATGCCACCCTCTGTAATGACTCCGGGTGGCCATCGTAATTTGGACCCCCCCCCACTCTGAAAGACCACTCCCACAAACTCGACATCATCCTGGGCAGCAAACTTGCCATGAAATGCCAGATCAACTCTGTCTCCTCAGTAAATCCATCGTTTTGTTGCTGCCCATGCCATTCCAGTTTGGACCCAGCCATATGCAAATCAGTCTTGACCCTGTTCCCCATGGGAACAGTCCAGCCCGAACTGCCTGGCTGGGTCCAAACTGGGGTGGCATGGGGAGCAAAAGAACGATGGATTAAACCCAGATCTGTGACTGGGGGTGAGTGTTTGCATTGTTCAGCACTCCGTCCATCATCCTTTTGTTTTGCTAAAGTACCCCTAAGGTAGGCCCTAGGTAGCTCCATTGGCAGGGTACAGTGTATGACATGGTGAGACATGTACTGATGTGTTTTACATGTCCTAACACTGAAATACTGACAAATTCGGTTTTTAATGTTGCAAACCTATCTCTCTCATAGGTTAACATGGGGGCTGCATTTAAATAACTTTTAAGTGCAGTTTCCCTTTGGGAGCAGATACTAATAGGGAATTTGGAGTCTTGAAACTCACAATTTAAAAATACATCTTTTGGTAAAGTTGGTTTTTAAATTGTCAGTTTCAAAAAGCCACTTTTAGAAAGTGGGCATTTTCTTGCTTACACCATTCTGTGTCATTGAGACAAGGGAGCTGGGGTGTAGCCTGCAAATCCTGCTGAGCCATCTGGACCGGAGTGGAGGGAGGAGTGGTCATTTACACCTCAATGGGCTGTGCCTGCCCTCACACAATGCAGTCTCCAACCCCCTGGTATGTGTCTGGGACCTGGCCAGGGCAAGACAGGATCCTGTAAACAACAAATACTTTCCTTTGACGTTTGCCTACTTCAAAGGTAGAAAGGGGTATAGGTAGTGGACCCAAATCCTCAGACTTAAGATTTCTTCAAGATCACTTCTTGAACCAAGAGGAACCTCTGCCAAGGAGAAGAGCTGAAGAACTGAGGGGAAGTGCTGCCCTAGCCTGTGACTGTGCTTTGTTGTGCTATCCTGTAGTTGCTGCTTCTGCCTGTGAAAGGGGACAAAGACTGGACTTTGTTGTGCATTCCTGCTTGAGAAGAATCTCTAATGGCTTGATCTGAACTTGTCTCCTGTTTTGAAGTCTCAGGGCCACCAAAGGCTACCTCTGCCAGCACCTGGACTCTCTACTGACACTCCTGCCCAGACAAGCGGTACCCTATCCAGTCCCTGGCCCTTGAAAGGTGAAGTAGTCAGAACAAGGGCTGAAATCCACACATAGAACACAGTGCGGGGACATTTTAGACGTACCATCTGCAACATGGCTGATAAACACCACGCCACCCACTTCACACCTAAAATCGATGCATTGCGGCTAGAGAAATGATGCAACACCCACTTGCATCTGCTGATAGCACAAACCCCATGCAGCGCGGTTTTCTAACACTGTGCGGCAGTATTTCTCACGCATCGTCGGTGGGGTCAAAGTCATTGTGAACCTGTGCAGATCCAATGTGCCCTGTCGGCAATCGACACATCGCTCTCTTGCGAGGGAGAAAAACAGCACATTGTCGACCCGTACGGCCTCTCTTGCAAGTGAGGCATTGATGCAACGATGACTTGTCTGGCATGCGCTTGCCTGTGCGGCTTTATTTTTGATGCAAACCAGATTTTTTGTGTAAAATCAAAGTTTCCATTGTTTCTTATGTAGTAAGACTCTTATTCTTTTGAAAATTATTTTTGGATTTTTGTCATTTTGGTCTTGTTTGATTTAGATAAATATTGCCTGTTTTTCTAAAGTAGTGTGGTGTCCATTTTGTAGTGTTCTCACTGTATTAATGTGTGTTCTGGGACAAATACTTTACAGATTGCTTCTGTGTTAAGCCTTTCTTCTTGTGCCAAGCTACCAAGGAGGTGAGTGGGGGTTCACCAGGTGTGTTTTCCCTTTGCCCTGACTAGAGTAAGGGTCCTTGCTTGCTTGGACAGGGAGTAACCAGACTGCCATCCAAAGACCTCATTTCTAACATTGGTGATCAGGGGTGAGGAATGGACTTGCATTTGTACCTGACATTCAGTGATTGAGTGTACACTACTGTTTTCAGTGCAGACCATTATATGACCACATACCACTTGTTTTGTGTGTTTACTTTTTCTCTTTTTGGACTTCATCTGCTTCCTTTTTTTGTGATTTTTCAACTTCTCATTGGGAACTCTTTGTTCTGCCTTGGAACTTTGCACTTTTTGATTTGTCGTTATGTCTCAATCTGGAGATGCACTATCTGGAGACGTTTTTGAGTTAGGGAAGCTGGAAAGGTACACACTTGCCCAACTGAAACAGTTCTGAAAGGAACTTGCCTGTCGCATTAAGAGCACTACCAGGAAGGAGGAATTGCAGAAGGCACTGAGGGCCTGGGTGACAGCCAAGGAGGCCGAGGGACACAAGGAGGAGGAGGATGAGGGTAAGAAGGTGCAGAGTATTCACAATGTGGTAGTGAATGTACCTGTTATGCCTGGCTGGGAGGGTCTCCAGGGAAGGTAGCAGTACGTCATCCAAGGGTCTGACTCCTGAAGAGTTGCAGGACAGACAGGCAGAGAGGGTTCAGCAGTTAGACTTAGAGAAGTTTAGGATGGGAAATGGAGGAGGGGAGGCTGGCCATAGAGGAGAAGAAGATGCTCCTGGCTCATGCTTAGTTTGAGGAAACTAGATCAGAGGAGCCAGTCTAGTAGAGATGGTAGCAGAAGTACCACAGTGCAGCCTGAGAGAAGTGTGCACATTCTCAAAGACCTAGTTAAGGATTACAGGAGTAAGGATGACATATACTTGTGGTTTAAGGGGTATGAGTCTGCTCTCCACATGAACATGGTCCCTGAAGCACACTGGGGGGCGGGTCTGTGGAAGCTCTTTGAGGTAGAGGGGAAGGATACTCTGACATCCTTGGGGGATCCTCTGAGTCACACTTACTCTATCATGAAGGACGCCCTACTCACAAGGTATGGTCCTACCTCTGAGCAGTACAAGGACAAGTTTTGGTCCTACAAAAAGAAGGAATCCGAAACATGGTTGCAAAGTGTTAACTCCTTTTGCAGGCCACTGGATAGTTGGGTGAAGGGCAGGGAGGTAACAACTTATGAGGGGTTTTATAACTTAATTGCTTGGGAGCACTCGTACAGTCTTTGTTTTCCAGAGCTGCTCCAGCACCTGATTGACAGTAAGCTGACTGACCCCAGGAAGCTTGCGCAGGAAGTGGACCGTTGGAACAGATCCAGGGTCCAAAAGAGTTATAGGGGAGACCACGCCAAGGAGGGGCAGGGTCCCTCTCAGAAGAAGTGGGGGGTAAGGGTACACAGGGGAGGTCTCTAAAGGCCCAACCTAGTTCCGAGGGAAGGATTCCCAGTCCCCAGTTAAAAAGAAGTCCTGGTTTTCTAAAGGGTAACCTGCAGAGGGAGTCCCTGCATGTTTTATGCATGTGAGCAGGTGGGTGGGAGCCAGCTGAGATGACTCTTGTCTCATTGGGGGACAGTAAAATGGTCCGGAAAACCCTTGTGTCTGAGAACACTAAGAAGCACAGGCAGTGAGTGACCATCAATAGACAGAGGGTGAAGGCTCTGAGAGACACATGAGCCAGTCTGACTACTGTGAGAAGTCACCTGGTGTCTGAAGAGCTGATAGATCCCATGTACTTCACCAAGTAGTTGCAGGAGACAACTCAGAGTGCCTGTGCAGAGTGGTGCAGGTTCCCTTTGCATGGGGGGGGTCTCAGGTGCCTTGAGAGTAGCTGTAAGGCCAACCATGCCTGCAGATTGTCTGATTGGCAATGACCTGGAGGATTCCCCTTGTATGAAGGTGGAACACAGGTCTAACTTGGAGATGTTGGGTCTGCTTGGGTGGGTATGTGGATCCACCCAGTTGATAGCAGCCCGTCAGGGTGATCAGGAGACCCTGGAGCCTGAAAGAGTGTCCCAGGTGTCTGCTTGAAGGAGGAAGGGCATGGGGCATGGGAAACCGTCCTTAGAAGTTTCCATGGTCTGGGAGGAGGGTGAACCTGAGGGGGATGCCCTGGAACCCACAGAGGAACAGGTAGCTGAGCTGAGGGAGGTCCCTGAGCTGACTCAGTGGCAGCAGGAAGAGGGACCCACCAGGGAAGCATTCTGTGAGGCACAGAGGACATGCCCTACTATGGAAGGTTTGCAGTGGCAGGCTGCAGACAAGGTGTCTGGCAATGAGTCTGGATCACACTTGATCAACTGGGAGGATAGCCTCCTATATAGTGAGCCTAAGGTTGCTGAGCCTGGATCAGCCTGTGTGCTGGTGGTACCCCAGTGCTTCAGAGCTTTCCTACTGGGTCTGGCTCATGAGGCGCCTTTAGCTGTTAATTTGGGGCAGGACAAGATCTTTGAATGGCTTGTCACCCACTTCTACTGGCCCTAAATACCCAGGCACTCAGATGCACACTGTAGGTCTTGCCAAACTTGTCAGGCAAATGGCAAGAGTGGGGGGAAAGTAAGGCTCCCCTCCAACCTTTTCCTGTGGTCAGCACCTCCTTTGAAAGTGTTGGTATTGCCATTGTGGGACCTCTGGATCCCAATACAGCCATAGGCAACAGGTTCACCCGGGTCTTGGTTGACCATGCCACCTGGTGCCCAGATGCCATTCCTTTGAGGCGAATCACCTCCCCTGTGGTGAGAAGTGCACTGATTATTTTTTTTGCCGGATGAGGTTCCCTACGGAGTTGGTATCTGACAGGGGCGCCAACTTCATTTTAATTTATATGAAGTCTCTTTGGAAGGAGTGTGGGGTGACATATAAGTTCACCACTCCTGACCACCGCCATAGGAATGATCTGGTTGATTCAAATGCACCTTGAAAGGCATGATCATGGGTGTGTCATATCCCTTGAGGCATAAGTGGATATCCTCTTGGCATGCCTTCTGTTCACCTACAGGGAGGTGCCTCAAAAGGGTCTTGGATTTAGCCCTTTTGAGTTACTGAATGGCCACCCTGTCAAGAGACCTTTGAGTCTGGCTAGGGAAGGCTTGTAGAAAGCCTCCAGTAAGCTCCCCCCAGGATGTATTCAGTAACATGCTGATTTTTTTTAACCAGACAGCCCGCTTCAGGAAGCTCGCCCAAGAGAATCTAGAATGAAGTCAGGAAGATATGAAGCACGGGTGTGACCAGAATGCTGCTCTGGTTGAGTTTCAGCCTGGCCAAAATGTGTGGGTGATGGCCCCAGTGGAGCTTGGGCTCTCCAGGACAAGTGGACTGGGTAATTTGAGGTAGTGGAACATAAGAGTGATGTCACCTATCTGGTGAACTTGGGGACACCCAGGAACCATTTGAGGGTCCTGCATGTAATCCGCCTCAACCCTCATTTTGAGACGACAGAGGTGACAATGCTCCTTGCAACAGGTGATGGGGTGTAGGAAGAGAGTGAACCTCTTCAAGAGGTTTATTCACATAAAATAAGAGTGTACATTTCTTTCTGCATTTATTAACAGGCGTCAATGCAAACTAGCTACCGCCTATTCACGGCAACTTAAGTTTATCTAAATAAGGCATTAAGGGGCAAATTTATCATTCTTGATGCAAGGCTGCTGTTGGAAATGGCCCTTTCTGCAAGGTCACCCCAGACTTTTTGCCTTCCCACTTCTCTTTTTCAGACCCTGTTGTTGTTGGCTTTAAGACTTCAGTGCTAAAGTGTATGTGCTCTGTGACTAAATCATGGGTACATTGGCACCTCTATGATTGGCATATTTGATTTACTGGTCAGTGCCTAGTACAGTGCACTATATGTGCCTAGGGCATGTAATTCAAATGCTATTAGGTTGCCTGAGCACTGGTTGTGTCAACCACTACAGTAGCCTTTTAAACATGTCTCAGGCCTGCCATTGCATAGCCCATGTGTGTGGTTTATACTGCTATTTTGACTCCAAACCTTCCTTTTTATTACAGATAAATCACCTAGAAGGGAGACCCTAGTTAGCCCCAAAGGCAGGGTGCTGTGTATTTAAAAAGCTGGACATGTACTTTTAAGTTTACCATGTCCAGATAATGAAAAACAAATGTATGTGTTACAAGGTCTATTTCTCCAAAGGCTAGCATTGGGGTAGCCTTAAAGCATCTTTTAAGTGTAATTTCCAATTGGGAAAATATAGAAATATGGAGTTTGTGACTCTACACTCACAATTAAAAAATGCATCTTTTAGTGAAGATGCATTTTAAATTGCAGGTCTGAAAATGCAACTTCTAGAAAGTTGGCATGTTCTTACTTTAGCCATTCTGTGCCTTGCAGTCTATCTCAAATCCACATCTAGTCCGTGCTTGGTGACATCTCCCCTTGTACATTCCATCCAGACAGCCATAAACGCAGGAGACTCAGCTGTATCTGCATTCCTCTGCATGCTGATGGTTCTTCCTGAGCAGGAAGGGTGGAGGGGTTCTCACTTACACTTCAAAGGCTAGTGGCCTGACCTCACCCAAAGGACTGATAACCCTCCACAGGTCTCCTGGCAGACAGGACTGGGCTGAAAAGGAAAACCACGCTTTGAAGTTACCCTTACATCGAAGGTCTTTTGGGGTATAAGTACTGGGCCTCTGACACCACATACTCAGAACACTTCTGGACTGAGGACATTCTACCAAGATGAAAGACTGCAGTGCTGCCACCTTGCTGCTGCTCTGCTGTGCTGGCCTGCTGCCTCTTGCCTGCGAGTGAGAGGACTAGATCTATCTCTCTGCACCCTGCGATCTAAAGTTTCTCCAAAGGCCTTACTGAGCTTGCTTCCTGTTTCTGAAGTCTTAGGTATATCAAAGACTCCACCTGCATCATACTACCAGCACCTGGGCTCCTCTGCTGTGAGTCCTGCTCTGCCAAGCAGTGCCAAATTCAGTCCTGGGCCCATGGAGGTGAGTGTTGTGCTGGAGCACAATAACTGATGCAATGACACCAGCATGTCACTTGGAATTAACATATGCCCCTCCAGAAACACTGCTTTGCTGCTGCCTGCACTGAAGCTCGCTGACTGCACAATGCAACTACCCTGACTTACAACACAGCCCCAGCTCAGCCAACGCAGCACCGACGCATCAGAATCAGTACTCATTGCTTCTGGACATTGACACATCGATGACACTGCCCGATCAGGAAACAGTGCACCACCTGCCAGAGCAACGCATTCCCTCCTCTGGATCAACCCTTCGTCACCGAGCATTGACGCAAGAAATGTACTGCCAGCAGGTCTGTGAGACTCCTATGCCTGGCCCACGTTCTAACACCATCCACTGCTCTTCTGGATTTGCCACAGTCCAGCGTGACCAGATAGCTCTGGTTGGAGCTATTGTCTATTGTGTTGGATGTTTGTAGTTTAGGTCTTGTTTGGCTCAGTTAAATATTAGCTACTTTTCTAAACTAGTGTGGAGTCCTTTTGTGGTATTTTCACTGTGTTACTGTGTGTGCACAAATACTTTACTTTACCCATTGCCTCTTTAGATTAGCCTGACTGCTCTGTGCCGAGCACCACAGGATGAGCACAGGTAGACTTTTAGTGTCTATCTTACTTGCCCTGATTGGGATTGTGATCCCTACTTGGACAGAGTATAAACTCTGCCAACTAGAGACCCAATTTCTAACAGCTGCATTGCATCAGAAATATTTGTATTGTATTGCAGCATTTCCCTGTGTCATGGATATGCCATATTTATGATACATTGCACTATGGTGCAGAGTCACAAAATACATCACGCATTGTGATGCAAAGTTGTTCAGAATCGGGCAAAGTACTGTAACGCAACTACTACCTACATGATGCAAAGTTGATTTGCGTGTCGTAAATCAGCATTGTGTAACACTGAAGTGCATTGCATTGTGTGAATGTTTGAAAACAATGTAAGCAGCCAATACCCCCTAATATATAGAAGCATGGAAGGAGCCTCATGAAGCCAGACCGGCAACAACACGAACCCTGATAACCTGCCAGCATCCAAGCAGAAAAGGAAGTCAAACTTCCCTCAGGAGAAGAACCACATACTTAATAGTGAGATGACAAAGAATGAGCACCTATTGTTTGTCACATCCAAATTGCCATTAGCAAAGAAGGATACGATCTATCAATTCACAGTGGACAAGATAAACTGCATTGTACAAACAAGGAAGACAGTAAGACAGTACTGATGTGTAAGAAGATGTGACACAACTACAAATGTAGGACCGAAGAAAAACTAGCCATCAACCTAAACACAGCCTTTTCAGGTGTAAGTGACCACTCCTCCCCTCCCTCCTTGCACAGATGGCTCATCAGGAAATGCAGACTACACCCCAGCTCCTTTTGTGTCACTGTCTAGTGTGAGGTGCAACCAGCCCAACTGTCAAACTGACCCAGACAGGGAATCCTCAAACAGGCAGAGTCACAGAAATGATATAAGCAAGAAAATGCTCACTTTCTAAAAGTGGCATTTTCAAACGCACAATCTTAAAATCAACTTTACTAAAAGATGTATTTTTAAATTGTGAGCTCAGAGACCCCAAACTCCACATGTCCATCCGCTCCCAAAGGGAATCTACACTTTAATCAGATTTAAAGGTAGTCCCCATGTTAACCTATGAGAGGGACAGGCCTTGAAACAGTGAAAAATGAATTTAGCAATATTTCACTGTCAGGACATATAAAGTCGGTACACTTGCCAAGTCAAATTTACAGTTAAAACTGCATATACAGACACTGCAATGGCAGGTCGGAGACATGATTACAGAGCTACTTATGTGGGTGGCACAACCAGTGCTGCAGGCCCACTAGAAGCATTTGATTTACAGGCCCTGGCACCTCTAGTGCACTTTACTAGGGACTTACTAGTAAATCAAATATGCCAATCATGGATAAACCAATTACATATAATTTACACAGAGAGCATATGCACTTTAGCACTGGTTAGCAGTGGTAAAGTGCTCAGAGTTCAAAAGCCAACAGCAACGGGGTCAGAAAAAATAGGAGGCAGAAGGCAAAAAGATTGGGGATGACCCTGCATAAGCAAAAAAGTCCAACAGGGTGTCATCGGTGTAAGAGATGATATACAGTCCTTGGATCTTGCTGGTGGAGTCATGTATACGTTGAAGAGAGTGGGGCTGAGTTAAGAGCCTTGTGGGATTCCCAAGATGAGGACCTTGGGCTCTGAGGTGAACGGAGGGAACCTGACTATTGCGTACTTCTCATTATGAAGGAGGCTATCCACTTGAGAGTTGGTCCTTGGATTCTGGTATTGTGGAGTCTGGAGATGACTCTGTGCGTGTGCAGGGAAACTACAGGCTTCCCAGAAAAATATGAAATATGGCATATACATGTCCCTCCCCTTTTCTTCAGGGCAGCAAGGTGGCATACTGTGTAGTGTTGTGTGCATGTTTGTAAAATATGACCACTAGGGCACTTCAATGCACAAATGACACGCAAGCCAGTACAGCAAGGCAGTTTTGTGTGTTGTGCTGGATGACAGGTAGAGTGCAGGAACGTGTGAGGTATAGCATTATATGGTGCCTTACATCTCTCGGCTAGTGATGCGGTTCCAACTGCTGGCTACAGCAAAGGGAGGCAACCTTGCTACATGGTGCAAGGGTTCCTGCAGTGGTGTTTAGCAGCACATTTTGCATCCATGTAAGCAGAGAGCAGGAATGCATAATAAAATTATTAAAGGTGTCCCATACCTGCCCACGCTCTAGCTGTGTTGTGGACCTACTCACTTGTAGAAACATATGTTCCACATATCCCTGTGTACTTGAAACTGATGAAAAATGAAAAAATGAAATGAAAATGTGTTATGATCTGTCCTGTGTAGGACATCATGCCACCTTTTTTGAAGCCTGCTACAGTGGTGGTCATTAAAACCCTGGTGGACGGTTTCAAAGCGGTGGTATGACCGCCAACAGGCCGGCGGTAAAAAAATTGCAATTACGACCGTGGCGGAAACCGCCAACAAAGACAGCCACTTTAACACTCCGACCGCCACGGCGGTACAAACAAACAGCGCGGCGGTCACCGCCAACAGACAGGCGGGAGACAATGTACCATCCACACTATTATGACAGGCCAATCTGCCACCTTTTCTGGGGCGGATTCACCGTGGATAAAAACACGGCGGAAAGAGGAATTTCGAAGGGAAAACGCTCACCTCTACACACTCCACGAGGACACCATGGAACCGGAACTCAAAATACTACCTGTGATAGGCTTCCTGCTCCTCTACCAGGAGCACGAACGCCGGCGGCGAAGACCACGGTGAGTACTGCACCTATGACACAGGGGACAGGGGAGGCAAAAAACATGGACACACACACGGAACACCCCCACCCCCTCTCACCCAATACAACACACACACTAATGCATATCAATACATCACAGTTACACCCCCTCAGCCCCCCCGGAAGAATGCAAAGACCAAAGAAAATGAGTGTAACCATTGGAATATATTAAAAACAAGTAGGCAGAAACATATATATATACTGTCCAGTAGAAGGCGTTTTGCCGAAACGCGTTGACAGACATCTCATTCGGGACTCTGAATTACCTGTATAAGCTAAATAAATTCATGAACTAAATACGAGTGCTTTGGACTCAATTGACTTCGACACTTGGGAGATACGTGATGGGATCGGTGCAGCCGTCAGATGGCTATCAGTCCATCTGTTCAAGAAATAATATATATATATATATATACACCATGTACAAAATAAATACCAGGCATAGTAGGCCAGGTACTGCACAAAGAAAGTCCGTGCACACGGTATGGGCGAGGCCCACACAAGATCCCCAACCATGACGTAGAGAACACTGCAGGGGCATCAGATACCAAGAAAACAGGCACCTCAGGGGGAGGGAAAGGGGGGGCACCTCAGCCGCTTGAGTGCACAACGCCAAATCCACGAGGGGGCCACATGCTCACTGTTCAATCCTGGGGAGTGCAAAGCCACAGTCTCTCAAGTCTCTACAGTGGGTGGCTTGCCCACTGTTCAATCCTGGGGAGTGCAAAGCCACAGTCTCTCAAGTCTCTACAGTGGGTGGGTTGCCCACTGTTCAATCCTGGGGAGTGCAAAGCCACAGTCTCTCAAGTCTCTACAGTGGGTGGTTTGCCCACTGTTCAATCCTGGGGAGTGCAAAGCTACAGTCTCTCACGTCTCTACAGTGGGTGGTTTGCCCACTGTTCAATCCTGGGGAGTGCAAAGCCACAGTCTCTCAAGTCTCTACAGTGGGTGGCTTGCCCACTGTTCAATCCTGGGGAGTGCAAAGCCGCAGTCTCTCAAGTGGATTACAGTCTCCACTGGTTCTGGAGGGGGCATGGTGCCCAGAGTGCTTCATCCTGTGAAGGACAGAGGTAGTGGATGGATCTCTCCACTGGTTCTGGAGGGGGACTGGTTCCCAGAGTGCTTTATCCTGTGAAGGACAGAGGTAGTGGATGGATCTCTCCACTGGTTCTGGAGGGGGACTGGTGCCCAGAGTGCATCACTCACCCGTGACGGACCCAGTTGCGTCAGTGCCCCTGCCGCTCATGGGCTAGCGGTGCTTGCTTTGTCGGTGCCCTGTTTAGCGGTGCTTGAGTTGTCGGTGCCCTGTTCAGCGGTGCTTGAGTTGGCCGTGCCCTGTAAGCGGTGCCTGAGTTGGCGGTGCCCTGTTCAGCGGTGCTTGAGTTGGCGGTGCCCTGTTCAGCGGTGCTTGAGTTGGCGGTGCCCTGTTCAGCGGTGCTTGAGTTGGCGGTGCCCTGTTCAGCGGGGCTTGTGCTGGCGGTCCTTCATGGCCCAGCGGGGCTGGTGCTGGCGGTCCTTCATGGCCCAGCGGGGCTTTTGCTGGCGGTCATTCATGGCCCAGCGGGGCTTTTGCTGGTGGTCCTTCATGGCCCAGCGGGGCTTTTGCTGGCGGTCCTTCATGGCCCAGCGGGGCTTTTGCTGGCGGTGGCCTCCTGGGCAGCTGGGCTGGTGCTGGCGGTGGCCTCCTGGCCAGCGGGGATGATGGCAGTCTTCTCCGCCGTGCAGCTCTTCCCAGACTTGCCAGGTTTCTTGTGGCCCTTCCCCACCTTGGAAGGTGTCACAGCTGACTCCACACTCCCACCGGGACCCCTGGGAGCGGCTTTGGTGGGTCGGAGTCTTCCCCCTCTCTCGACGGGCACTGGCCAACATCTGATGCTTCACAGGTGGGGGACTGTCTGTGCTGTGGCTCCGTGCCACACTGGCTGCCCTGGTGGCCGGTGCACTCCACATACCGGTGACTACAGGCACCACTGGTGCCGGAGATGTTTTGGCTGAGGTGCTACTTCGGGACCTATGAGATGGACAGGGTGGAGGAGGTGTGGGAAAAAGGTCAAGGCTGGACAGGAAAAGTTTTTTGGGCACACTGGGACGGGTAGCTGGAGGGGGTTTGGGAGTGGAGGAAGAAGTGGTGGTAGTAGGAGGTGTTCATTTGGTGACTTTGTGTGAAGGTGCATGCGCTGGAGGCTGTCGTGAGGTGGATGGCTGTTGGGTGGGTGTGTGCCTGCGTTTGTGTATCTTGGGAGGGGGCGTCACAGACACACTTGGAGAGGACACAGGGGACGTGTAAATGGTAGTGGGGGTGGTGACTGCAGTTGAGCGGGGTGTACTGGTGGTTGTGCTGGTGAGGGACGTAGTGGCTGTAGAGGTAGTGCATGCAGGTGTGAGTGGAGACGAGACTGGGAGGTAGGAAGGAGACGACAAGGAGGGGAACACAGTGGAGGCAGTGGATGTTGGTGTGTCTGCATGTGTGTGTTGCTTGCGTGAGTGCCTGTGGGATGTGTGGTGCTTATGTTTGCCAGAGCTTCCCTTGTGTGTTGACGTGTGTGCAGGCTGGTCTGATGGTGTGCTTGGGATAGGCAGAGGTACAGGGGATTGGGTCTGGGTGGAGGAAGTTAGAGGGGGGAGGCTAGAGACGGGGATAATGGCTGCCATCAGTGCTGAGGCCAGAGTTTGAAAAGCTCGCTGAAGGGCCGCCTGACCAGAATGAATGCCCTCCAGGATAGCATTAGTTTGTTGCAACTGCCTTTCTACACCCTGGATGGCATTCAAAATGGGAGACTGCCCAACAGTGAGGGACCTGAGGAGGTCAATGGCCTCCTCACTGAGGGCAGTAGCGGTGACTGGGGCAGGGCCTGAGGTGCCTGGGGCGAAGGTGATGCCCACCCTCCTGGGTGAGCGGGCACGGCGCAAAGGCTGAGGGGCTGCTGGGAGGGCGGTGCTGGTAGGGGGGTGGTGGCTGTACCTATAGATGTGGGGGGCACGATGTTGCCGCCACCACAAGGGAGCTCCCATCAGAGGACGTGTCCGTGTCGCTGGTGTCAGCTCCTGTCCCCGCCGTGGAGCTCCCCTCGCCCTCCGTCCCACTGGTGAATTCCGAGTCCGTAGTCTCGCCCTCCAGGGCCATGTGGGATGCAGCTCCCTTGTGCTCCGGTGCCACTGCTCCTCCGCCTGATGATGCTAATGCACACAAGAACAGGGAGACCACAAAAAGGGGGGAGACGACAGAAGAAAGACATATTGAGTTCATGGATTACCGCTACAGTTGGCGGACACGACAGACACAGAAGCCGCCTGCACTACGCTGCGCTCTTGGGCTCCACTGTTCAATTCCTGGGTAATGGCCTACAAGGCTATGGACGACATCTGCACACATAGATGACACAGGGGCATGACTAGGTGTACTTGGCACTCTACAGAGGTGGGCTGGGGTGCCACATGGCCTGCCTCACGGAGGGGCCTTGCCTACGGAACTCGCCCTGGCCTAGGGAAACCCACAGCCCTCCTCCCCCACCCAGACAACTCCACTGCGTGCAAAGTCAGCAGAATGAGAGTGTACTCACCCCCTTGTGTCTGCTGTGATGCCCTCAAGCGCCCATCCAAATCCGGGTAGGCCACCGCCAGGATCCTGAACATCAGGGGGGTCATGGTGCGACGGGCACCCCTCCCACGTTGGGAGGCCATCCCCAGCTGAGCCTCCGCTGTCTTCCTGCTCCAGCGGCGAATGTCCTCCCATCTTTTCCGGCAGTGGGTGCTCTGTCTGTGGTAGACCCTCAGGGTCCGGACGTCCTTGGCGATGACATGACAAATGTCCCTCTTCTGGTGGGCACTGACCTACATGACATGCACAAGGGAAGAGGAACAGTCATTACCAACTGCACCGTCAAAGTGATTGGCCCCCATCCCTACCCTTGCCATGTGGCACATGCATTCACCGTCTTTCATGCACGCAGCACTCTGCCACCTTCCTTCTTACATCCAGCCCTCTCCACACAGGCATAGCCCATACAACATGCTCCCTGTGTACTTAGCTGTTTGTCTGGAGGACCGTAGAGTAGCGTGTACTGGGGGAGGACCCCATCCACGAGCTTCTACAACTCCTCCGTTGTCTCTTCCAGACCGAGGTCACAGCAGCACTTGCCGTGTAGGTCCTCTCCTGTCGAAGATCAGGTATTGAGTGATTGAACAGATAGAAAATGGTGGTCACGTCAGCGGCGGTGCGTACCATCACCGCCGGCGTACATCGTCATTGGCTCCTGGGACCCATAGGGTCCAATGTTAACCAATGCAGCATTGTGCCGCGGTCTTCGACCGCCTACCGCGACGGTGTACAACGCCAGCGCAGTTACCTCACATCCCATTGTCCCACTTTAGAGGTCAGGCAGCCGCCATTTCAGGGGCCCACATGGCTTCATTTTCAAATTCGTCACACATACCTAGGCCTAGACTCAACACACATACAGGCCACCTTTTGTGTATGATTGGTGTTTTGGGTAAACTGTGGGTACGTACCTCTGAGTTGTTTGACTCTGTGCTCGCTGTTGTCCTTCATAGGCACCGTCCGCTGGGACATGTGAGGAGATGGCGGCATCCTCCAGTGTACCGACCGTTGGTGGACCTGTTGCCAACGGAGGAGCGACATTTGATAATCACCTACAGGCTTGACCGTGCCACAATCCAGGAACTGTGTACTCAGTTGGAGCCAGACCTGATGTCAGCAATCCGCCATCCCACAGGAATCCCCACTCAAGTGCAGGTGCTGTCAGTGCTTAATTTCCTTGCAAGTGGGTAATTTCAAACAACTGTGGCCATGGCATCAGGGATGTCCCAGTCTATGTTTTCCAACGTATTGTCCAGAGTGTTGTCTGCCCTTCTGAAACACATGCGTGCTACATCGTTTTCCCTCAGGTGGAGGATTTGCCTACAGTGAAAGGTGATTTCTATGCCCTGGGACATATCCCCAACATCATAGGTGCCATTGATGGGACCCATGTGGCTTTGGTCCCCCCCCACAGGAGTGAACAGGTGTACAGAAACCGGAAGAGTTATCATTCTCTGAATGTACAGATGGTATGTTTGGCAGACCAGTACATCTCCCATGTGCATGCCATGTTCCCTGGCTCAGTGCATGACGCCTACATCCTGCGGAATAGCAGCAGCCCTTATGTGATGGGTCAACTCCAGAGGCACCGTGCGTGGCTATTAGGTGAGCACCTCGAAGCTAGTCAGTGGGAACGGCTGTCTGGGTCTGGGGTTATCCCTCCAGGTTAGTGTGTGTCTAACAGTTGCCCCTCGCCATTTGCAGGTGACTCTGGTTACCCCAACCTGTCATGGCTACTGACCCCAGTGAGGAATTCCAGGACAAGGGCAGATGAACGCTACAATGAGGCCCATGGGCGAACTAGGAGGGTGATTGAGCGGACCTTCGGCCTCCTGAAGGCCAGGTTCAGGTGCCTCCATATGACAGGTGGATCCCTATTCTACTCACCAGAGAAGGTGTGCCAGATCATTGTGGCCTGCTGTATGCTTCACAACATGGCTTTGCGACGACAGGTGCCTTTTCTGCAGGAGGATGGTCCAGATGGCGGTGTTGTTGCAGCTGTGGAGCCTGTGGACAGTGATGAGGAGGAAGCAGAGGAAGAAGACATGCAGAACAGGGACTCAGTGATCCTGCAATATTTCCAGTGAGACCCAGGTAGGAATACAAACCTGCCTACTACATGTACTTTGACACTATTACCTCTCTCCTGTCTGTCGTTTTCACCCAGTGTATGGTCACTGAGTTGTCACTTTCCCTTACGATTTCACAGATGTGGGTCCCACTGTGTGACATCTGCTTAGATTCCTCATGGACTAGAGCTGTGTGACATAGGTATGTTGACATTACTATTTAAAAAACATTTTGTCACTGTAATTGCTAATGCACTATTTCGAAATCACAGACAGTCTCCAGATCCTTTTGTGCTTTAGGTGTGTTTATTTAAATGCTCAATATTGGAGGGGGTAGTGAAATGGTGAGGGGTGATGGTGGAGGAATGTCCATGGCAGAATCCAGTCTATTAGTCTCACAGGTGCATTGCTCATATGGGCATAGGAAGTGGAGCTGGGGCAGTTTAATTATGGACAGGGTGACAAAGTGGGACAGTAGGATGACAATCAGGGTGGTCTCATTTCTTGGCGGGGGTCTTGGCATTGTGCTCTGTCTTTGTCCTGGATCTCAGGGACCGTTTGCGGGGTGGTTCTCCCTCTGCAGGGGGTGGGGTGCTGGTGTGGTGGTCCTGTGGCGGGGCGTCCTGTCCACTAGCGCCGGCGGAGGTGGTGGGCAGTTCATCGTCCATGCTAGTGTCAGGGGCCCCTTGTAGTGCCACAGTGTCACTCCTGGTTTTGAGTACTTCCTTCAGCACCCCTACGATGGTGCCCAGGGTGGAGCTGATGGTTCTGAGTTCCTCCCTGAAGCCCATATACTGTTCCTCCTGCATGCGCTGGCTCTCCTGAAACTTGGCCAGTACCGTTGCCATCGTCTCCTAGGAGTGGTGGTAGGCTCCTATGATGGAGGAGAGGGCCTCGTGGAGAGTGGGTTCCCTTGGCCTGTCCGCCCCCTGTCGCACAGCAGCCCTCCCAGTTCCCCTGTGTTCATGGGCCTCCGTCCCCTGGACCTGCTCCTCCCATGTTGTTAGTTGTGTGGGAGGAGGTGGGGGTCCGCCGCTAGTCCGCTGAACCATCAGGTGATGTCTTGAGACCACGGAACGCACCTTCCCCCGTAGGTCGTTCCACCTCTTCCTGATGTCCTCCCGATTTCCTGGGTGTTGTCCCACTGCATTGACCCTGTCCACTATTCTTCGCCATAGCTCCATCTTCCTTGCAATTGAGGTGTGCTGCACCTATGATCCGAATAGCTGTGGCTCTACCCGGACGATTTCCTCCACCATGACCCTGAGCTCCTCCTCCGAGAACCTGGGGTGTCTTTGGCGTGCCATGGGGTGGTGTAGGTGATGTGTGGGGTGGAGTGTGTGGTGATATGAAGTGGTGTGTTGTGTGAGGTGCGTGGAAGTTCTGTGGGTGATGGTGTTGTGTGCCTGTGGATGCTGTTGTTCTTGCTGGTGCTGTCTCTCTCTGGCCTTCTTTCTGAATTTTTGGTCGTAGGGGTTTGTGGGTGATGTGGGTTTGTGTTTTATATTGTATTGGGTGTGGGGGAGTGGTGTGTGTATGTGTATCAGGTGTGTGTATTTTGAATTGTCCAATGTGGCTGTGTTTTGTAAAAGTGCGTGTATTTTGAGCGCAGCGGTGTGTACCGCCAATGGAATACCGCTGTTGAAAGACCACCGCGTGGATTCGTGTGTCGTGATAGTGTGGGCGTATTTCTGTTGGTGTGACGGTGTTGGTTTTGTTTTCGCCAGTTTATCACTGACCTTTGGTGTGGCGGACTTTTGGCGGATTCCGAGATGTGGGTAATAATAGCTGTGGCGGAATTCCGTGGCCGCGGCGGTATGTTGGCGGTCTTCTGCACGGCGGTAAGTGCCTTTTACCGCCAATGATGTAATGACCGCCAGTATGTTTGTGCAGTAGTTGATCTTGTCCACCTGTTAACCACCAAAATTTGCAATATTTACTAATGGCAATTTGTTCCCTGCACTTTTCTCATGTAACACATGTAAATGTGAAGTCACATTTCCAGCTTCATGTGTTTGAAAACACTATGGGGCAGATCTATGAAAAGTGGCGCTGCACTTAGTGCAGCATCACTTTTCTTGCAACCTTTAGTGCCCACCTAATGCCACCATGTGTGAGCCGTATTTAAAATACGGAGCACCATGGCGGTAGTCAGTAGTACTAACACACTAAGGCCCTCATTACAACCCTGGTGGTAAATCCTGCTTACCGCCATGCAGGCGGCCGTCAAGATACCGTGGCCACAGGGGAAATCCACTACAGGTATTATGACCCACATCTCGTAATCTGCAACAATACAGACACCCACACAAGTCCGCCACACCAAAGGTCAGTGACAAACTGGCGGTACCAAAACCTACACTTTCACACCAACAAGAATACGCCCACACTATCACGACCCACAAATCAACGCAACAGTCATTCAACCACGGTAATCCATTGGCGGTACACACCGCCGCGCTCAAAATACACACACTTACAAAACACAACCACATTGGACAACAAAATACACACACCTGATACACATACACACACCACACCCACACACTCACACCACTATAAAACACACACTCACATTACCCAGAACCCCTTACAATGACATTTTTGGAAGAAGCAGAGAGAGAGAGAATAGCAAACACAACACCAGCATCCACAGGCACACAACACCATCACTCACACAACATCCATGCACCTCAATCAACAGACACCAACACAACACATCACACAGCACAACAAACATCACCTCACACATCAGCCACACCACATAATGGCACCTCAGAGACACCCCAGGTTTTCTGAGGAGGAGCTCAGGGTCATGGTGGAGGAAATCATCCGGGTAGAGCCACAGCTATTCGGATCACAGGTGCAGCAGACCTCCATTGCAAGGAAAATGGAGCTATGGCAGAGAATTGTCGAGAGGGTCAGCGCAGTGGGACAGCATCCAAGAACACGGGATGACATCAGGAAGAGGTGGAATGACCTATGGGGGAAGGTGCGTTCCGTGGTATCAAGACACCAGGTAGCTGTACAGAGGACTGGCAGTGGACCCCCACCTCCTCCCCCACAACTAACAACATGGGAGGAGCAAGTCTTGGCGATCATGCATCCTGAGGGCCTCGCAGGAGTAGCAGGAGGACTGGACTCTGGTAAGTCAAATCTTCACTACTATATCCCCCCCTACCTGCATGCCATCACAAACTCCTACCCCTACCCTCACACCCATCACCCCAACACCCCACAGATACCCCACTATCACAACCCACATATCCCAAAACCAAGCCCTGCATGTAACACCAATTTATGGACACCCATCAACAAAGCATGTCCAATAGAGAGACTCACCCAGGTCCCAAAATCACCAATCACACAAGGGCCAAGGCAATAATGCAAGCACAGGAGTAGGGGGTAACTCACCCATTGCACAAGATGGCTCACACAGATACAATAACTATGCATTTACACCCCAACAGGACCCCTACCCAATGTAACCGGACAGGAGGTGCCAGCCATATCCAGTCCCCCCACAGAAGAAGCTCACAGTGACGACAGCAGCTCTGCACGCCTGGATCAGGATCACCAGCCCGGCCCATCAGGGACTTCTGGCCAGTCGGTTCCCCTGCCACAGTCACAAACCACCACTGAACCTTCCCCCTCAGGAAACACCACCACAGCACCCACCCAGCGGGCCTATACCTCTGTCCCCAGGACACCTCAATCAGCAGTGTGTCCATGACTACAGGGATCCCAGGCAACTCCACTAACCCAAGACAATCAGGGACCTGGGGTCAGTGGCAGTGGGCACACGGTTCAGGGGACAGAGGCACAAGACAACAGGGAAACTGGGAGGACTGCTGTGCGACAGGGGGAGGACAGGCCCGGGGAACCCACTCTCCACAAGGCACTCTCAAACATCATGGGAACATACCACCATTCCCAGGAGACCATGGGCACGGTACTGGCCAAGTGTCAGGAGACCCAGCGGCTGCAGGAGGAACAGTATCTGGGGATCAGGGAGGACTTGAAGTCCATTAACTCTACCCTGGTCACCATTGCAGGAGTGCTGGCAGACATGGCCAACACCATGAGGGAGACAGTGGCATACCACTGGGCCCCTGACACCAGCCCAAACGATGAACAGCCTTCCACGTCTGCCGGCGCTAGTGGACAGGATGTCCCGCCACAGGACCAACAGGCCACAAGCACCCCACCCCCTGCAGAAGGAGAACCACCCCGCAAGGGTCCCTGCGATCCAGGCAGAAGACAGATAACATTGCCAAGACGCCCACCAGGAAATAAGACTCTCCTGAATGTCACCCTTCTGTCCCACCATGTCACCCTGACAACCTTGAACTGCCATTACTCCACCTCCTATGCCTCCCAGCCCATTGCACATACCCCTCCACTGAATAGCACTTAAATAAACACCCTTGAATCACAAAACAATCTGGAGTCAGTCTGTACTTTCACAAGTGTGTTATTACAACCTCTCTGATAAATAGCAATGTCAATCATTCATTTTCACATACCAATGTTCGACAGTTGTTGGGCAGCAGTAAACATAGCAGAAGGCAGCAAGTGGTACCCAGATCTGTGAAATAGGAAGCCAAAGTGAACTGTCAGGGTCCATACACAGAGGTTAAAAGGCAGAATCATGTAATTTCCAACAGTAGTATGATATGAGAGGAGCAGTGCCAGTCTCTTACCTTTGTCTCACTGGAAGCATTGCATGATGATGTTGTTTCGGTTGTCCATATCTTCTTTTTCTGCCTCCTCTTCTACACTGCCCACAGGTTCCACAGCTGCCACAAGACCAACATCAGGCCCATCCTCCTGCAGAAAAGGCACCTGGCGTCGCAAAGCCAGGTGGTGCAACATACAGCATGCCACGATTATCTGGCACACCTTCTTGGGTGAATAGTATAGGGAGCCACCCGTCAGATGGAGGCACCGGAACCTGGCCTTCAGGAGGCCGAAAGTCTGCTCTATTATCCTCCTAGTTTGCCCATGTGCCTCATTGTAGCGTTCCTCTGCCCTTGTCCTGGGATTCCTCACTGGGATCAGTAGCCATGACAGGTTGGGGTAACCAGAGTCACCTGCAAATATCGAGGGACAATTGTTAGACACACACCAACCCTTAGGGACTCTCCCATACCCAAACACCTATTCAAACTGTGTGGGGACCTTGGGCTCACCTATTAGACACACACATGGTGCCTCTGGAGTTGGCCCATCCCATAAGGGATGTACTATTCCTAAAAATGTAAGCGTCATGCACAGAGCCAGGATACTTGGCATTCACATGGGAGATGTACTGGTCTGCCAAACACACCATCTGCACATTCATGGAATTGTAGCTTTTGTGGTTTCTGTACACCTGTTCATTCCTGTGGGGTGGGACAAATGCCACATGTGTACCATCAATGGCACCAATGATGTTGGGGATATGTCCCAGGGCATAGAAGTCACCTTTCACCTTTCACTGTGGGCAAATCCTCCACCTGAGGGAAACGATGTAGCCGTGCATATGTTACAGCAGGACAGATAACACTCTGGACAACACGTTAGAGAACATTAGCTGTGACATCCCTGATGCCATGGCCACTGTTGTTTAAAAGGACCCACTGGCCAGGAAATGGAGTACTGACAGGACCTGCACTAGAGGGGGGATTCCTGTGGGATGGCGGATAGCTGACATCAGGTCTGGCTCCAATTGGGCACACAGTTCATGGATTGTGGCACGATCAAGTCTGTAGATGATAATGATGTGTCTGTCTTCCATTGTCGACAGGTCCACCAGGGGTCTGTATACCACAGGATGACGCCATCTCATTATCTGCCCCAGCGGATGTGCCCTATGGAGGAGAAGGGTGAGCAGAGGGTCATACACCACATAGCTTGCACAAGGGTGTTTACAATTATTGTGATGTAATTGGTGTGTGGCGCTGTCTGTCCGTATTCCTGCCCAAAAGTGCTGTGACGCAGTTAGTTGGCCTGCCATGTGGCCCCCTGAAATGGCGGCTGTCTGACCTGTAAGGAGGGACAAGGGGAAATGAGCTAACTGCGCTGGCGTTGTGCAGCATCACGGTAGATGGACGAAGACTGCAGCGCAATTCAGCATTGGTTATCATTGGGCCCTATGGGCTCCAGGAGCCAATGACGATGTACGCCAGTGGTGACGGTACGCACGGCCGTGGACATAACCGCCATTTTATATCTGTTCACTCACTTGATACCTGACCTTCCACAGGAGAGGACCTGCACTGCAAGTGCTGCTGTGACCTCAGTCTGGAAGCAACAATGGCTACAGTGTCTGCGGTAAGGGGCCCTGCCTTCACTGCGGAGGAGTTGGACAGCGTGGTGGCTGGGGTCCTCTCCTAATACACGCTACTCTACGGTCCTCCAGACAAACAGGTGAGTACACTGTGAGCATGACGGATGGGACATGAATGTATGGAGTGGGGTAGATGGAAGATACATGTGGGGGAGGGGGGCTGTGGCCAGCATGTGTGGATGGTCAGTGTATGTGTTTCTGGGCCAGGGTGGGAAGTTGTGGCCAATGAGTAAGAAGAACCGGACGGGGAAGTTAAACCCATTGTTACTTCACTTTTCCTCTAGGTCAGCGCCCACCAGAAGAAGGGTATTTGGCGTGCCATCACCAAGGAAATGCGGACCCTTGGGGTCTACCATAGACGGAGCACCCACTGCCACAAAAGATGGGAGGACCTGCGCCGCTGGAGCAAGAAGACGGCGGAGGCCCAGCTGGGGATGGCCTCCCAACGTGAAAGGGGTGCCTGTCGCACCATGACCCCCCTGATGTACCCGATCCTGGCGGTGGCATATCCTGAGTTGGAATGGTGCTTGAGGGCATCACTGCAGCCACAAGGGGGTGAGTACAGTCTCATTCAGCTGACTCTGCGCGCTGTATGAGGTGTCTGTATGGGGGAAGTGGGCTTTGGTTCCCCAAGGCCAGGGCAAACTTGCTGGGTAGGACCATTGTTAGGCAGGCTCTGTGGCACTTCAACCCCAAAAGTGGTAGTGTCCATCTACACCTAGTCAGGCTCCTGTGGGTTCCAGGTGTGCATCAAATGGGCTTAGGCACAGTCCCCCATGGGCAGGTGATTTTCCCAAGAAAAGTTAGTGCATGGCCTAGTGCATAGGGCTGCTCCCTGTGTGTTGTGTCCGCCAACGGTGGTGTTGTTGCTGCCATTGACCATATGTCTCCTCTGTCTTTCCCCCCTTTTTGTTTTGTCACCCTGTCCTTGTGTGCATTAGCATCATCTGGAGGAGGAGCATTGGCACCGGAGCTGGAGGGAGCTGCAACCCACATGGCCCAGGAGGGTGAATGTACGGAGTCTGAAGACACCAGTGGGACGGAGGGTGAGGGGAGCTCCATGACGGGGACAGGAGGAGACATCAGCGACAGCGCCTCCTCCTCTGATGGAAGTTCCTTTGCGGTAACGGGCACCTCTGTGCCCACTGCAACAACAGGTACAGCCTCCTCCCCCCCTACCAGCACCACCCTCCCAGCAGCCCCTCAGCATCTTTCCCGTGCCCGCTCACCCAGGAGGGTGGGCATCTCCTACGCCGCAGGCACCTCAGGCCCTGCCCCAGTCAGCCCTGCTGCCCTCAGTGAGGTGGCTATTGACCTCCTGAGATCCCTCACCGTTGGGCAGTCAACCATTCTGAATACCTTCCAGGGTGTCGAGAGGTATTTGCAACAGACAAATGCATACCTGGAGGGCATTCATTCTGGCATGGCAGCCCAACAGAGAGCATTTCAAGCTCTGGCCTCAGCACTGATGGCAGCCATTGTCCCTGTGTCCAGCCTCCCCACTCCAACTTCCACTACCCAGATCCAATCGACTCTAACTCAGCCTATCCCAAGCACACCATCAGACCAGCATGCACACTCATCAACACACAAAAGTGGCTCAGGCAAACATAAGCATCACACATCCCACAGGCACTCCTATAATCACCATACCCATGCAGACACACCAACATCTACGGCCTCCATTGTGTCCCCCTCCTCCACGTCCTCCCTCTCCCTCCCAGTCTCGCCTCCACTCACACCTGCATGCACTACATCCATCACCAGCACGCCCATCACCACACACCTCTCACGTGCACTCACCACCCCCACTACCATGCACACTTCCCCTGTGTCCTCTCCCAGTGTGTCTGTGAGCCTTCCTCCCAAAGTACACAAACGCAGGCACACACCCACTCAACAGCCATCCACCTCACAACAGCCTCCAGCCCATGCACCTTCACCCAAACTCAGCAGACGTACACCTCCTACAACCACTTCCTCTTCCTCCACTCCCAAACCTCCTCCAGCTTCCTGTCCCAGTGTGTAAAAAATAACTTTTCCTAGCTACCATTGGCCTCCCCCGTCCTTCCCCTAGGGTCAGGATGTCCAGATCCCAGCCCAGCACCTCAGCCACAAAATCCTAGAGCACTGTGGTCCCTGCAAGTCCAGTGACATCGAAACGTGGCACCCATCAGGGCTGCCATTTTGCCACCTAGTGAGGCCAAGGATCACTCTATTCCACCACCTGCCAAGATGAAGAAGGGGCCCACATGCCGTAGGGAAAAGCTGCACCAACCACCCAGTAAGGCCTCCTCCAAGACAAAAGAGCCAGTGCCAAGGTCCCAGCAGCGACTTCCAAGGTGAGGAAGGGACACAAGGCAAAAGGGAAGTCAGCTCAGGGCACGGAGCCTCCGGGTGAGGGACTGGTGTCACCCCTTCTGCAAGACAGAACAGCAATCTGTACGATGGTGGCCACCGCTGCAACCACTGCTACAACACCACCTGCGCGTCTGCTGCCTCTGCTACAGTCCCCAGCATCATCTCCAGTGGGCAGCTGTCCGAGACTGCAGGAGACGTCCTGGTGTCTCCCTCCACAGGTGCTGACACCTGCACCACCGGCAGCATCTCTGCCGCTGCCACCGCTGCTGCCACCGCCACCTGCCCCGCGACGTGCCCAGCCAGTGCCACCACAGCGGACATCAGCATCATCCCCAGTGGACAGCCCTCCAAGGCTGCAAGAGACATCCTGAACCCTGCACACACTACATGAGGCACCACAACCAGCACTGGCAGTACCAGCAGTTGGCAGGCTAAGTCGTCGCAAGGTGGAGTGTGTCTGTGCCTCCATAGAGTATCATGCTACCTGTTCCCAGTGGCTCAGACACCCAGATGAGGGAATGGGAACTGCCACACCCCAGAACCAGTGGAGAACTGCATCCACTACCCCAGTCCTTTGCAGGATGAAGCACTCTGGGCACAAAGCCCCCTCCAGAACCAGTGGAGAACTGCATCCAATGACCCAGTCCTTGGCAGGACGAAGCACTCTGGGCACAAAGCCCCCTCCAGAAGCAGTGGAGAACTGCATCCACTACCCCAGACCTTGGCAGGATGAAGCACTCTGGGCACAAAGCCCCCTCCAGAACCAGTGGAAAACTGCATCCACTACCCCAGTCCTTGGCAGGATGGAGCACTCTGCGGAACCAGTGGAGAACTGCATCCACTACCCCAGTCTTTGGCAGGATGAAGCACTCTGGGCACAAAGCCCCCTCCAGAACCAGTGGAGAACTGCATCCACTCAAGAGACTGTGGCTTTGAGGTGCCTCCTCTCCCCTTCCCCCTGAGGTGCCTGTTTTTTTTCAACCTGATGCCCCAGCAATGTTTTCACTGTTTCGAGGCAGGTGTCATGTATGGGCTTCGCCCATGCTTTTTGGGACCACTGGTACACGGACATTGAATGGAACAGTACACGGACTTGTGTTCTTGCTGTAAATATTTGTATATACTGATCTTTTAAAGTTATATTGGCCTATCTGGATTTTCGATGATTACACTCGTAACAATAATTTCATTTGGTCCTTGCGTTCTTCCACGGGGTGTACATGTAGTGTTGCTGCAGGTGTTAGTGTGTATGGTATTTGGGGTGAGGGTGGGGGTGGGGGTGTTGCGTGTGTGTGTCACTCTCTTTCCCCCCTCCCCTGTGTGCTAGGTGCAGTTCTCACCGTTGTCGTCACCGCCGTCTTTGATGTTCCTGGTAGAAAAGGAGGTAAACCAACATTGGTAACACCTGTAACTCGGGCTCCATGGCGTCCTGGTACCTCGTTGGGTGTCGAGAGGTGAGTGGTTTTCCTTCCAATTCCTGTTTCCGCTGTGCTTTTGATGGCATTGGCACTGCCCTGGAAAGCTGGCGGATTGGTGCCTTGTAATAGTGTGGGCGATATATTGTCTTCAGCCTGTCTGTTGGCGGTTACCGCCACGGTGTTTGTTTCTACCGCCGTGGCGGTCGGTGTGTTAAAGTGGCTGTCTGTGCTGGCGGTTTCTGCCATGGTGGTCATTCCATTTTTTTAACCGCCGGCCTGTTGGCGGTATAAGCGCCACTTTATCACCGACCGCCAGGGTTGTAATGAGGGCCTAAGTATGATCAATTTAAAACTAACTAAAAAGGTAGAAAAAACTGGGAAGGGGGTATCCAGATGGAGAGGCCCTGGCTCCAATCTGAGTAGCAATGTTCTGGAGTGCCTCCTAGCACTTCAACAGTATTATACTCTTTTGTTTTTTGCTGCTTAGCCATCTTGCCAATCCCAATTCACAAGTGCCAAGTACATTTTGTTGAATGCAGCGTCCCCTGTTTTTATTAGTGCTGAAGCTGGCAGTTATTGCTCACCTGTTGGCCCAGGGGTGGACTGAGGCAAGGTTTGCAGCTGAGTGGTCTTCATGGCTGATGTTGTTGCTGGGGGTGGGGGGCTGGGGTCTTCTTGGCCCCATCTTGTGGAAGCCATGGGCAGTTTTGCACATGCAACCATATTGTGCCCTTCTCATTGTCAGTGCAACAATTTTAGCTATATCTGATGATATTTGAGCTAGAGAGAACATCATACTTGATATTAGGACAAATTTTGTATGCACATCCTTTGTTACAAATTCTGACTGACATTGTTATGAAATTATAATGGCCAGTCCATACATACACCTAATACTGGTATAGACAAATGTTCAATATACTTTCAGTACAATGACGTTTCCAATTACAATATGTCAATCTAGCATCACTAAGGTCAGTGCAGGCGTACAAAATTATCTATAGTCACAAAAGACAGCCACAGATTTCACTCATAGCAGTGATCCTCACTCTACATTTTAATGGAAACATATTATCCATGGGCAATATATGTAAACCTTTTGTGTTGGCTTTGCATCATGCCAGGGAGGCAAGGTCAATCCAAAACCTAAATGAGATCTGTTCAGGTAATCAAGGGCAGCTTGTTTGGCTCTGCATGTCTTGAGTAATCTGGAGTTAAGCAAGGCATTGCAAATTGCTGAATTGGCTTATTCTGTGACAGGGAGGGATTCCATGGGTGGAGGGTGGGTGTCTCACTGCAGCAATCCACATTTTTTACAATTTCTCAGAATTAAGGGCTGATTTAAGAGCACCTAGTGCTTCCTTGCACCACATTAGCGTCATATAATGTGGCTTGCCGCTTACTACTTCATGAAAGCTCTAGATAAATGCCACATAGGTTAGACACTTCCCATGAGGCTGCCATTGATTTGGCAATATATGGGAAATCTAGTGCATATGTCCTGCTGGTCCAACTTAGGCCAATGTTTTTGTATCCATTCTGTGAGGTCTACTGGAGCTGCATAGGTTCTTTATTAATGATATTGGCATCTTGTGGAACTGGATACAACAATAACTGAGATATGCAGGCTTTCATCCCTGGTACATCTGCTAGGCCTCAGCACAAATTACGACTGGCGGAGAGCTATTGTTTGGTAGACAATTTTGCAACAACACATTAGCTGCCCTACATTCATGCAGCCTCCAGGGCATTAGTGGAATGGGGCAACTGTCGCTCCATTCTACATAGGTCTGACATGGACACCTCTGCTGGAGGGTCAGACACCTTTAAGACAGGATTACAACAGCTATACCTTAGTTAAGTGGTAATAGTGAGGGAATGTTTGCATAATATAGAAAGGTTCAACAGTGCTGTGGCAACACGTACTTTTTATAGGTTGTAATCAAGAAACACCTATCTTTGGGATGTTACTGGCACATTTCCAGCATCTATCTGTTTTGCAGTGATTGCAATGTGATGGCTAACCTAGTGACACTTTAATGAATGTCTATGCAAAGTTCAGTTATGTATAACACATAGATACTGTTACAGGTATGACATACCCACATTTCAAGTGGGCGACAGCAGAAATACTTATCCACACCTACATTGACACTCCATTCACATGAACACAACCCCTTGATTTAATGACAATATGTCTAATCACGTGATGTTTTGTTTTCTCAATAAATCGGAGTGATTGTGTTCCAGGTGAGGAATACCTCACCAGACACATTACACTGTTACTACTGTAATGAATCACACATGTTTGTAACAGAAGTACAACCATATTGTCATGACACTTTCGGTATTGGCATCCCTGCAGCAATCAATTCCGCCTCGTGTAAAAGAACAATGTCCACTTGCAAAGCAAATTTGATAAAGCTGCAATAAATGTTGAGGAACTGCACACAGTCTAACCTAAGCACTGTGACATCCCAGTGCAAAGGCACATTTAGGCACCCTTAGACACATATGTATACATTGTCAGAGCACGGAATGCAGCTAGTCACCTTGCAGGGCAGAGTTGCCTGAAGGTGAAAGGTCAGAAATGTCTAACGTCATATACCTAGATCATGCCCCCTACTTGTGCTGTTGTTAGAACTGCTGCCCAGCTGCATCACAAGCCACTTTGCAGCATGACACAAGGGTGGCAGCATTGGCACTAGGAAGGCAAATGTGTGCCATCATTAGGAAAGAACAGGAATTCACCCTATAATGTTAAATATGGCACATTCCTGCCCTTTCCCTTTCATGCTGCGTAGCACAGCTAGGTGGCTTGCTGTGTAGTGCTGGACGATGCATTGAGAAATCTGTCCATGTATTCCCAGTTTTAGCTACTTATGCACAAATATTTACATAACAGCAATATGTATTTCTTCTTCTTCGAGGCACATTGAGTAGGACATAAATGAAAAATGGGTTATGCGCCAGTGCCATTCAAGGACACAGTGAAATACTTTCTATATAGATACTAGCCTTACCACATATATATATACCTTGTATCGCGTAAGTAATGATATGTATTGTGAATCTAGGTGTAGGGGCAGGTGTAGCTGCATTTTATGACGTGTTTGCATCACAAAAGTGAGGGAAAACTGCACAATATACTAATGTCCTATATTACTTACAAGTGCAAACGTTCATTAGTGTTGGAGACTGCTGGGGTGTGGCCTGACCGGCAGCATTGGCGGACGTGTAGATGCGCTGCTCTGCTGAGGCCTGCTAATCATCTTTAAATTCTAAACCCCGGAGTCCGTGAGGATGATGTGTCTGCCGGGAATGACGGCGAAGCCCCGGAACACAGGACGGGGTAGGGAAGTGATGCTGAGCCAGGAGGAACACATTATATCGCTCTATACAGATGACCTGCTGATATATCTGTGAGACGGCGGGTCTGGGATTCCATGGGCACTGGCATAGCTTGAGGGATTTGGCGTATGCTTGGGTCTCTGCATTACTTACTGTCAAGAGTGCTACCTCTCTGTAATACAAAGCAGCACAGCATTTGTGCCTGGCGTGCTGCTTTGGATGACTGTTTGATACATGGTATGGTGTGGTATGGTATATGTTAGAAATGGGGTCTTTAGTTGGCAGAGGTATACACCCTTGTCCAAATAGGAACCACAATCATAGTCAGTGTAAGTCACACACAATCCAAATTATCCTGTGCTTACCCTCTGGTAGCTTGGCACTGAGCAGTCAGGCTTAACTTAGAAGGCAATGTGTAAAGTATTTGTACAATAAATCATGCAATAACACAGTGAAAACACCACAAAAATACAGCACACAGGTTTAGAAAAATATAAGATATTTATCTCGGTGAATTAAGGGCAAAACGATCAAGATTTACAAGTTGAAATATCACTTTTGCAATGATAAGAAGAGTCTTAAGGCTTTAAAAAGCAACACATGTCTCTTGCAAGAACAAAGTACCTGGTATGCGTCAAAATTAAACGCACGGAGACCGCAGAGGAAGGTATGCGAGGAAAACGAAGGCTGTGAATCGGATTTCCGGGCGTACACAGATGATGTGTCAATTATTTCCCATGCGTTGAATTCTGGCACGCAGGCTTGAATCCGCTTTGCGAGGCATGGTCTTTTGATGTCCAGGGATGATGCGTGGAAATCCTGGGCATGCAGGATGAAGTCACAGGTGCTGCGTCAATCTGGTGGGCGATGTGTCAGAGTTTCTGTCGTACGGCAGGTGCTGCATCGATTCCTCCTGCAGGAAGTCGGGCTGTGTCGTTCTGGCTCAGAGATGCGTCGATCCAATGAGCTGTGCATCGAAGTTCCGGTCGCAACGCGGGCGCTGCATCGATCTCCGTTCAGGAAGCCGGGCTGCGTTGTTCCGGTTCAGTGATGCAATGATTCTTTCACTGCTAGGCAGGCTGTGTTTCGATTCCAGCAGGCTGTGCGTTGATCTTTACCACACAAGGAGGTTTCTTGCAGAGAAGAAGTCTTTTTGGACCTGAGACTTCAGGAGCAGAAGGAAAGCTCAATCCAAGCCCTTGGAGAGCACATCTCAGCAGAGCCAAAGGCCAGCAAGACAGCAGGGTAACAGCAAAGCAACAGTCCTTCACAGCAAAGCAGTCCAGGTGAGTCAGTTGGGCAGCCAGGCAGCTCGTCCTGGCATGTCGCAGGATCTGGTTCAGAGTATCTGTCCCAGGAAGTGTCTAAGTTGATAGGGTCCCTGCCCTGTTTATATGCCCAAAAGTGCCTTTGAAGTGGGGGAGACTTCAAACAGTGGTTTTGAAGAGCACAAGGTCCCCTTTCAGTATAACGCTGTCTGCCAGGGTCCCAGTAGAGTGTTTAGCAGTCCATTGTGTGAGGGCAACCCACTGTCTTTTGAAATATAAGTATCAGGCCCTCCACCCTTGCAGCCCAGGAAGACCCATTCAGTATGCAGATGTGTGCAGGTGTGACTGAGCATCCTGTGTTTGTGGTTGTCAGGGTGACATGCATAAGGGAGCTGTCATCCAGCTCAGCCCAGACATGGATTGGAGACAGGCTGTAAGGCACAGAAGGATTTTAAGTGCAGAGAAATGCTCACTTTCTAAAAGTGGCATTTTTAAAGTACTAATATAAAATCCAACCTCACCAGGGAGCAGGATTTTGTATTACCATTCTGGCAATACTGAATATGACCTGTCTACCCCTTTCTGATCAGAACCTACCAGTCAAACAGTATATGAGGGTAGCCTTAATGTTAGCCTATGAAAGGAGCAGGCCTCACAGCAGTGGAAAATACATTTAGGAGTTTCCCACTAACAGGACAAATAAAACACACAGGTATATGTCCTGCCTTTTCCCTACATAGCACCCTGCCCTATGGGTTATCCAGCGCCTACCTCAGGGGTGACTTATGTGTAGAAAAAGGGGGGTTTCAGGCTTGGCAAGTACTTTTAAATGCCAAATCAAAGTGACAGTGAAACTACACACACAGGCCTTGCAATGGCAGGCCTGAGACATGGTTAATGGGCTACTTATGTGGGTGGCACAATCAGTGTTGCAGGCCCACTAGCAGCATTTAATTTACAGACCTTAGGCACATGCAGTGCACTTTACTAGCGACTTACAATTAAATTAAATATGCCAATTGGGTATGACACAGTGTCACTGTGTTTTAAGGGTAAGAGTGTAAAAAAGTGGAGGGAGGCAGGCAAAAAGTTTAGGGTGACCACCCTAAGACTTTCAGGTCTAACAGTATGGTATGAGATTTTTAGAGCATACAGATACTCCATAGAGGGTCCTGGCTCTTGTTTCAAGGCTTCCCACAAATCGCCAATTGTCAAATTAAGCTTATTGAAAGTTCCAAGTTTAATTTGTTTTCTTAAAGATGGATTGCTCAGTTGTGGTGCAAAGTTCCAGAGGAAGATTGTTCCAGGTGACTGGCCCTAGGTAAGAAAAGGATCTGCTCCCGGAGTTGGCCAGTGAGAGCTGGTGTATTTTAAAAGTGTTAGGGCAGAAGGCTGTGGGTTGAATATAAAATGTGAGCAAGCATACATCAAACTTAGGTGTGGAATGTAAGGGGGTCTTCCCTGACACGTGATTTTAGAAATAAAAGGTGGAAATTATGTATTTTCTTTCAAGAAAGCTTGCTACCAAAGGCAAATGGACTCACAAAGACTTGCCAGTCTTCCTGCACTCATAGACTTGTCACTCCTCTCACCCTGCAGTCACAGAAGCACATTGCTTTTTGCACCCTACACTCACACACACATACTGATAATCCAGCAATCACACAGACAAAGACTTCATCCTTTATACAGCGTCCCCACTCACCCAGTGGGCTCTAATTACTCACCCTACACCCATACATGCACACTCCTCATTCTGCATTTATGCAGCATCCCCACTCACCCTGCACTCATATAGTGCCCCCCCTCAACCTGCAGTCATACAGGCACACCCTTCACTCTGTAGTTATACAGGTACAATACAACGCACACCATGTACTCATACAGGCACACTACTCACCCTGTACACAAATAGTGTCCCCTCTTCCTCTGCATTAATAGAAGCACCCCACTCACCCTACACTCATACAAGGTCCCCACTCATTCTGCACTAATAAAGGCACACCACTCACCCTGCTTTAATGGAGGCGATCTACCCTGCTCTCACACAGTGTCTTGACTCACCTGACACTCACACAGCATCTCCACTCACTCTGCACTACTACATACACACCGTTCACCTGGCCCTCATACAGGCACACCTCCAACCCTGCACTCATACAACATCCCCACTCACCCTGCACTCATACAGCGTCCCCAATCACTCTGTGCTCATACAGTATCCCCACTCACCCTGCACTCATACAGACACAGTGCTCACCCTGCACTTACACAGGCAAACCGCTCACCCTGCACTCATTTAGGCACAGTGCTCACTCTGCACTCACACAGGCACAGTGCTCACCCTGCACTCATACAGGCAAACCACTCACCCTACACTCATACAGGCACACCACTCATCCTGCATTCATACAGCGTTCAAGTTCATGCAGGGACTGATACAGCGTCCCTACCCATCCTGCACTCATAGAGACATACCACTCACCATTTGCACATACAGGCCCTCATTGTGACTTTGGCGGTCTTTACCGAAGACTGCTGTGGTGATGGCCCCCAAACTACCACCACGGAGGCAGCAATCTGCCCGCTGTATCATGACCCACAGAGACAAAACTGCCAGAAAGCAGCCATAAGTTGAACACCGACAGAGCCAAAGAGTCCGGGAGAGAGTCGGTCACCCCACAATGCCTACAAAAAACTGGCTTCCAAATTACGACCCCCAAATCCCCACAGCGGTCCCTCAACGTTGGCAACCCATTGGCGGTGCGGACCGCCACGGTCGAATTGAACACTCCACAACAGCAGATCCAGCATTGGCCAAATTGAAAAACCCACACCTGATACACACTGTACACACACTCCAACAGCACCATAAAACACCCCCCACACAACCTACAATTCTTTGCAAAAGCCAAAAATCTGCAACATGTTGCCAGCCCACAGATCGCCAGAACTGCACACACAAACCACAGCCACCTATACACCCTAAATGCATCAAACACCACACATCATAACACTACACTGAACACACCCAACACCACTGCACTCAGTCAGTATGTCACAGCATCCCACATACTCACATACCCTCCACCCTCACCAAACATACCACCCTCTGCAAAACACACACATTACACAGACCACACAATCGGCATGTCCCCACAAAAGAACCCCCGTTTCACTGATGAGGAGTTATGGGTCATGGTAGATGAAATTGCTTGGGTAGAGCCACAGCTGTTCGGTGCACAGGTCCAGCAGATCTCCACTGCCAGGAAGATGGAGCTATGGTGGAGAATCGTGGTCAAGGTGAACTCAGTGGGATCCTATCCACGCACAAGCGACGATATAAGGAAGAGATGGAACCACCTACAGGGGACGGTGCGTGCAATGGCATCCAGGCACTACATTGCCGTCATGAAGACTGGTGGTGGACCCCCACCATCTCCCCCACAGTTGACAACTTGGGAGGAGAAGGTCTTGGCTGTCCTGAATCCCAAAGGTCTGAAACAACTGGAGAGCTGGACACTGGTAAGTCACCATTACTTCCCTACCACCTCGTACACCTGCATGCCATGTCTCCCCGTCACTGGACTGGGTGAGCGGGGCCTTTTGTTTAGGGACAACATGGGGTGGATCAGAAGGAGAGAAGAGGTCAAGGCAGGCAAGGAAAGGTTTCTTAGGTACAGTTGGGCAGACTGGGAGGTTTGGGAGTGGAGGTAGAGGGAGTGATCGTAGGACGTGTAGGTGTGCTGACATGGGTTGCAGGTGCATGCAAAGTATGCACGTGTGAGGTGGATGACTGTTGAGTGTCTGAGTGGGAGCGTTTATGTGTTTTGGGAAGTGGGTGGGAAGAGAGGGAGGGAGAGGGCAAGCAGGTCATGTACATTTATGTTGGGGTGGTGTCTGCAAGTGAGGTGGGTGTGCTGCATATAGTTGTGATAGTGGTGGTAGTGACTGTGCATGTGATGAATGGGGTGCTATTCTGCATGTCTGCTGTTGTGGTGACTGTGAGCAAGGCTGAACACGTGGTAGGATTTTGGAATGAGGGTGCAGTGCTTGCAGGTGTGAGTGCTGATGTGACTGTGATGGTGGAGGTGGAGGGGGAGACAGTGGAAGCAGTGGCTGTTGCTGTGTGTGTTTCTGTGTGTTGGCTGTATGTATGCTTGTGGTGTGATCTGTGGTGCTTGTGTTTGTCTTTGCGTGTCCTGTCTGTTGTCTTGGGTGCATGCTCTTCTGAATGTGTGCTTGGGATGGGTTGGGGTAATGTCAGATATACGAGATTGCGCGGTCTAGGGCCCGCCCCTACCAGTACTTCCACTACTTCGCGTGCCTGCAGTGCCCTTTTGATGCCTCCTTTAATTGTTCCCTCATGCCCTAAGGTACTTCCACGACATCGCCCTTGTGGCAGGTTTCATGTGGCTGCGGGGTCAGGACGTTGGTGGACACGCTGTAACTACCATTGTTATGCACTATGTAGAAGGGAAGTTTCATGAGGAAACTACAACTTCCAGCATCTTTTCGGTGGTGGCCATTTTGAGGTGTGGCAGGCCTATAAATACCAGCCACACCCTAACGAGTGTGCTCACTATTTTGAGGACTTCAACCGAGGAGGAGCTGAAGCTTCCTGGATCTGAACACTCTGGGCCATATTTATACTTTTTGACGCAGCGCCAAAAGAATTAGCGCCGGTTAACGCCATGCGGTCGCCGTATTTATTGAATGGCGTTAGCCGGCGTTAGCCGACCGGCGCTGCCAGGTGTGCGTGAAAAAAAAACGACGTACACCAGGCAGCGCCGGCGTAGGGAAAAATGGCGTTTGGGCGTCCCAAAATGGGGCAAGTCAGGCTGAGGCAAAAAAAATCGTCTTAACCCGATTTGCGCCATTTTTTTGGGGGCGCCCAGACGCCATTAACATTATTGCTCTTTGTGTGCATTACAGTGCTGGCTCACATGTACATCTACAATATGTATCCATCTTAGCAAAGACAGGAGTCATGCCCCCTTGCCCAATGGCCATGCCCAGGTGACTTCTGTCCCCTGGGCATGGTCATTGGGCATAGTGGCATGTAGGGGGGCACAAATCAGGCCCCCCATGCCACAAAAAAAAATAAAAGAAATACTTACCACAACTTACCTTTTCTTCCCTGGGAGGGGTCCCTCCATCCTTGGGTGTCCTCCTGGGGTGGGCAAGGGTGGCAGGGGGTGTCCCTGGGGGCTGGGGAGGGCACCTCTGGGCTCATTCTGAGCCCACAGGTCCCTTAACGCCTGCCCTGACCCAGGCGTTAAAAAGAGGCGCAAATGCAGGGTTTTTTGCCCCGCCCACTCCCGGGCGTCATTTTTGCCCGGAGTATAAATACCACGCACATGCCTGGGAGTCATTTTTTAAGACGGGAACGCCTACCTTGCCTACCTTGCATCTTATTAACGCAAGGAAGGTGTTCACGCCAAAAAATGACGCTGACTCCATGAACTTTGGCGCAGACGCATCTAACGCCAAAGTATAAATATGGAGTTAGTTTTGCGTCGAATTTGCGTCGAAAAAAACGACGCAAATTCGGCACAAACGGAGTATAAATATGCCCCTCTGTGTTCCTTCAGACACAAAAGTAAACGAGTAGGTCGTACTCGTAGCGGTAAGGTCAATTAACAGTTTCTTCGTTTTTCGCTGTGTATTTCGACCGTACCTATAAAAGGATCCATTCGGGATCTTCGACAAAGCAGTGGATACAGTTGAGAGTACAGACATTGAGGCATATTTGAAGTCGAAAGGTTAATACTACAAATTATTGAACATTGTAACACTTACCATTTCTGTTGCCATTTTTAGACTTTGTTGCGCGTGAGTGAGAACGCTCAACATTACGAGAAAGAGACAGCGCGTGGAGAATAATTCCGCTTGTTGGGAGAAAATCTTTTGTTTTAAAAAACGCTATGCACACAAGTGAGACGTTCGCCTAGGTTTTTAGGATCTTGTGTCTAGGAATCCCGCTGAAGTTGGGAATCAATAGACATTCTCTGGTGACATTAGTGAGTCATTGTAGGTGCCTCTTTTGTCAAATCGCCTGTTTGGCTGAGAGATATTATGTTTGCCTAAGTTTACCTGCGCCATTCAAAACCAAGACTTTGGAGTCTCTTCTCACGCAAAAAAAGGTCAAATCTTTGCTGATACTAAGACGCTTTGCCCTGGAGTATGACAATTGCTATTCTATATTGGTTATTGTTTGAATTGTTCTAACCTTCTTGTTTTTCAGGACTCCTTCCCTGCAGTCCCCCTTCCTAACTTCGCTTCCCCTCACCTGGTGCCTCCAAAACTCAGCGCTATAACAGCACTCTGAGTTGGTGTTGCCGGGAAGTGGGCCCCTTGTTCAGCAACGTGCAGATCCAGAGGAAAGGGCGCTGTTACAGGTAAAGGGCTCTGGGACTGGGTACAGGTAGTTGGAGGGGGGACGGAAGAACTAGGGACACTGGCTGCCTTCAAAGAGAAGGCCAGAGCCTGCAATGATCTCTGTAGGCTAGCCTAGCCAATGTGAATGTCCTCCAGGTAGGCATTGCTGCATCTGGGATGCCAGGCCCTGAATGGCATTCACTATGATTTGCCGCCCTGCAGAGATGGATCTCAGGAGGCCAATAGCCTCCTCAACAAGGGCAGCAGGGCTGACTGGGACAGGGGCTGAGGTATCTGGGGCGAAGGAGACGGCCACCCTCCTGGGTGAGCGGGCAAGGGCAACTGGGTGGGGAGCTACTGGGAGGGCGGTGCTAGATCAGGGGGGTGGCGGAAGATGATGTAGCAGTGATGGTCCCAGAGGAGTCCACTACCAACAGGGAGCCCCCATCGGAGGAGGAATCAGAGTCAGAAGTATCAGCTCCTTTCTCCCCTGTGGTGCTCCCCTTGCCCTCCAACCCACTGGTCACCTCGGCGTTGGTGGATACTGCCTCCTGGGTCCTGTGGGCTGCAGCTCCCCCACTTGACTGTGCCCCTGCTCCTTCACCAGATGATGCTAATGCCCACAAGGGCAGGAAAAGAAAAGGCGGAAGGGTGCTGGAGAAAGAAAGTGAGCACAGGGTCAATAACAGCAATAACAGCACATATGGCATACACATCACAATAATTCACTGTTAGAAATAGGGTTTCTGGTTGGATAGGGTATGCACCTAAGCGAGGAAGAACCCATCCACTCTAGTCAGGGCACAGGAGTTCCACGTCCAAGATAATCCCTGCTTCCACCCTTGGTAGCTTGACATGAGCAGTCAGGCCTAACCCGGAGGCAATGTGTAAAGCGTTTGCACAACACACACAGCACACATGACGCAATAAATACACCACAAAGGAAATCAACATCAAGTTATGTAAAAATAAACTGTGTTGCTCAAAACATAATTAGGCCAAACATAACATGTCAGTAATACCCTACTACCCAAGCAGTTGTCAGAACATCATATGGTACTCTGCGGAATAAGCAGTAGTCATAATAGAACACATAAGTTACTTATTATTCTGCAACATAATCAGTAGTCAGAAATCACATTCCTAAAGAAATGAACATATCCTAAATACCTATACCAGGAACTTTAGACAGCAATCATAAACACATATTGGCATAGAATTCCAGTGGAAGGAACATCAACACATGTATGGCAGATCAACAAGGAAACAGGTGAGCACCCCAGTATGCCCATACCTAGAACATCTGATGTAGGTCCCTAAAAAGTACCTGTCTGTGTGAGGTGAAGCCACCTCTAGTGACACGAAGCATACAAGGGGGCCCCCGGCGCGTCTTGAGCTCAATGGGGGTCTTGTGGTGATGTTTGGAAGGAGAGGAGCGGCACACACCCCCTCTGTGTTTATATTTTGGGCTCCTCCTGGGGCCTACGATCTCATGGGTCTCCCCCCGGGCCACTACAGGCCCTCCAAAAAGGGGGTGGGAGGGCAGAAGGAGAGACCTGGTGGTGCGGGGGCCCACCCACAATCTCCACTAGTGATAAGAGTCCAGGTGGGGTGAGGAGCCTCTGTTGAGGCCTCCTTCCCTGCCCGAGCTCCTCATTGAAATGGGGCCTAGAGGAGCAAGGGGCCTCCAATAAGGCTTCTGCCCTGCTCAGGGAACAGTCCTTCCCGACGTGATGCACTTGCTGCTCTTCAGCCCTTCCGGGGCTGCAGCGGTGAAGCAGCACCAAAGTGGGTGCCTGCTTGTGTCCCGGGGGCTCCTCTCTTGGTGCGCTTCACCCCGTGGGCACTTCGAGGAGCACACCAGTTCTGGCCATCGCACCTTCATGCACCGGGGGCACCAGGTACAGTGTGTCTCTGACACGCTCGGATTTCCAGAGATCCCTGGTCATGGAGGTGATCTTTTCACACAGAGATGCTGTTACGAGCGCTGGGGGGCCAATGAAAGCACTCTTGAGGTGCTAGGAGCCCGAAAATAAAGTGCTTCACACGGCACTATGGCCAGGAAAGAAAAAACGCTCCTCATGCACTTCTCTAGTGGAGGGAAACCAAGGATGCAGGGGAAACAGGGGCCACAGTACCCAGCCCCTGGAGACAATGAATGGAGGCACAGGCGGCAGGGCCCCACAACCTGCCAGCCCAAGAAAGATGCAGTCAGTGGCAAGTCCTCCTGGTGACCCAGCAGGTCACTGGTCAGCACAACAGCAGCAGTCCAAGGCGGTTCCTGGGGGAGTCCTAACAGCAGCATCCAGTGTCCAGCTCCAAGTATGTTTCTCGTCCAAATTGTGGGGAAAAATCCCCTGTACCTACACTCAGTTTGCAAAGCATTTCCAATGAAGAGGAGAAGGGGATTGCAACAAGCTACAACTGGTTCTGAGATTGTCCCTTCTCTCCTCCAGCACGGGTTCCAAACATCAGTTGGGGTAAACGACCCTTTTGTGTGAGGCCAGGGCACAGCCTTTACAGACACATGTTTGCCTCACCTCCCCTTCTTCCAGCCCAGGAAGACTATTCAAAATGCAGATGCACCTCTGTGACACCTCCACTGTCCCTTTGTACAGGCTGTCTGAGAAGTATGCATAAGGTCCAACTGCCACTCTGTGCCCAGACGTGTATTGGAGTCAAGCTGCAAAACACCACTCTTAAGCACAGAGAAATGCTCAGTTTCTAGAAAGGGTATTTCTGTGATAGTAATAAAAATCCACACTTACCAGTAAGCAGCATTTCTCACTACCATTTCAGCCACACCAAACGTGCCTACACTACCCCTAATAATTCAGAAAATACCCCCTAGACATAAGGCAGGGCATTTCTAATGCAATCCTATGAGAAGGCAGCACTCACAGCAGTCAGAAACCAAATAGGCTGTTTGTCACTACCAGGACAGGCCACGCAACCAGGCACAAGTCCTGCCTTCTACAGACATAGCACCCGGCCCATAGGACTAGCTAGGACCTACCTTAGGGGTTACTCGAATATGTGATGGAACAACTAGGTCCTAAACAACTACTTGCCTAAACCACTACTGCTAAACAACTAAAAAGTCTCTACAATGAAGTACTGAACAACAACTGTCTAAACAACGATTTTGCCTGAGAATTTTAAGGTAAGTTTTAATTTTTTTATAGTTTATTAGTTGTTTAGAATTTATATATATTTATTTATATATACATATATATAAATTGTTTTGAATTTAAATAAATATATTTATAACAACGATTTTGCCTGAATAGTGATTGCCTGAATTTTAAGGTAAGTTTTTATTTTTTTCATGGTTTATTAGTTGTTTAGAATTTATATATATATATATATATATATATATATATATATATATATATATAAATATATATAAGCTGTTTAGAATTTATATACATATATTTTTATATATATATATATATATATATATATATATATATATTCTAAACAACTAATAAACCATTTAAAGAAAAGCAAAACTTACCTTAAAATTCATTGTTCAAGCTATCGTTATTCAGACAAAATCATTATTTAGACAGTAGTGGTTCAGTACTGGGTTGTGGAGACTTTTTAATTGTTTAGCAGTAGTGGTTTAGGCAAGTAGTTGTTTAGGACCTAGTTGTTTAGGATGTTTCTCATGTCTCAGACCTGCCACTGAAGTGTCTGTGTGTGCAGTCTTGCACTGCCGATTCGACCTGGCAAGTGTACCCACTTGTCAGGCTTAACTCTTCCTTTTTCTACATGTAAGTCACTCCTAAGGTTGGCCCTAGGTAGCCCAATGGGCAGGGTGCAATGTATTTAATAGGTAGGACATGTAATGTGTTTTACATGTCTTGAGTGAAATACTGCCAGATTAGTTTTTCACTATTGCAAGGCCTATCTCTCCAATAGGCTAACCCTGGGACTGCCTTTAAATAGCTATTAAGTGCAGATTCCCATTGGGGGAGGTAGAGATATGGAGTTTGTGGGTCTCTGAACTCAATTTAAAATACATCTTTTGGTGAAGTTGGTTTTAGATTGTCTGTTTGAAAATTCCACTTTTAGAAATGGTCAGACTGACAAGTGGGCTGTTTGTGAATTTCCACTAGACAGTGACACAAAGGGAGCTGGGGAGTGTCCTGCATATCCTAATGAGTCGCCAGGTGGTGCCTACTCCAGTCTCTGGGCCCCTGGGAGTGAAAGCTGGTTGAACACAAGAAAAACCAGTGCACCGACTCAGCAAATAGCTATGTTACACATATGTTTGCTATGCAGTGGGTTATTTAACATAACACACCTGACCATTCAGTAGCACTTATACAGCAACACAAAGGGCCATGCAGTTGCCTATATAGGGTGCGGCAAAAGCAATGCAACACATTTGTTTCCTGTGCAATGGCCTAAATAGCACAACACATATAGCCACATGGCAGCACTTCTGCACAACGTAAAAGGCTACACGGTGGCCCGACTACAGTAGTGCAAAGGGTCACGCAGTAGCCTGACTACAGTAGTGGAAAGGGCCACACAGTGGGCCAACTATAGCAAAGCAAAGGGTCACACCGTGGCCCAACTACAGTAATGAAACGAGTCATGCAACTCATATGTTAATGATGTCTGATTAACCATCACATAGAAGAAACGAATACTTAGCATTGATGTTTTTCAGCATTATAGTTTAGCATTAATGAAAACAATAGCTACATATATGAGTATGGATACATATTGTAGATGTACATGTGAGCCAGCACTGTAATGCACACAAAGAGCAATATGTGGGATACATACAAGCAACAGAGCACAGCAAAGCACCTTGCTAGCCTGCGGTGTGTGAAAGAGAAAGGGCCTGAATGCTCCATAGTCCTCCTAATATGTAGCATGTCTGTCCTTTTCTAGGGCTAGTACAATTTTGGCTACCTTGCACTAACACAGCCACCCTTCAATTATGTTGCAACGGTGCCTTCCTTGCAGGCAGGTTTTTTGATACAGGAAGGTACACCTTCCAGCACATACACAACCCACTGAGGCAGGTTCACATTTGTAAGTGTGCTATAGAATGAAGCACATTTAGAAAGTGAAAACATGATGGAGAGAATGCAATATGTTACCTGCGTGCACCCTCGGTGGGGAGTTATACAAGTAGGATGCATTCCATGGTCTAGCATATTTGCCAATCTGGTGATGGGACAGGGTTAATGGGTGGATGCATGGTAACTGCCACACTCCACCTTTGGCTCAGCCCCCTGTTGCTGAGTAGCACAAGTCTGAGTTTTGTGCAGACTTGGGTCCCTCTAATTTCATTAAGCCACTCAAGGCCACACAAGATGCCTTGGCATCGCTTGCCAAACCTCATTTAGTTTTGAGATTGCCCGTGCATCCCCTTGTGCAGATCAATTGCGACACAACACTTAATGAATGTGCCCCAAAGTGTTGCCATCCTTTGTGCATAAGTGTATCTGTCATTCACAGTTATTCATGTAGCTGACTATTTTAGGGTTTACAAGTGTTTCTGGTGTTACAAATGCCGTTCTGACAATGTGTGCCTCTGTATAATATCTCACAATCCACACACAGTTACCACTTTGTAAGGGCTTTGTGACCCAGGGGCTGTAGCTATTTCCAAATGTGGGTGTTCACCTTTTTACTACCCTCAAACACTCACTCATGGGTGCATTTGCTGTATGGTTCTTGAACACTGTGAGGTTGACATGATCCTCCGTCATCTTGTGGACCTCACAACATTCACAAAGATCAGCCTTTTCCCTTGGCTGACATGTATTGTCTAAGTATTAGTTGAAACTGAACCCCATAAATTGTGTGACATTAACATGTCTCAATGGATAGTTCAACTGAGGCCAATGGCATGACACAATATAGATTGATTTCAATCAATCAATCAGTACTTGTAAAGTGCAACTTATCACCCTGGTCATGCTGATTATTCGAAGAGCCAGGTCTTCAGATCCTACCTGAATTGCTTTAGTGATGTGGTCTGTCTGAGTTTGAGAGGGAGGGTATTCCCTGTCTGGGCTGCAAGGTAGGAGAAGGATCTTCCTCCAGCTGTGCTTTTCTTGATTCTGGGGATGACGGTGAGAGTGAGGTGGGAGGATCAGAGTTTCCTGGCAGGGGTGTAGAAGGTCAGGTGGTGGTTGAGGTAGTCTGGTCTGATGTTGTGAAGTGCCTAATAGGTGTGAGTTAATATCTTGAAGGTGATGCGCTTGTCGACCAGGAGACAGTGGAGGTCTTTGAGGTGGGCAGAGATGTGGCTGTGGCATGGGATGTCCAGGATGAGTCTGGATGCTGCGCTTTGGATTCTCTGTAGTCTTGCTAGTAGCTTCTTTGTGATACCAGCATAGAGAGCGTTGTCATAGTCCAATTTGCAGCTAACTAGGGCATGCAAGACCGTCCTCCTAGTCTCAGTGGAGATCCACTTGAAGATCTTTTGAAGGAGCCACAAGGCGTGGAAGCAGGCAGATGAGACGGCATTAACTTCAAGGTCATGGAGAGAGTTGAGTTCAGGATGATGCCCTGTTGCGTGTGTGGTCGGTGAGGGTGGGGGCGTTTTGTAGGGCGGCTGGCCACCAGGAGTTGTCCCAGGCAGAGGGGGTGGGGCCGAGTACAAGGATCTCTGTCTTTTCCAAGTTGAGCCTGAGACAATTGGCTCCATCCAGGCAGCGACTGCTCTCATACCGTTGTGGAAATTTCTCTTAGCTGTTGATGGGTCGTCGACGTCGTGGAGTGTGGTGCAGAGGGTGGGGTAAGAGACTGTGGAGAATGAGGATGGCCTTGTCTCTGTGGTCTAGTATGGCACAGTTGTCATCTGTGGCTGCGAGGAGGCCTGTCTCAGTTCTGTGGTTGCTCCTGAACCTGAAATGTGAGGGGTCCAGAATGTTGTTTAATTCGAGAAACTCTGTCCGTTGCATGTTGATGGCCTTTCCTGTCACCTTGGCTGGGAAGGGGAGCAGCGAGATGGGTCTGTAGTTTTTCATTTCCCTTGGGTTGGCGGGTTGATTTCTGCATGTTTCCAGTCAGATGGGAAGGTGCGGTTTTGATGGAGTGGTTGATAGTCCGGCAGAGCTGTGGTGAGATGGTGGTGGTTGAACATGTGATGTGGGCATGGGTCCGAGGGTGTCCCTGAATGGATGGAGTTCATGAGTTTCTGGGTGTCTTCTATGGAGACAGGGGTCCAGAGGTTCAGAATCTGAGGCATATGGTCCTTGGTGATGCTGGTGGGCGGTGGGGGTGGGTTTTGGTTCTTGAATCTTTTATATATATGTCCTGGATTTTCCAATGAAAAAAGGTGGTTTGGTAGTTGCAGAGGCCTTGAGAGAGGGGAATGTCTGATGTTCCTGATCCGGCGGTTGTGAATTCCTTGACTATGGTCAATAGCTCCTTGCTGTTGTGTGCATTGGTGCTGATACGTTCTTGAACTTGGAGGCTCTGATGCGCTGGTAGTGCGTTGTGACTGCGTCCTTGTAGACTGTGCAATTTGTGGTTGTTTTGCTGCTCCCCCATTTTCATACCAGTCGTCTGCAGTTACGTTTGGATTCTTGGAGTACTGTTGTGAACCAGATCGGTTTCCTCCGGTGCTGTTTTCCGGTGAGTTTTCTGATAGGGGCTATGGTGTTGGTGCATTCTGTAATCCAGCAGTGAAGGTTGTGTTTGTGGCAGACGGGGGGACGAGTGGCTGAGGGCATTGGTGACAAGGGTTCGATTACTTTGCTCCAGTTTTTGCCTGTGGGGCAGGAGGAATGATGGCGTGCTGTGGTCTTTGTAAGGTGAAGTGGATGAATTGGTGGTCAATTCAAAGGAGTACGGAGGTGTGCAAGATGGTGTTGTTGTTTCCAGCTGAGAGGATGAGGTCAAGGGTGTGGCCTGCTGAGTGGGTGGGGAGGTTGACAAGTTGCTTGAGACCAAGGTTGGCGAGGTTGTCCTGGAGGAATGAGATGTTGGGGTCGTTGCGGTTTTCAAGGTGGAAGTTGAGGTCGTCGAGTAGGATGTAGTCGGTGGAGGCGAGTGGATGGGGGTGATGAGGTCGGTGAAGGTTTTGCTGAACTGGGGCCATGGTCCAGGTAGTCTGCAGACCAGTGTGCCCCAAAGGGAGGTGTTCGCATTTGTCTGAATTTGGAAGTGTAGGTGTTCGGTGGTGGTTGGCTGGTTCGGCATCTCGATGGTGGTTAAGAGGCAGAGGGTGTTCATGTACTCTATGGCAATGCCTCCTCCTGGTTGATTGATTCTGCCTTAGAAATGGCGGTGGTGGTGTCCGGAGCTGAGCTGGGGGTTATCCAGGTCTCAGTGAGGAAGGTGATGTCAGGGGCAGGACTTCTACTGCCTGTTTGGCAAGGGAGTGGGTGTTGAGGAGTAAGCACTTGAGGTGTCTGTGTGGTCTGTGGGTGGTGCAGTGTGGCATGCAGTGGCAGGTGAGGGAGCAAGAGCGGCAGGAGAAAGGTCCATGGGTGTTCCTTGGATCGGCTTAGTGGCAGACTGAGGTTCTTCCAGGGTTAAAGGCGTGCAGATTAATGATATTGACCTGGTGGATGGTGCGGGAACCACGGTCCATGGTGCTGGTCGCAGTGCAGGCGTGGATGGGCGCAGACGGGCTTGCCTTTGGCGCACCTGAGGCTGCCACTAAGAAGGGGAGGGAGTTGGAAGGGTCCGATCAGCTGGGAGGGTGGGAGGCCGCAGGGTCAGCAGCGGCAGGGATGGAGCGTGAGAGAAGAAAAGGTGCAAAAAGTGGAAAAGAGGAGAAAAGGAGACAGGAACAAATATGACAGAAAGCAAAGAGACACACACAAACAGGTATAGATGGCCACTAGGCCACCAGGGATGAGGTGCAAATGGGTGTCTGAAGGTGGAGGTAGGCCTAAAGCTGAGAGTCAGACAGGCTTTCAGTCCGATCAGCAGCAGCAGCGGCAGCAGCAGCAGCAACAGGGGAGTTGCACAAAGGGGAGCGAGCAAATGCTGACCAGGAGGTCAGAGGAGTCACCCTCTGACTGCGCAGCGGCCGTCATTAAGAAGAGGAGGGAGGTGGGAGGGTCCGGTCAGCTGGGAGGCTGGAGGGTGGAAACAGCTTTGCAGGGAGGGGGGCAGGCCACAGGGGTAGTGTCTTATCCAGGTGACTGGTTGACACCTGTCCGGTATAAGTCAATAAGGACGCTCAATGAAGGACCACACACCAATTATGAATACAATTTAGCTTTACCACAATTTCAGGTAGATGTAGGCATTTAGCACAATAACAATAGTGGAATAAGAATAGCAATGAAAAGCATCTATTTATATATAAGTACACTACAAAGAGCATTTATGTATACATATGAGCAAAGAGTTCATTGACAGATCTTGGAATAACTGTATACCAAAATGTGTTACACTACGATGTTCAGGAAGTAAATATAAACGAGTTGAATTCTTCAGATAAGCTTTGATTTACTGCACACCAAAATGCATGTTTCAATTACTGCAGCATGCTCACCCTACGATGTTCAGAAAACAAAATATAAACGAGCTGAATTCTTCAGATTCGCTTTGCTTAACTGCATACCAAAATGTATGTTTCAATTACTGTAGCAGGCTCACACTACGATGTTTAGAAAGGAAAATATAAACAAGCTGAATACTTCAGATTATAAACACAGTGCAAGCATAATAATCAATCATAATATAGAGCAGAGAAACAAAGGCCTTTCATCTCTGTGTGGAACTTAACTTAGTCCACGAAATGCTGGGAAGCCCTCTACCGCCTGCTTGGACCTCTCTCTCCCTCAAGCATCACGGTCTCTGAACAGCAAAACAGGGAGACAGCGCTGGGCCATGGCAGCTTTCACAACCCCATCTGCGAGCTTCAGATCCCTCTCCCGCCACTTCAGTACTTAAATAACTCGAAGCTTGGATTCTATCTCTTTCTGGCACTTCCTAGCTATGTTATCAGCACTTGGCTGCTCTGCCCTTCCCCAGCCTTTGTTTTCATTCCATCTTCTCCCTGTACTCTCGTTCTCAAGGTTGAGACAAAGTCTTCTACACAAACAAGCTTGAAAATAATATCATGAACTTTTCCACGTTGTTCGGTGATTTCAGCAGGTATCACGCTCATCTACACTTCCCAATCTAATTAACCCTTTGCGTCACAATGTCTTCCTCACCTTTCCTTATACTGATCACTCCACCCCTTAGATGAGGGCAATGCATGCGAAACAGATATCATTTACTTTGACATTCCGCTAGCTAGGTTGCTACGAATACTTTTCAGCGTTATTCTAAGCGCCTTCATCTTAGTATAAAGCTGTTTTGTGCATACCTATAGTCTACATAGTATAGTCATTAGCGTAACACAAACAATCAATAACCAAATTAGCTGTTGTAACACTATATTTAGCGTCTTCATAGCTCCTAGTGCCCAGCCTAAGAAGATGTCATACCAATAATGCTCAGTTATTTGCTGGATGCATGAAGCAGTGTGCATAAGCTGTTTAGCGTTTATGGTCATCAGTATGGCTGTATCCTTGGTGTATTTAGCTGCCATATCAAATTTAGCAAAGGTAACTTGTGCGTAGTGCCTGATTGCATCTAATCTGGGTAGCTTAACAACAAACGAGATGTTCCACTCTAACTGCACACGCATTTGCGACTGTAATGTGGTTATGGTGAACTTAGTCGGTCGGTACAAGATGTGAGTGCTTATGTCAATAACGCTGGTAATAATGCACATACACATTACTTGCTCTCCGGTGGTTTGTATAAATCCGTTAATAAGTAAGGGATGATTAATGACATAACATATGCTCTCTGTCCCTATCTGATATAAGTCTGTGCCATTTAATAGGATAAGGTAACCATTCACATTCTCCCGGTATTGTGTGAAGACATGGATCTAGCACCCGTCCAGTGTGGGTTCATACCCACCCCTTAGACCAACCTGCACATCTAGTGGGATCTACAGTGTGATTTATTTAATCAATCCACTTTTTGTCAGTGTGAGGTATCCACCATTCTTTTACTTATCACTACGGGGAGCAATATAAAGGGGCCCCATATGTCAGGAGGAAGATCACTTCTTGCTGTATCAAAAAGAGAACAACACGTTTCTTCCTCACAGTGAAACTGTATGGGCTTTACCCATATTTCTTCAGGCAAATGCAATTGTTGTCTCCAATATTCACCCTGAAGCTGTCCCCATTCTGCTTTAAGGTCTGCATACTGTTGATTAACAATGCTTTGCCATAGTATGCACTGGATGCCCTTAGTCACTGTTTGTGTGTTTTAAAAGCTTTTTTTTTCCGAATTGTTCATAAGTGAAATTATGCCATTGCCAATCGCGATACAACCCACGCAGGAGTTTCCATACTTCTTGTGAGTGTGTGGGCCCCCATGGAGAAATTACTTTTATGGCCTCTCCTGTACTATATCCTGTAGAAGATAGCTTATTCCTAATGGATTCAACATCAAAAGAATTCAGGGCCCCTACCCCGATTCCGGTGGCCCCAGCTATCAAGGACTCTAGATCTCTTCTAATGCGTAACTTTGGCAAGGGCCATAACTGTGGTGTCCATGGTGCACATAATGGATCATACTTTGAGACATTCCCCTTGGCAATATTTATCTGTAACACATTACGATTCATTATGCTTGCATGCAGAGCTTGCTTACATCCTATTCTATATCGAACTATAGAAACGTTGCTTAAGTTGCTAACCATGCGTCTTTCGGTGGGTGGGTTGGAGTATCGAACTCCTTTGGTTCCATTGTTCATTGTAACAACCACCATGTGTCCTGGTATCACAATACAGTATTTACATATCATGTTTAGCATATAACTCAAAGCCTGTACTGTTGCTGGCGTCCCCTGCAACTCGTTCAGTCCATTGGCATGTCGGATTTGCTGTCCAGTTACCTTCCAGGTCACAGCTTTGGCAGCCATCCACTTGCCTCCAGGTACCTCCACGTTGCAAAGTGAAACATTTCCCTGGTCATCAGTTACATTAGAGGCTTGAGGTGCACAAGTGACATGAAGGTCCGTAACGACATTCTCTGCTATCATCAATGCAGATGTCATAGTTTATGACCGCGGGGTAAGTCTCACTGCAGGTACAAATGCAGGTACATTAGAGTTCTTTATAAGTACAATATACATACTCCCCACCCCTTGACTCAATAGCTCTCCTGCCTCTGGCTTTTTCCCCGGATGGTTCACCCATACATTTCTTCCTGTGCTTCCAAATCCTCTGTCACCTCTCTGGGTGTTGTCGGGGGGGGCAGACCTTTCTTCAATGTGGGGGGTGTATGCTTGTTTACAAATCACTTGTGCAAGTCTGTCATGTGCTGATAACTTTTTTAGCTGTTCTTTCACAATCCGTTATATCTCCTAATCATGCCTGCAGCTTGTGAATAATAACTAAGGTGCACAATCCACCAAATTCCCTGTTCCTGCGCCCCGGCCCTGCACTGTTTTCCCTGAAAAGTGTGTGCCCCTATCTGTTTAGATCTCATCAGGTGCCCCATATTGTTTTATCAGGTAGTTTAGCCCTCGCAAAGTGGACTTTTGATCTGCAGACTTACAGGGCATACCCAACATAAGGCCAGAGTAGGTGTCCACCATGGTCAATACGTAGCTTTTTCCTCCTTCTTTTGGTAGCCGCCCGATATAGTCCAATTGCCACACCGTAGCAGCTGCAGTTCCTCTTCTGATATGGCCGCTAGGCTTCTTTTGCAGGGGCATTTGTCTAATCTGGTTGCATATGGGGCACTCCTTTACTGCTTGTTGCACTTGTTCTTTAGTAACTGGAATTTGTCATTGCTGTGCCCATGCATAAGTGCTATTCTCTCCTAGATGTCCGGATGTTGCATGGGCCCTGTTTGCTAAAGCAGCTTCAGCTTCCTCCTTGATGACAACAGTTCGCGTTTTGGCCATTTGATCTGCGGTGTTGCTGAATAGAGATGCAAGTGAGGTATCCGATGGGCAATGGGCATCCACATGTCTCACATAGATTTTACATTTTTGCCCTTTCTCCCACATCTCTTCCCATAGCTGCTCGCCTCCCGAAATGGGGGTGCCTTTAATTTTCCATCCATCCTTGTGCCAAGTCGGGCCCAGCTTACTAGTCCTTGGTAAGTGGCCCGACTGTCAGTGTACACAAATGTTTTCTCTCCGTTGGGGGCTTGTTCGATCACTGCTGCTACCCCCTGCAGTGCTGCAAGCTGGCTTGATTCATTATCCCCTCCTCGCAGCAACATAGTTTCTGTAGCAGGCTGGAATGCAACTGTTTGCTATTGTCTTTTTCCTTGATAGTACCGGGCGGTATCATCTGTGAACCATGCATTTTGCTGTTCTTCTTCGGTGAGTCGTTCAAAAGGCGGGGCTGCATTAAATGGTGAGGATTCCATTTCAGAGGGCTCTGGCGCAGGGGCCGTTGCCTGCAAGTCCACTGCCCGTAGCTTATCTTCTTGTAATTTCGACACTCCTGCTGGTCCCGGTTTTGCCCTCTGCTGCAGATACCATTTCCACTTCACGATGGCAAACTCCTGCGCTCTGCCTACTTTATTGCCAACCCCTCCTTCTCTTGTCCAACCTAGTAAGGGGACCCAGGTTTTTAAGGTGACCGGCCGATCATCAGTTATGCGTTCTGTTTCCACTAAAGCTCAATCTTGTGGCACCCTCTTTTTTCCCTGCCTCTGCCATAGGCTCCATATCACTACATCATCTACATCATCCTGTAATATCATTTCCAGCTCATTCGGGTCTCCTTCTGTGATGGGACCTAACGTATAATGATTCTGTAATACATCTTTTGCTCCAAAGTCCCACAATCTCACCAACCATTTAAACAAATGCTCTGCAGGCATCTGCCTAAACATACGGGTTATCTCCAACAACTCACTCTGCGTATAATCTCTTACCAAACGAGAATTCTGTATTTGCCCACCATTCACTCCCTTTTCACCTTCAATTTCACCTACACGTCCTTCTCCACTTTCAACTCCACCTAGTTCTGTTACACGTACTTCCATCTCATCCTCCCAATTCCAGTCATCATTGTCTGAGACTGTTCCATCCCAAGTATATGGATCCCAATTTTCTTTGCGTACCAATGCCCTCACTTGCACAGTTGAGGGCATTTTAGGCTTCTGCCTACTCTTCTGTTTGCGTACCAGTGCCCTCACTTGCACAGTTGAGGGCATTTTAGGCTTCTGCCTACTCTTCTGTTTTGCTACTCGTACTGCTAATGCGGTGCACCTTGCCTCCATTTGATCACCCAAGTCACTGCACTTTCTATGGTCTCTTTCATAAGTAACTGCCTTTCCCGCAAGTCTGCAACCTCATCCCGCAGTTTTCTTATCTCTGCATCTTGTGTTAATGTTTTCCTGTATACCGTACAGAGCGCAGACAGGAAAAGCCATCCCACTTGCCCTGCTTCTTTCAGCTCCAGCTTCGCCCCTCTTAGCTTCACACTCTCAACCGCATCTTCCACTAAGAGAGGAGTTACTTTCTCATCTAATGCCTCCCATAACACCGGCGCTGCCCACCGGTTCAGGAGTCCTGCCATACCAGAGAAGGGGTCAGTTGCTAACCACCCGGGAATGGATCTGGCTTCTGCCCCATGCTGCCTTCCGCTCTCTGCCTCACTTGTCTTACGTCCCCAAAGAGGCATTATTGACTAATGCCCCACTTCTGGTACCAGAATGTCTTATCCAGGTGACTGGTTGACACCTGTTCGGTATAAGTCAATAAGGACGCTCAATGAAGGACCACACGCCAATTATGAATACAATTTAGTTTTACTAGAATTTCAGGTAACTGTAGGCATTTAGTACATTAACAATAGTGGAATAAGAATAACATTGAAAAGCATCTATTTATATATAAGCACACTACAAAGAGCATCTATGTATACATATGAGCAAAGAGTTCATTGACAGATATAAGCTTGGAATAACTGTATACCAAAATGTGTTACACTACGATGTTCAGGAAGTAAATATAAACGAGTTGAATTCTTCAGATAAGCTTTGATTTACTGCACACCAAAATGCATGTTTCAATGACTGCAGCAGGCTCACATTACGATGTTCAGAAAGCAAAATATAAACAAGCTGAATTCTTCAGATTAGCTTTGCTTAACTGCATATCAAAATGTATGTTTCAATTATTGTAGCAGGCTCACCCTACGATGTTTAGAAAGCAAAATATAAACGAGCTAAATACTTCAGATTATAAAACACAGTGCAAGCATAATAATCAATCATAATGTAGAGCAGATAAACAAAGGCCTTTCATCCCTATGTGGAACTTAACTTAGTCCACGAAATGCTGGGAAGCCCTCTACTGCCTGCTTGGACCTCCCTCTCCCTCAAGCATCACGGTCTCTGAACAGCAAAACAGGGAGGCAGCGCTGGGCCATGGCAGCTTTCACAACCCCATCTGCGAGCTTCAGATCCCTCACCCGCACTTCAGTACTTAAATAACTCGAAGCTTGGAGTCTATCTCTTTCTGGCATTTCCTAGCTATGTTATCAGCACTTGGCTGCTCTGCCCTTCCCCAGCCTTTGTTTTAATTCCATCTTCTCCCTATACTCTCGTTCTCAAGGTTGAGACGGGGTCTTCTACACAAACAAGCTTGAAAATAATATAATGAACTTTTCCACGTTGTTCGGTGATTTCAGTAGACATCACGCTCATCTACACTGCTCAAGCTAATTAACCCTTCGCGTCACAATGTCTTCCGCACCTTTCCCTATACTGATCAGGCAGTAATAGCAGGGACGGAGTGCGGGGAAAGAAAAAGTGGAATAGAGGAGAAAAAAGCACAAAAAGGAGTAAAGGGGGCAGGAAAAAAGATGACAGAAAGCAAAGAGTCACAATCAGACAGGTACAGATGACCACTAGGCCACCAGTGATGAGACACAGGTTGGTGCCTGTGGGTGGTTCTTTAGACTCTTGCCTAAATGGAAGCAGTTTTGTGGCAATCCTGATGATACAAAGATGTTGTTCCAGATCCTTGGTGAATAGATGGAAAATGTCTGCCTCCTTGTTTTTTTTTTTTTTTACATTTTGTGGTCTGCAATCTGATGTTGTCCTGAGTGCCGGTGTGCTGTGAACCACCAGAGCTGATAAACTGATGAACTTGTCAGCAAGATGTGCAAGGGTGCTGGACGTGATGGATTTGTAAATGATGCAGCTGGTTTTGAAGATGTTGCGGGCTGTCAATGGGAGCCAATAGAGTTACATGAGAATGAGGGTGATACAATCATATTACTTCAGGTCATGGATAAGATATGCTGCAGCATGGAGGATGCCCATTACGGGATGCTACTGTGGAGGCCATGGAGAAAGGCATTACCGCCGCACACTATTTCTGTACTTTTATTACAATAGTTTTCCTGATGTCACATTTGTCAAGAGACTGGCTGCATCACTGCATGGCACCGATCACTTAACAACAAGGGACTTTCCACATCACCACACGGGATTAATCACATCACCACATGGGACTGACATCACGACATAAGACTGATCGCATCACCACTTAGACCTGCCCATATGGGAGTGATCTCGAGTATTAAGAAGTATTTTGCAGTGTACTGGCTCAGATACTGCCACTGTGTCATGGGAAATCCTAGTTTGAATCCTGTTGTTGTCACTTCACCTTGGAAAAACACCTTTGTGAGCTAATGATAAAATCCCCCCCATGTATGTATCTATGTATATATGTATGTGTACGCATGCATGCATGTATGTATGTATGTTGTGACGTGTGTAAACTTAGAAAGTGTGGTTTTTGACAAAATTACTCTTAATTTGGATATAGACTCTCATCTCTGCCCTAATCAAGATTTGCGTGGCACTTAATACGAGGCCCATATTGTTCTACAAACACTGTCTCATACTCCATGTACTTCTGCTAAAATAAAAGTATCTACTGTAAGGCGCTCTCTGAACCGTGACACGAGGCCTACTCTCTGTCACATATCTAAAGGAATGAAATACTGTGAGGAATAAAGTCATTTAGTTCACCCCTCCAAAACAAAGACTTCTTCGTTAGATAGTTAGCATTCCAAAGGTTCAGATGCCTTTTTCAGAAATTATTGGTTAAAAATGCAGCATACGTCTGCATGAAGGGAACATTTCAAAGATGCATATCCATACTGTTCATGATAGGGTAAACTCCAGTTTCTCCCACAGTCTAATTGTTTAGAACTTGTTGGCAATATTAACTTATTGGCAAACTTTTAAATATGAAAGGTCATTCCAGGATAACTATGCAGTTGGCATGTTTTTGTAACTCTATTAATTATAAACTTTGAAACTGAGCAGTTTATTCTGAAGAAATAAAAGTGAGGCCCTTCAACAATAAGAGGGTATTGTGCAATAACCTTTCTCCAAACGTAGCCTGTAACAAGCCCTCTTTAGTCTGGCTAATGAAGCACATTAACTAACTTGAGCTGCTTTTATGCCTTCAGCTAATCAGGCACACTGAGGTCGCTCGGTAATAAGAAAGCGAGACATCCCCCTGGAAGCCACTTCACTTAGATGATAGAATTCCATCAAGTGCCTGAAGCCCAGACAGAGTAGGAGAAATTAGACAGATGTTTCCGATTTAGAATCTGAAATCTAAAAATCTGCGGCTTTGGAAGGAATTAAGGTGGCATTTGCCCCCACATGTAAGCAAATAATACTTCCCAGATGTTTCATATGCATTATACTTGAAATGCAAGTCCTAATACACGCGGGCCACAGAGAAATTAGAAATTCATAAACTATTGGAAATCTAGTTGACCAGTTATTAATGATTTTCTCTGTATTCCTTTGGTAGAGATTAGGTTTTGGGATACAGAAAAATCACATATTAAGGTAATTTTAGCTGTAACATGGATCTGGTTACTAGTGTGTAATGATGTCTGCTGGTTTCAGTTTGTATGTATTTTCAACAGCAGTTTCCTTCACCCCCACTCTTGTTTTTTCTGCTTGACCTATTCACAATGACTATTTTAGGAAGTCTGGAAGTCGTTCCCGTAGGATTAATCCCACTTTGAAGCAATTTAATTCCAATTCTCAAATTATTGTGATAGTTATGCCAAAATATGCCAGTTAAAGTTCTCCAGGATTAGTAACATTTGATACATTTATGAAGCATAATTTACACCATGAGGGAAATTCTACATTTAACAACCTGCTGTAAATCTCTATTTGCACATGTGAACTTTTTTCTGTTCTCTATATGCCCTGCAAAGTATTTTCCCCATTTCTTCAACACATATGAACGATGGGGCAGTTCACTCTCAGTTTCCTCAGTGAAAACCCACTCATCCTTCTCTTGACAGGACTAAATTTGTCTGTACGCTTTCAGAAGATGCAAAAGAAATTGGAAATTTAATAAGTGAAGCGCTTTTGATGGGGGCATGGTCTGGCGCTGATTAAGTGAGCAGAAACCCCAGGAGCTCCTGGCGCATCACTGCCATCCGACACCCTCTTGATGTACATTTTGCATCCTTCTTTTCCAGCACAGAACTGAAGGCTGTGCCTTCTTCGCCCTGGCCAAGAACAAGGATATCAGCGTCTCTCTTCCTTGATAGACTGGGACACCAAGACAAACACCAGCCGCAAGGGAAATCTAAGATGTCGACTCCTATCAGCTCTGTGTGATGCTGCAGCTGAGCTGATGCGTGACCCTAGAACATAACTGCAGTGCCTTCCTGATCTGCCACTAGGGGATGGGGTGCAGAGGGGATCAGATGGCTTGAAGAAGCTGTGGAGCTGCCAGTGTACTCATGGCCTGGCTAAGCCAACCACCAAACATGGTCACAACAAATTGGCGACCCTGTGGGCAACAGTGTCTGAGCAAGAGGGCAACTGCCTTATCCCTTGGCTTGCCGCTGGATGTCGATGAGCAGTAGAGTTTTGAGTGCTTGGGAAGGGAGATAGTATGGGTGAGCGGCCGGCTTGCACACATCTTGGCTCTCTGCAAATGGAGAACATCTGTTCTGCTCAGAGGCTATTCCTGGACACTCTTCTATATGTGGCACAAAGAGAAGCCATGGAATGTTAGTTGAGCCCCCTCGACACAGTTGTGAGGGAGAGTTGTAGTGAAGTTGGACCTCCCCCACCTGTAACACTGGTTAGAAGCTCAGGGGAACACTACAAGTGTCAATGAGTAGCTATGAACCTGCATACTGCGAGCTTCTTCTCAGGTATATTACTGTCCTCGACTGTACTCTACTGTAGTAAATGAGCCTGGGAAAGAAGCATACTCTATTGTAGGAAATAAGACCAGGGAAGAAACACCATTTTTGCTGTGGAACTCTGACCTCAAGGTGGTGCGGCCACTGAGGGGGGGGGGAAGGCCACAGCCTGAAAGCGTATACCCATCAAGATCCATGGTTACATTACTGGTTCCAAATGTGAAGACAATCAAAATGGAAGGAAATGGTCAATAGTAAGCAGATGATAACTCGATTGAATAGCACCACTGAGAAAAGATCGACTTGCTTGTCATAAGATTCAGACGTTACTTCTGCAAACAAATGAGACTTTATTCTACAGGCTATCAAAGACACTAGAGAGGCTCTAGAGCTCAAAACAGCCAATAAGGCCACTGATATTGGTATATTGTGTGATGATCAGCACAAAATGGCTGAAGGAATCACAAAAAACAAACTGTGTCTGGCTGAGTTAGCACCAATAACAAGAGAACTGAAAGGTCAAATGTTAGAGCTCACAGACTGGATCCGATCCTTGGCGTATAGGGCTGAAGATGCTGAAGGGTGAACCCATAGGAATAATATCTGTGTGAATGCTCTACTGGAGTGTGTCAAAGGTAATTACAAGTACCCTTTTAGAGACTTGGATCAAATAAATAATAGCTACAGAGGGACTCTCTCCCTTCTTTGCCCTAGAATGCACCCATTGAGTTCTGGTGAGAACCCCTTCCTCCGAGCCTTTGCTTCGTCCAGTAAAGGGTAAATTGCTGCCCCATTGAGACGGGGACCATCTCTTGCAGCAAACATGTGAGAAATGTCAACTTCTAATTGAGACTTGCAGAATAATGATGTTCCTGGACTTGACAATAGTGCTGCAAAAAGAAACGGTGTCATTTCTGGAGGTTAAAAAGCAACTTCACCAGATGGGCATGACATATCCAATGCTATTTCCAGTGAAGTTAAGAGTTATCATTGACACTGGGACTACATTCTTCATGAATCCACAGGAGGAATGGGACTGGATCATGACACACCTGCAGAAAAAATATCTGACCAAAGGTCCATGCCCCTAAGTGGGTATGCTACCAGGGCATGTCCAATTACAGAGGCTTCCCTCCAAAAGATCAGTCACAGTGGGACAAACTGTGCAGTGGCAGCAGCTCTGAAGCTCAACAACTCTGAAACTAGATGACTTTTGGACCTAGGTGGGGAGGTGACTCATGGCACGGACACAAATCCTGAATCAGATTCTATGCTTGGCTCAGGCTTTGGACCTGGCCTTCCCAAATTTACACCACGATCAGCTGGGGATATTAATAGAGGATCATTGGTGATGTTGTGGGGCCGGAGTGGTTGCAACCTCTAATAAGGCTTGTACTGTGCATACTCTCTGACAGGCTTCTGGAGGAGCGGGAGAGAAGGCATCTGCCTGTCTGTGGTGCCTTAGCCAGGTGGTATGTTACACCCACCTTACAGGACTGTCCTACCACATCACTGGCAAAGACATTTTGTGACTGGCAGGATTAGTGGGAGGTTCATAGACACATGGAGAGTAACCCACCCTGGAGACTGCAACTATTCATACTTTTCTACACTGAACGATTTGCATGTTCGACTTGATGCTTTGTTCTGTACACCAGATATACATGAAGCAATGACAGATTCTGGAAAATACCTTGCTAGACCATATTTGATCATAACCCTACTGGTATAATGCTGGCATGGCTTAAAACACACCCTCTTACAGAGTTGGAGGCTGAAAGTAAAAAAACTTAGAAGATCTGGTCTTTTTAGAGTTCTATGCAGCCTATCTTAAAAAAAGTGATCCCTGGCTCACAGAGGTTTACTGAGCTGTGAAGAAAGGGTTGTCCCTTACCTCCATCAATGAGGGAAGCATTAGTAATCCGCCTACTTAATGCTGGAAGAGCTCAACACAATGTGTCGGTATACAGATCCTTATCAATGTTGAACAGTGATTATGAAATACTCAGTAAGCTGCTAGCGTCTACATTATTACCACACATGAAACATATTATACAACTGAACCAGTTGGAGTTTATCCCTGGCCAGAATACTGCATCACATATATAGAGGTTACTTGCCTCTGCTGGATGTCCCAAACATCATTGCAGAGGCCTTAGTTATGTAGGTGGATATTGAAAAGGTTTTTGATAGCCTGCATTGGGCATACCTCCATGCTGTGATGGATAAAATGGGTCTGAGGCAGGGATTTATCTGATCAACTAGAATGCTGTTCTTTGAACTTTAGGCAGAGTTAAAACAGGCACAATAGTTTTCAAAACCTAGAAGGTGGAAAGGTGTACTAGACAGAGATGCCCACTGTCCCTACTGTTATGTGCTATATATTGATTGAATCCCTTATGTGTACAGTGCGGATGGGATCTCATTTTACAGACATAAAAGCTTGTGATATGACACACCATATCTCACTATAGGCCAATGATATGTTGTTTTTCTTAAATGATAGACTGATACAGGGAAGGCCATCAGTTGGTAAATTAGTTTGGAAATATATCAGGGTTACGGATAAATGACAAAAGACTAGAATGTTTTCAGTTACACCTTCACAGGATGACACCTCAGACATGCTTGACCTGATATGGGACCCAACATCGATAAAATATGTAGGAGTCTTTATATATAAAGATGAATATGACACCGTGTAGAATAATAAGGGGTATGCCATCTCAGCATTGAGGACTGGAATAGCTTTTTGGAAATCTCTCTCGATATCAGTGGCAGGATAGGTGGCAATCTCCAAGAAGGTGGCTTTGCCTGGACTGTTGTATTATTTTGCCACATGACAGGTGATTGTCCCCAGCAATATATTTCACAGATTAGATACTTTGCTCTCACATTTAATATGGGGCTGGGGCAAACACAAAGTAGCACTATTCAAGGTTCAATAACTCGTGACAGACGGAGAGCTGGTAGCCAAAGTTCACAGCTACAATGGTTCACAAGGTGAATTTATACTAGGATGACTAGAGAGACAGTCGCTGAGGTCAGTACCCCACTATACTCTTGCAGGTACTGTTAGATCCTAAATGGACTAGGGAGGAGAACCACAGTTTGCTGAAAGTAGTAAAAACACTGTTGGATTAGATGCCTACAAAGAACACAAATGTAGGACCTGTACTTTACTACTGTCCCATTGCAATACTTGTCCACTTGTCCATACTTCTAAAAGAGGGCAACTGGAAGAGAATACTTGACTGAACAGGACTGGGGAGTGAGAAAGTGGGTGGCTTATTCAGAGCTGGTTAACTTTAGCCCTTTGAGGATTTCAGATAGGACTTTGACTTCCCAGCAGGGCACTATTTACTACATGGAGCTGTAGTGGCAGTGCTGAAGAGGAAATGGCGGGAGGAAACCGGAGAACCTAGAATTCACCAAGGATGCCATATTATATTTTTCCCATGGGCAGGTACAAGGCCATCTTAGGTCTATATCAGCCTATAAGAATAGACATGAATACTCCCTGAGCTCTCTTAAAAACAAATGGGCAGAAGGTGTAGGTGTATCCATTGAGGAGGAAGACTGGGTAAAAGTGCTTGATGTGGTCTCAAAAGTCTCTAGGAACGCACAATTGAAGTTGATCAATTTCTTGATCATCCGCAGGGCATATCTCACACCTGGTATGGTCAACAAATTCTTCCCACGCGCCCAGGCTATGTGCCCCAGATGCTGTATTCTGGGACGGAGATGTTCCACACGGTTTGGGAATGCACACTTCTTTCTAAATTACTTGCTTTCATGATGACAACACGGATCACAATATAGCACTGTCCCCTATGACCTTCCTGCTGGGATTGTATTTATGCCCAGATAACTAGATAAAAATAAACTCATATCCAAAGTCATTGACCTGACTATGATTCTGGTCAAATGACAAATAACATGTTAATAGGAATTTGTAGGAGGTTCACGGTTGGAAATGTGGAAGAGAGAGCTTATCAGAGGGACTGAATATGAAAGCATCATCATCATGTTTACTGTAGAGAAGAAAAAAGCCAGAGGCTTCCTTTAATCTGCACAGGTTTGGGAGGGATTACTGGAGGGAATGAGGGCGGAAGATGAGATATCATTGTCGCCGCCCCTTACTTAGTAGTTGGTTGCAAACATAAATGGTTCATAATAGGCAGGAGTCTTTGAGTTATGTGTTGATGTCCCCATCATGGCATGAACAATTTTAGATTTTGGCGGTAACGGTCCCACTGTTAGTTTTCTGTTAGAAAACCTGTCTGCCGCCTTGGCAGTCCGCCTGCCCAATTTAAATGTTTGTTTCACCCACATCAATAATGCCATTAAAAATAGTGTCTGGCAGAGGGACTCCACTCACTTCTCCCACCAAACAGATTACGATCTGCCTTCCTGCCAAGCCAACTGTGGTGGTGTTACCTCTACACATGAGTTAGTGGATTGGAAAGGGAATGAGGGAAAAACCTACCTTTTTTCCGATTTCCACTTCCATCTACAACTGGACACAAATGGACAAGACCTTCAGTTGCTGCTGCCACTGGACCGCGGAGGATACAAAACCCCTCGTCACTGGACTTGCAGGAAGGGATTTCACATTGCCACTGCATTCATATACAAGTCACAGTATTTTTTTTCAAATTCCTGTGACTTGCATATGTTGAGAAAGAAATTGCGTCAGGGATTGATGGAGACACACCGGTACAAGACACATATCAAACATATACACAATTGTTATTTTGGTGTCAGAATTCATTGCCAAATGAATGCTTGCACCACAATAATAATGACATCACACTTGTCAACCATGTCCATGTGTGCACAATAAATAGGGACCTGTACCTGTGAAATTGTGGTTCCAGTTATGTATGTGAGTCTGTATGTTTATGCACGTGTGTGAGATTGGATTGGTGGATTGGTGGATTGTGGCGGAGGGAGCTGGAGTGGGTGATGTGGTTGTGTCAGTATGTGTGTCACTTCCCTATGGGCCTGATGTATGTTGTGTATGTTTGGTTGTTTGTTGTGTGGCTGTGTGCAACAGTCAGGTGATTGTTGTTGTTGTTGTGTGGTGGTCGTTGTCATTGATTGTGTAGCTGTGCTTTTGTGTGCGTGTGTTTGTGTGGATGAGTGTGAAGTTAGTTATTGTACTTGTGTTTGTGGGTGTGGTATCTTCAGTATGTGCATATGATGTCATGGATGTATGGCACTGTGTGTTTTCTGCATGTACACGTCATGGTGTGGTGAAATGGCACTGGATATTAATTTGTATGTAGTGTGCTGTGTACTGTGTTGTGCAGGAGGACACATATAGCTAAGGTACAGTGTGTGTGTGTGTGAGTGTGTAAAGACGCGTTTTCTTCCTTCGCAGGACTAGAACACTTCACCAAGGTAGATGGACCTTTTGACCCAGTAGAGGGTGTGGTGAACCATAATCACAATTTACATCAACATGACAATCAACAATTTAGTCACCATGACCAATGTGGCAACAGAAGGAAAACTCCAATCTAAATAAAGTTTCAAATCTTTATTTTCATTACCACAGAGCCATAGTCACGTAAATAGTGTGGAGAAGTGAATTGCAAAGATAAATGAGCACCATTGGTTGACCAAATCTCCAAACCAAATTTAATCTACTCAGCATCAATACCATTAGATGTTCAAGAAGAATAAAACATAGTAATAATGATATCACTTGAGTGACAGAAACATACTTTAAATCAGAATGTGAATGCATCAATCAAATTGAACTTCAATGTTTTGGATTCAGGAACTTTGGACATAGGTTCTCCCTACACCTAACCAAATTAGGACATGGCTATGTGGGAGCAAGCTAACACACACGGGCAAAAGTCAAAAGCAGAAGACAAATATATAAATTATAGATGGAGGTGCACCAGCGGAATTCAAGGAAAAGTAGAATTATCCAGGTATGATACTGCAACGTAGTCTATATTTACATAAATCCACCAAAGAAAACAGCCAACAGGTTTCATTCACCACATGTGAACTTCCTCAGGGCTGTAAAATAAACATACATAAAGTGTACACAATTTTCATACATAACACACACATCACCCTGATTCAAAATATGTAATGACAAAAACTACCCAAGACATCTAAATGCTTTAAAAACAGGAATAAAGAGAAGAGCAGAAAACAATGCCAAAATACACCTTAATAACCTAACAAACATTTAATTGAGAAAGCTTCTCCTCTGAACATATAAATGATTGCTAAAAATATATATACCTACATGAGACACAATGGAATAAGTAGCAGAGCCAAAAGAGAAATGGCGTAGGCCATGGATCCCCTGTAAATCACATATGTGTTGCATTCAAAAACTAAGTGTGAGCAGATTACTACTCCCCATCCTAACGCAAGCATCAGTGGTAGGGTACACTTTCTCATCATCGTAAGGGTTAATGATTATTTATTGGTTATAACTAAAGAAGGCCCAAACCCATAGGAATTGTGGGACATTTCATGTCATATATTCCATGAAAACTATTAAATGGGTGCCAACAACCTCATTCCCTTTTTATGTAATGTTCTGGTAATTTATCTTATTACAAACAATACTGCCTCCAAACGAGACCATTAAGACCAAGGTAGACAAATACCCTCTCCCAATATACACTTAAAACATAGACCTAAGAGAGTCAATCCAAAAGACCGAATTCGGTTACGTACCATTAATGTTTTTTATTCATATGGAAGGTTACCTAGTCCAAATACACGTATGCCATTGTAATGTCTCTTTGGATACCGTTCGGTAGCTCCTGCAAAAATTACCAAAACATCATATAAAACATACATGCCCATTTTTCCTGCCCAAACCTCCTTTTAATTCAAAACAAACACAAATGAAATCCAAAATGCAGCCGATTCACAAAATCAAACAAACTACAAATTGTTAACTCGAATAAGGAACTCTTTTGTCAATATTCCCCATTTGTGATTACACCTCACTTTACTATAATTTTATTAAATCAACATGAGGCCCCTAAATAATCTTAACACAAACTAGTAGCATATCATTAAACGGTCACATCCCCCATATCAGATAAGAATGCTCCAAATCAAACAAGTTTAAAGCATGCTTTTATTTAGCTGGCATCTCATGAAAACTTCATTGTTAATCAAAATGCTTTTCAGACAAAAATAGTAATTTAATTCTATGACCAAGTAAACACATAACCGTTTATAGGGTCAAGGAAGTCATAAAGGGAGGACCGAACAGCAATCCAGACATATCAAGTCACATTTCTAGCAAGATGAAAACATGCATTTAAGTAGAAAGCCCCTCTGCTAATACTAAAACACCCATAAACATGTCTAATCAAATGTCAAATGCTTGGCCTAGATAACTGAAAAGGAAAGCTCATATTACATCGCAACTCACCAATGCAGAAAATTCAAATTCCAGTGACCATGATAAGCCACTCTCCCGATCCTTGAAATCACTCAGTTAGAGGCCATGGTAATTAACCCTTGCTGCCAAGTTCACTCCTATTTAAAAACTACGCAAAAGTCACATGTCCAAAGCCATTTAAAGTGAAATATACACACACTATTATACTGTCAAATGTTTTTAATCTATTCATGTAGCACAATTCAACCATAGAGAGAAATGTGCAGAGAAACCCTTCATCATTACATAAAATTTTATTCCAAATAATCAGAATTACAATCCAAAACAAACCAAACAATTATGTGCTTGACGATTAAATAAAAATAAAGTAATAAGCCAAATTCGAACCCTGTGTTGGTCCAACTAGGTAGACTAGGATCGAGGGCATGTAGTCCATCACTCCACCTACTTATTTTGTCATTTCCATGCTATTTAAGGATGTCCTCATCAAGAATTGAGAAAAAACATACCACTATTTATCGTAAATGTAAATCCGACAGTCACCCAAAAACCACAGTAATGTATGTACCAACGCGCATGTAACAACACGGTCCACTCGTGCCATACCCTACATCAAAAGCACTATCATGCAAATGAAAATAATAAATTAATGTAATTAGGATAAAAATAAAACAATGTCATGAGCTGGATTCGAAACCTGTGCTGCTTCCGTGACCTGACACACGGCAAAGGGCATCTACCCCACCACTCCACAGAATTCATCTGCAACTGCAAACCTTTCTGACACATCTTTAACCAAAGTGAGTAAAATACAAAGACCATACTGCTTATGCAAATTACTAACTGGACGCTAGGGCTAGGGCAACAATTCACCTTTATTTTGACTGTCATAAATATCAACATAGACCCCTAATACCAGGCCTTAATAAAAGGTCACTATTGCATCCCATATGACCCAGTCTCATTCATGACCATAGGACACAGGCTTCAAATAACTAGGTACATACATCCAAGAAGCCTTATAAATTATAAGGTCCCATAGACGGTATGAAGAAAGAGGGTTTCCTGGAGACAGAATTACCCCTCACTAATATGTGTGGAAAGATTATAAGAAATATGGAACTCATTCTCATTATTGTGCCCCCTCTCAACACAATGGAGCTAGTTGATCCAACCCACCTCATTTTGTCTCCACATCAGCTCCCTAATGCCACCCCTAATATTCTGGGGAACGTGATCAATCCCATGGAACCAAACATCAACCAAACCTGCATGTTGTTCAACCATATGTGTGGTCATGGGGTACCTATCGTCCCTACTATGTATGGCACGTATATGCTCCTCTATGTGTATCTTGAGGGGTCTTACCGTACTACCAACATATATAATGACATATCGATACCCAATGACATACGTCACAAATTTGGTTTTACAATTGATGTAATGTCGGATACTATACTTTTATCCTGTGTTATAGCAAAATGTCTTAGTCTTATTCTTACCGTATCCACACATGTTGCATTCATCACATGTGTGGATCCCCTTTTTAAATTCACACAACCATGTGCTGGTTATCGCAGTGCCCGTTACATAGCGAGGGCATAGTAAGTCTTTAATTGTTCTATATCTGTGATATGTCACCCTTTTTTTGGAAGTGATGTTATCCTTGATCCCCAGTACATCTAATAATAGATGCCAATGTTTCCAAAGGATTTTATATATGTTGTTACTCATTTTAGTATAATGGGTGGGAAATACCAAATTGTGATCCGTATTTCTCCTGTTCCTCTGATTCTTACCCAATGTACTAGTCCTAGGCAGCTCTTTGCAGAATACTGTCCTCTTAGCCCCTCACTAGAAATTGTTGTTTTCCCATGCGTATATGCTTCATATATATTTATCCTCCTCACTACAATTGCGGTGGACGTACACCATTTCCCCATATGGAATATTATTTATCGTTGAACTGGGATGGGTGCTAGTAGCATTGAGAACACTGTTATAGGCAGTGGCTTTTCTAAACAGGGTACTGTGAATCCTACCCTTGTTGATATAGATTTGAAGATCCAAAAAGTCTATCCTCTCTCTACTGTATGCCATAGTTAAGCAGACAAAAAAGTCAAGATATTACAAATTGATATTGATAAAGTAGAGAAAGAGATTAAGAGTTGTGATTTGAAGGATGCTATCAAAAAGAATGACGCTATTTTGGAGAAAGTAATTGAGGGACATCAAGACTAAGCAATTTTGCTATAACACAGAACAAAAGTATAGTATTCGACATTACATTAATTGTAAAACCAAATTTGTGACTTATGTCATCGTTTGTAGATGTGGCATTATATATGTTGGAAGTATACTTATCCTCCTCACTACAATTGCGGTGGACATGCACCATTTCGCCATCTGGAATATTATTTATTCTTGATCTGGGATGGGCGCTAGTTAATTAATCAATCAATTAAACAACATTCTTAAGCGCACTACTCACCCGGTAGGGTCTCAAGGCGCTGGGGGGAGGGGGGTTCTGCTCAAAAAGCCATATTTTGAGGTGCTTTCTTAAGCTGTCGAGTAGGTTTGTGGAAGTTGATTTGCTTGTTGAGGTAGGCTGGTCTGGTGTCGTGGAGGGCCTTGTGAGCATGGACAAGGATTTTGAAAGTGATCCTTTTGTTGATGGGCAGCCAGTGTAGGGATCTGAGGTGAGCAGAGATGTGTTTGTGGCGAGGGAGGTTGAGGATGAGACGTGTGGCTGCGTTCTGGATTCTCTGAAGTTTTCTCTGAAGCTTGGCTGTGGTCCCTGCGTAGAGGGCGTTGCCGTAGTCCAGTCTGCTGCTTATGAGGGCATGGGTGACTTTTCTTCTTGTTTCTAAAGGCATCCATATGAAGGTCTTGCGTAGCATGTGAAGGGTGTTGAAGCAGGAGGATGATATGGCGTTGATTTGCTGAATCACGAGGGAGAGGAGTCCAGTATGATTCCGAGATTGCGTGCGTGGGTGGTGGGTGTTGGGGGTGGTCCAAGGGTGGAGAGCCACCAAGAGTCGTTCCATGCTGTCTTGTTGGGACCGAAGATGACGATCTCGTTTTTTTCTGAGTTCAATTTGAGGAGGCTTACTGTCATTCAGTTAGCGATGGGGAAGAGTCCGGTGTGTAGGTTATTCTTGGCGGTAGATGGGTTCTTCGTGAGGGAGATGATGAGCTGGGTGTCGTCAGCATATGAAATGATGGTGAGGCCGTGGAGGCGGATGATGTTAGCGAGAGGAGCCATGTAGATATTGAAAAGGGTGGGGCTGAGGGATTATCCTGGAGGATCCACCAGATGGTCTTGGTGGCTGTATACCAGAAAGGAGGGAGGTAAACTCTTTGGGTTCTTTCAGAGAGGAATGATGTGAGCCAGTCCAGAGCTTTGTGGTGGATTCTGACATCGAAGAGGCGTGTGCAGAGGGTTTGGGGTCATACGGTGTTGAAAGCTGCAGAGAGGTCTAGGAGGATGAGGGCGACGGTTTCGCCCTTGTCCAATCTGGTCCTGATGTTGTCTGCACAGGCAATGAGGGCGGTCTCGGTGCTGTGTTTTTTTGCGGAATCCAGACTGGGAGCTGTCAAGTATGTTGTTGTCTTCTAAGAAGCGAGATAGTAGTATGTTTACTATCTTCTCTATGACCTTTGCGGGGAAGGGAAGTAGAGAGATGGGTTGGTCATTTTTTAGGTCTTCAGGGTCTGCTTTGGGATTTTTTAGAAGAGCGTTGACTTTGGCGTGTTTCCAAATATCTGGAAAGGTTGCGGTCTCGAAGGAACTGTTGATGATGGGCCGGAGCCTAGGAGTGATGATTTGGCTGGCCTTGTTGAAGATGTGGTGGGGGCAAGGGTCTGTTGGGGAGCCTGAGTGGATGAAGCTCATGGTTTTGCCGATTTCTTTGTTGTTGGTGAGTGTCCAGGTGTTCAGTAGGTTAGTGCGGCAGGTTGCTGTGGCGTTGGTTGTGTCGGTGGTGGTGATGGCTGGTGATGATGATGTGAAGCTGTCATGTATGTTTACGATCTTGCGGTGGAAGTAGTTGGCGAGGGAGTTGCAGAGGTCTTATGAGTGGGGAGGGTCGATGGTGCAGGATTTGGGTTTGGTGAGTTCTTTGATGATGGCAAAAAGTTCCTTGCTGTTGTCTGCGTTGTTGTCGATGCGTTCTTTGTAGAAGGCTCATTTGGTGGTCCGGATGAGTTGGTGATGTTGCGCATGGCTGATTTGAGGGCGGAGAAGTTGCTCACTGAAGGTTCTTGGCGCCAGGCTTTCTCAATTTTTGGGCATTCTCGTTTGGAAGCCTGACATTCTGCGATGAACCAGGGGCGGTCTTGATGGTGTGGGTGTTGTTGGTTATTTTGAATGAGGCAAGGGGGTCTGCGCATGTCTCTAGCCATCGTGTGAGGTTGAGGGCAGCGGCGTTGGGGTCGTTGGTACTGGGAGGTGGAGCTTGTGCGAGGTTGGAGATTAGTTGTTCTTTGGAGATCTTGTTCCACTTGCGGTAGGGGGTGGGATGTTGTTGGTGGTAGGTGGTGGGTTTCAGGAAGGAGAAGTGGACGCAGTGGTGGTCAGTCCAGTGGATTTCAGTGGTGTAAGTGAAGGCGATGTGGCTGCTGGAGGTGAAGATGGCGTCTAGCGTGTGTCCAGCTGAGTGGGTGGGTGAGGTGACCAGTTGCTTGAGGCCGAGGTTTGCGAGGTTGTTCAGCAGGGCTGTGGAGTTGCAGTCGTGGGTGCTTTCCAGGTGAAAGTTAAGGTCACAAATGAGTAGGTAGTTTGTGGAGGTGAGGGCATGGGAGCTGATAGTGTCGGCGATGGTGTCACAGAATGGGGGCGGGGTCCTGGTGGTCTGTAGATGAGGGTTCCTCTTAGGGTGGTGTTGGCGTTGATGTGTATCTGAAAGTGTAGGTGCTCTGCTGTGTCTAGGGTGTTGTTGGTGTTGGTGGAAATCTTGATGGCGTTTCTGTGTATTATGGTGATTCCTCCTCCTGGTTTGTTGGTCCGGTCTCTACAGGTGATTTTGTATCCTTCTGGGATGGCTATGGCGATGTCGGGTTCTGATGAGGTTCATCCATGTTACAGTGAGGAAGGCGATGTCGGGAGAGTATGTGGTGAGTAGGTCCCAAAGCTCGACGGCGTTCTTGTGAACGTAGCGGGTGTTAAGGAGGATGAAGTTGAGGTGATTGGGGGGTTTGGTGTTGTTGTGGTGCTTGTTGGTGTTGGTGGTGTTGATGTGAGTGCAAGAGAAGTGGCATGAGTGGCATCTGAAAGGTCCATGTGTGTGTCTGGGGTTGGCTTGGGCACAGGCGGTGTGCCGGCCAGGGCTGAGAGCAAGGAGCTCTGTGGAGGAGTAGTGGTGCTTGGAAGGGCCTGAGGAGTGTGGACCAGGGGGACGGGCGCTGGGCGTGGTCCAGGTGCGGACAGGCGCAGACAGGCTTGCCCCTGGTGTGCCACAGGCGTGCCAGCAGCGTGCCCACCCAGCAGCCACCATTAAGAAGGGGAGGTGGGAGGGAGGAGCAGCTGGGAGGCGGGAGGGAGTGTCCAATAGGGGTGCAAGGGGGTGGGGCCACAGGGGACACAGCGGCTGGGTCAGAAACACTGGCGAGATCCGGAAAAGAAAAACTGGCACAATTTAGAGTGAATAATATGAAGCAGAGCAGAAAATGGCCACAGTTTAAGTTAAAAACAGTGTATAAAACAACAAGAAATGAAATATGATTTACAGAAAACAAAATACACGGTGCAAGCACACTAGACACACCTACCACTAGGCACCAGGGATGAGGCGCAGGCGGGTGCCTGCGGCAGCGGCGGGGTCAGGGGCACGGAGGCAGGCTGGTGGAGCCAAGTGTACTCCTGGCCCAAAGCAGGTCAGGGGGTCACATTAGGCGCCGCGCAGCCGCCGCCATTAAGAAGGGGAGGGGGAGGGAGGAGGAGCTTGGAGGCGGGAGGTGGGATGGAGTGTCCAATAGGGGTGTGAGGGGGGCGGGCCGCAAGGGACGCAGCAATAACTGGCGAGAGCCGGAAAAGAAAAACGGGCACAATTTTGAGTGAATAACATGAAACAGAGCAGAAAATGGGCACAGTTTAAGTTAAAATCAGTGTGTAGTAGCATGGAGAACACTATTACAGTCAGTGGCTTTTCTAAACAGGGTACTGTGAACCGTACCCTGTTTGATATAGAATTGTAGATCCAAAAAGTATATCATCTCTCTACTATATGCCATAGTTAAGATGACATTGTATGGATTAGCATTTAAATAATCCAGATAGTTCATCAATTGATCGGTTGTCGCTTTTAAGAGTATCATGATATCGTTGATGTATTGACCCCGAAACACAATATAATCCATCCACCTAGAAGCACCTCTACCCCAGGCATGCTCCCACTCCAACCAGCCCATAAAAGGGCCGGCATACTAGGGAGCAAACCTGGAACCCATCGCAGTACCTTGGTTTTGATGGTACCAACATCCATTATGTAGAAAAAATTCTTAGTCAAAATAATGTCAATGATCTCCAAGAATGGTAAGACCCCTAAAGATACACATAGAGGAGAATATGGGTGTCATACGTAGTAGGGACGATAGGTACCCCATGACCACACATATGGTTGAACAACATGCAGGTATGGTTGATGTCTGGTTCCACAGGATTGATCACCTTCCCAAAATATTAGGGGTGGCAATAGTGAGCTGATCTTGTGTTGTGAGAGGGCACAATACTGAGAATGAGTTCCATTATTTCTTATAATCTTTCTACACATATTAGTGAGGGGTAATTCTGTCTCCATAAAACCTGCTTTCGTCATACCGTCTGTGGGACCTTATACCTTAAAAGGCTTCTTGGATGTATGTACCTGGTTATCTGAAGCCTGTGCCCTATGGCCATGAATGAGAATGGGCCATATGGGATGGAATAGTGACCCTTTATTAAGACATAGTATTAGGGGCCTATGTTGATATATATGACAGTCAAAATGGAGGTGATATATTGCCCTAGCCATGTGGCAATTTTCGGGTTAATAATTTGGATAAACAGTATGGTCTTTGTATTTTCTTAAAGATGTGACAAAAAGGTTTGCAGTGACAGACAAATTTTGTGGAGAGATGGAGCAGAGGCCCTTTGCCGTGAGTCAAATCGCAGGACTAGCACAGGGCTCGGCTATTTCATTTTTATGCTAATTACATTAATTTTTTATTTTCATTTGCATGATAGTGCTTTTGATGTAGGGTATGGCACAAGTGGACCGTGTCGTTACATGCACGTTGATACATACACTACTGTGGTTTTTAGGTGACTGTCGGATTTACATTTGGGATAAATAGTGGTAAATAATGGTACCTTTTTTCTCCATTCTACATGAGGACATCCTTAAATAGCATGGGAATGACAGAAGAAATTAGTGGAGTGATGGACTATATGCCCTCTATCCTATTCTATCTAGTTGGACCAACACAGGGTTTGAATTTGGCTTATGACTTTATGTTTATTTAATCATCAATCACATAATTCTTTGGTTTATTTTGGATTGTAAATCTGATTATTTGGATTAAAATATTATGTAATAATGAAGGGTTTCTTTTTACATTTCTCTCTATGGTTGAATTGTGCTACATTAATAGATTTAAAACATTTGACAGTATAATGGTGTGTGTATTTCACTTTAAATGGCTTTGGACATGTGGTATTTGTGTAGTGTTTAAATAGGAGTGAATTTGGAGGCAAGGGTTAATTACCATGGTGTCCTATTGAGTGATTTCAAGGACCGGGAGATTGGCTTATTGCGGTCACTGGAATTCAAAGTGTGCTGCATTTGTGAGTTGCAATCTAATACGAGCTTTCCTTTTCAATTATTTAGGCCGAGCATTTGACATTTGATTAGAAATGTTTATGGGTGCTTTACTATTAGAATAAGGGCTTTCTACTTAAATGCATATTTTTGGGTTGCTAGAAATGTGACTTAGTATGTCTATAAACACTGTTGGGTCCTACCTTTATGACTTCCATGACCCTATGAACTGTTATGCTGTGTTTACCTTGGTCATAGAATTACATGACTATTTTTGTCTGAACCATAAACGCAAAATATCAGCAGGTAGGGACAAATACACTCATTAATTTAAGAAACTAGTGCTCAATCCTGATCTCTAGGGTCAATTTCTTTCCTTTATTTATTTAAATTATTATTTAAATTATTTTGATAACAAAGGTCAGCAGTGGTTATTCGGTGAAAATTCTGTAACATTAATATATACATCACATGAACTTATACATGACATCACAAACAATTATGACAAGAGACCAACTCCCTGAGTAATGGCGGTGTATCAAAGGAGGGTTATGCCCCTCATTATTTCTTTACATTGTGGTCACTATCATGGAATTAAAGTTGTAATCCAATGAAAATGCAATGATTGAGGGCCTTGGCTGCACCCAGCTGTCAAATACCTATCTATTTATTTCCAAAGGTATTATGTAGTGCATGTCTCGTTTCTTAATTAACATACATTAACTTGCAAGCCCTCAATCTCGCAAAAGATGTGTCGACACGTTTCGGCCTTTCCAGTCAGGGCCTCATCAGGACTCGAGAAGGGCAGTACCCCCTCTTTATTCTGTTGGCCGAAAAGTTACTTGCAACTAGCCGCATCTACTTGCCAAAGGGCACTTCGTAGTATAGTCTTTGGAAGCAAGATGCAACATCTGCCCTGGGGGTGCTCCTATTATCTGGCACGAAACCACTATCGGGAAAGACTTCCCTCGCTCGGAAAGGGCACGTATGCTGCGAACACTTGTGCATTCCTCAGGAGTCTTAGGCCTCAACAGACCCGTCAACAACAACCGTATGGCCAATTTTTGAGCCAAAAGCGCCACAATCACTTCGAGTGCGATAACTTCACAACCACCTCACAACATTACACTTCACTGCAATTTATAGCAACTAGCATTGAAATCACAAATCCCTATTTGTACGTACACCATACACTTGCAACACAAAGCTAAAATTTCACCAACCTCTCAACTTGCCATAGAACAACTCTGCCATTAGTTTTTGGATCCTAATTTCCTATCATTATCCGAACATGGTTACCCCTCTCATGGGACAAAACTGTTCCTCTGCTACCAGGTCTGCAAATGCGTTTTCATCATTCGCAGGACTAGAATGCTTCACCAAGGTCGACGGACCTTTTGACTCAGTAAAGTGTGTGATGAACCATAAACACAATTTACATCAACATGACAATTCACAATTTAGTCACCATGACCAATGTGGCCACAGGATAAAAACTCCAATCTTAAAAAAGTTTCAAAGCTTTATTTTTTATAACCAAAAAGCCAAAGTCATGTAAATAGTGCACAGAATCAAAGTGTAAAGATAACCGAGCACCATTGGCCGACCAAATCACCGCAATAAATTTAATCTACTCAGCAGCAATACTATTAAACATTCAAGAAGAATAACACTTGGTAATACTGAAATCACCTGAGTGACAGAAACATACTTTAAATCATACTTCAAAAGCATTCATCAAACTGAACTTCAAAGTTTTGGATTCAGGAATTAATTTTGGACACAGGTTCTCCCTAAAGCTAATCAAATTAGGACATGCCTGTGTGGAAGCAGGTTAACACATGCAGGCAAAAGTCAAATGCATAAGACAAAAATAATTTGGAAAATCATCTATCTCTGGTTAAGTTAATTAACTAAGATAAACAAAATACGCCATCTCAGCATGTTAACTTCTATTCAAGAAAGCAGGCCAAGGAAAAATAACACTGCTTTAGAATAAACCTCTCCTTTGGGTCAGCAGACAACTCAGTTTCGTGAGCAAAGCATGTCAGCAAAGTTCATCAGAAGCAGCATCAGGGGAAAGAGCGGAACACAAGGTGCACATAGAAATCAGAAAGCTCAGGGCAAAGCTAACAGCTTAAGCTTCTAAAGGGGACTCCTCACAATCTTACTGAATCCATCACTAATCAGAAACTCTCCCAGCAGTTCGATTGGTCAGTTCGATGAGTCCACATTGCACAAAAGGGGCAATAGCCAATTAGAATTTTAGCACAAATCAGAATTGAAACATTCACATGCTTTTCCAGAACTCTGTGAGAGGACATCTCTCCTTTTTGTGTAACTCCAATGATATAACAATTTTGTAAATCACTTGTTGCAAACCAAATTCCTTCCAATGGTACAATCTGCCGTGGAGAAATGTTCCTTTGAACAATGGCACTACTTTACATTCGGTCTGTAACATTTTCGATTTATCTATTCCTGGATAACTGTGAAATAAAACATACACATAATTCAATGAAAAATTCATGTTAGCGAAAAAAAAATGATTCAGCTTTTTTATGTTGCGGCAAATATGAAAACGTCAGGCCTTGTTATGCTAACACATGAATTATAATGCATTAATATTGTAATTAATAAGGCATGCATTATATGCAAACAAATAAATTCAGCATTAATATTATCTAGTCAAAACACATAAAGTATTTCATTTATAACTGTAATCTTTGTTAAGGCATCACTTTAAGTATGACAGAGATGTGCATTTATTTTTCTGCACACATAACTCTACTAATGAATCATTAAACATTTCAAATCAAATAATTTCTCTACTCACAGTTACTGTAATATTGACTTTAATTCAGTATCTCTTTAACTCATGTTAGCATGGTGTCAGTCCTGGTAGGCACAATGTCTGTCACCTTCTAAATGGGGACACTTTTAAAATACATGACAGTGACATTTTACTCTGTGCTAGGCTTCCAAAAGCTACTATGTGTCACCAAAAGCTAACTTTTGGTGCACTAAAAGCATTACTAAAATTTTTCTTTCCACCATTTGTGACTTTTCAGCCACTGGCATTGTGCTCTGTGCGTTGGGTCCCGCAACGGGCTCCACGACGGGTTCCCTTTGTCAGCAATCCACTGCCAGTACACCGCCTGTAGAACTGTAACATCTGGATATGGTCAGTGGGAACCTGCCAGCCTGAAGGCTAGGGAGAGCACTCCGTTGTAGTCGGTGGCAATACATCTAAATACGGCAGTTGGAGTGCTGTCAACTTGAAGGAGTGCTCTGGAATGCTGCTGTGGTGGATTGGCAATAACATTGTTAAGATCCGAATCAGGCCCTAAGTGACTACCTAACAATCCGTGGGCATCTCAGCCATGGTCATACGTGAGTCCCCCAGTGTGGATCTGTTATATTTGGAAACACTGTGGGGCAGATTTATGAAAAGTGGTGCGTCTCAATGTGTAGCACCACTTTTCTAGCACCCATTAACGCCCCCCCCTAACGCCACCAGGTGTGTGCCGTATTTAATATACGGCACACCATGGCGGAAATTATGGATCTAGCATCATAATTTTTGAAGCTAGTTCGGCACTTTGCAGGATTAGCATAAAAAATGTTGACGCTAATTCTGCAAAGCCCATTGAGGCCCATTGTAAACAATGGTGTGCCTCCTTTCCTGCTCTGAGCAGGCATTAAAAGTGCTGAAAAAAATGACACAAAGAAATCTCTTAGATTTCTTTGCACCATTGTTTCGGCCCCCCTAATGGGGGAACTCCCTCTTAGCATACATTGTGCCAGGTGCAGGCATAAAGTAGCGCAAATCGTTACAAAGGTGTTCAATGCATGCATAGCGCCGCTTTCCAAGTTTGGCACTGCGATTTTGGCCTCGTTGGGCCACATTAGCGTAAAAAAATATGATGCTAATGTGGCGCAAGGAGGCGCCAGGGGCTCTTAACTATGCCCCTGTGTATTTTTGCAGCATACACTATGTTGCACCAGGGAAGAGAAGGGGGATGGAACAGTGTTTTTAGCTTTCCTTAGATGTAACTCCGGTTGTGAATAAAGATAATAAATGTGTGAGCAACTCACTAAAGTATTATGTGGCAACGATTGGTCAGCAAAACCTTAACTGTTTTGGACCACTCTTTTACATCAGTACTCATGGCACTAATTACCTCAAGGCGCTGCTACTACTGTCTTCACGTATGCATTGCCTATAGCACTTGTATGGATCATACTGTCTATGCAAAATGAAACAAAAAATATGTTTTAGGAAAACGTGAAGCACTTTTGGTGGATATCATTGTGTTTTTATTTATAGTCACTCATAAGATGGGTGCAGTGTAGGTAGGTTACTTGAGAAGACCTGGCCACTGAATATCATTGAACAATAGGTGAACAAGTTTCTTACCTTTGGAAAGGAATTATCTGTTAGAGAAATATTCTAGTTGCAGATTCCTTACCTAAGAATTTCCCCAGGCATCAGACTGGATCTGGTGATTTTTTTCAAGCACTACCCTTGCGCGTCTGTAGGTGGCATCAGTCCACTACGCGAGCATCGTTAGCATTGTGGTTGCCATGATGAAGTCGGGAGTCGGATATAGACAGTGGCTGAGCGCATTGACGTCAGTTTCATTTCACAACATTTCATGCCAAAGTGCAAAGCCATGAAGAACACTGAAAATGGTGCGCCAAAACTAAGGTCCTGAAAAGGGAAATCCTTGTCACTAGAAATCAGTTTGCAAGTGGGGAGGATGGGTGGGTCGGTAAGGAATCTGCAACTAAAACATGTCTCTAACAGATAATTTGTTACCAAAAGTAAGTAACTTGTACATCTGATAGAGACTTCTAGTTGCAGATTCTTTACCTTAGAACAGATACCCAAGCAATGCCATCCTCAGTGGTGGGCTGTGAACCAAGATCAAACGGGAAAGTCCTGCAGGACCGAACGACCAAAGTAGTTGTCTCTGTGGACCTTACTGTCAGACAGTAATGCTTACTAAACATGTGCAGGGATGCCCATGTTGCTGGCTGACAGATGACCAGAACGGGAACTTTGCATGCTAACGCTGTGGTACCAACAGTTGCTTGGGTGGAATGAGCCCACAATCAGTCAGGGGGTTGCTTCTTTGCCAAAGCGTAGCACATTTTGGATCCAGGCAGTGGAGTTTCTCCTCTTCATGCGAAGGATGCCGAGGTGCGTAAAAAATAGGCAAAGTGATGGACTGGCCTACGTGAAAAGGAGTAACTATTTTAGGAAGCAATGAGGCCTTAGTGCATAACACCACTTTGTCAGGGTGCACAGACAAGAATGGAGGCTTTGAAGAAAAAGCTTGAAGCTCACTCACACTGCGAGTAGAGGTGATTACAACAAGAAACACAGTCTTGATAGTGAGAAGACGTAAAGAGCAATTATTTAATGGCTCAAAGGGAGCACACATCAGATAACTAATAACCAGATTGAAGTCCCACTGGAGTATAATTAATGTAGTGGGAGGAAATAAGTGGGTGAGACCCTTCAGGAATCTACCATCAATAGGAGATTTAAAGAGAGATGATTGATCAGGCAACTCAGGAAAGGCTGAAATAGCACACAAGTAACCTTTAAGGGTGCCCAAGGCAGAGTCCTGCTGGGCTAAAGAAAGAATGAACAACAGAACCTTTGAAAGCAGAGCAGAGAGAGGATCAACAGATTAGCTGGAACACCATAAATTTATGTCAATTACAGGCGTATACCAGTTTGGTGGAGGGACGCCTGGCTGCCAAGATAACATCACAGACTGTGCGCAGAAGGTCAAAAGCTGTCAACTGGCGTCGCTCAATCTCCATGCATTGAAGGCGAAGATTGGAAGGGTTCGGGTGGAGGACCCTCCCCTACTGCTGCAACAGAAGATCCTCCCAAATAGGCAGTCTGACTGGAGGATCCGTGGCTATGCTCAGTAGCTCTGGATACCATACTCTTTGTGCCCAGTCTGGCGCCACGAGGATTACTTGGGCCCGGTAGTTCTTGATCTTCTTCAGAACTCTGGACAGAAGTGGTACAGGTTGGAAGGCGTAATGAAGGCCTGAGTTCCACTTGAGATGAAAATCGTCACTGAGCTAGTGCCACCTTGGAAACTCCAACACGCAAAACAACTGATATTGCACATTCTCTGCGGAGGCAAACAGATCTAACCAAGGCTCTCCCCACTGCTGAAAGAGACCTTGTGCCACCTCCGGATAGAGGTGCCATTCGTGATCGGCTATGCAAAGACAGCTGAGTTAATCTGCTCTGACGTTCACAGAGCCCGCCAGATGTTGAACCACCAGAGTAGCCATGTCCAGAGGCAGAGAGCTTCTTGACAAAGGGTCTAGGACCCCACACCGCCCTGTTTGTTGCAGAACCACATTGCTGTGATGTTGTCCGTGAACCCCTGCACCACTTTCCCTTTGGGAGAGGGAAGGAATGCTTTCAATGCTAGCCTGATCGCCCGGAGCTCCAACAGGTTGATTTGGAGCCCAGAATCCGCCGGAGACCAGAGGCCACTGATCTCTGCCTCTCCCATGTGGCCGCCCCATCCCAGGAGCAATGGATCTGTCAATACTGTGAGTTCTTGTTGGGGAAGGGAGAGGGATCTGAGTTTGACCCAATCTTGATTCAAAAGCCCCCACTGGAGATCTTTTGCAGACCCCTCCGAGATCTGGACCATGTCGGAGAGATTCCCCTGATGCTGTGCCCACTGGAACTTTAGATCCCACTGCAGAGCCATCACATGCTATCTGGCATGTGTCACTAGCAGGATGCAGGAGGCCATGAGGCCCAGCAGCCTCAGAGTCATTCTCACCGAAACTGAGGCTGAAATATCGGAATCACAGCCTTTATATCATGGACTCATTGTTCGGGGGGGGGGGATAGGCCCAAAAATGCACTGTGTCCAGAGCAGCTCCGATGAAAGGGAGCATTTGAGAGGGAGTCAGGTGTGACTTTGACATGTTTACAGTGAACCCCAGCTTGTGCAGGAGGTTTGGTGTAGTCTGAAGGTGAGAGACAACTTTCTGGGGCGTGTCCGCAATCAACAGCCAGTCATCGAGGTAGGGGAAGACAAAAACCCCTACCAGCGCAGATTCGCTGTCCCCACCGGCATAACTTTCGTGAACACCCGAAGGGCACTAGTAAGGGTGAAGGGAAGCACACTAAATTGAAAGTGATTGTGGCCTACTACGAATCGTAGATAACGACTGTGGGCAGGCAGGACGGGGATGTGGAAATAAGCGTCCTGCAAGTCCAACGCTATCATCCAGTCTCCTGGGTCCAGGACTGAGAGTACTTGAGCCATGGTGAACTTCTTGAACTTCCCCTTTTTGAGAAAGAGATTGAGGGTCCAAAGGTCTAGAATGGGACATAGTTCTTTGTCTTTTTTGGGCACCAGAAAGTAGACAGAATAACAACCACAGCCTACTTCGGGCACATGGACCCTCTCTATGGCTCCGTTGACCAAGAGAGCTGGGACTACCCTGAGGAGAAGTGCTAAATGATCCTCCAGTAACTGGCTGTATGATGGAGACATGGCGGGAGGTGACCTCTTGAAGGCGAGGGAATAGCCCCTTCGGATGATCTGCAAAACCCACCTGTCATTAGTGATAGATTTCCAGTAGGGCAGGTGATGGCTGATCCTGCCTCCAATTGGTCTGGAATGGGGGAACTGGACTAGGAAGGTTTGGATGCTGCAGCAGGGGTGGGGATGGGGGTGGACTGAGCAGACCTCTGGTTCCCTGTCCCACGAGGATGTGGGATTCTGCGTCCCAGGCCATGCAGGGGCTGAACAGAATGGGTGGCACAGTGGCTGGGGATGGGATGTGACAGGGTGCCCCTTCCGTAGGCACAAAAGGGAAGAAAGCTGGACTGTTCTGGGCGAGGGGCAGTTGAAAGGCCCAGCGACTGAGCCGTGGCCCAGGAGTCCTTGTACCTTTCAAGCACCAAGTCCGCCATGTCTCTGAATAGACGGGTGCCATTAAAAGGCATGTCCATAAGGGTCTGTTGGACATCCCCATAGAAACCAGATGTTCTCAACCAGGCATGGCACCTCAAGCCACCGTCGATGCAACCAATCTGCCTAGAGAGACGGTTGAGTCCTGCCCACATCGAATCGTAAACTTCGCCGCATCTCTCCCATAAGCTACTGCTGGAGAGATGATAGACCGGGCCTCCTCTGGTATCTGTGGCAGAACTTGCCCTGCCTAATCCCACAAAGAGTGCGGGTATAACGACCCATAAGGCATGCGGTGTTAATAGACCACAATGCCAGACTGGAGGAAGAAAATATTTTCTCACCTAGCTGGTCCAGTCTCTTTGATTCCCGGTCCAGTGGTCCGGAATAGAATGCGCAGAGGATGAGGGTGCCTGGAGGACAAGGCTCTCAGGCATTGGGTCTTGGGACAGGAATTTAGGGTCAGTCGGAGCAGGCTGATGGAGGTGAGCGATCGTCCTGTTCTCAGAAGCCCCTGTGCTGGGTCTGGTCCAGGTACCCAGAAGGACGTCTGTGAGGGCTTTATTGAAAGAGAAGAGGGGCTCAGATGTGGAAGCCCCTGGTTGAAGCATCTCCCTCAGGATATCGGACCTAACTTAAACAGTAGGTAGTTTGAGTCCGAAGACCTCTGCCGCCCTACTGACCACCATAAAATAAGTGGCTCCCTCTGCGGTAGCAGGAGGAGAAAGCACACCAGCATCTGAAGAAGTATCCAGACTACTGCCATCGCCCAGTTCCTGCACCCAGTCCATGTTGGGGTCATCCTGGTATTCATAAGGGTCCAGGTACCCCTCTGATCCTTCCCCAAATTCGGACCCACCAGAAAAGGGGTCCGAAATCGACCTGAGGTGACAAGGCCCTGTTGAAGATAGAGGCAGCAGCATCCAACGCCGTTTCGGCTCCGAATCTTCCAGGATGAGGATTGGGTTGATGTCGATCGTGGGCACAACCAAAGTCAGGAGCATCGACGATTAAGCCAGTGCCAGGGAAGGTCTCAATGGTATGGCTGGCGTCGCAAGGATCCAATAGCGGATCGGGAGCGACACTTGGGGCTGGAGCCAAAGCCACGGAGTGGAACCCAAAGGGCCCTCAACTGACCCCCAAGGCCCAAAGGCACCCCAGGGGGTGCGGACTTCCCAAAAATGAGGCACATGGCCTCATAAAATTCCTTTAATTGGGCAGGGGTCACCCCGGCTCCTGGAAAATCGGGGAGGTACGGAGCAGACCCAGAAGTAGGCTCCGCAGACGGAGGCCTCGAGCGTTGACGCTCCTCCTGCATCACATCAGCCAAGCGATGGGATGAAGTCGAAGGATGTCTGGTCTTCTCCGACTTCTTCTTCTTCTTATCTGAGTGACTCGAGGATTTTGAAGAAGACGAGTGGTGGTGGCTCTGTGAACGGACATGAGACCTTCCTCTCGAGCGAGACCAAGAGCGATGCGGAGTCGAGTGCCGGGCCACCATAAGCTTGAGAGATCACTCCCTTCGGGTGCCTGGCTTGACATTTGGATGACAACTTAAGGTCATTGTCGTGCTCGAGGTACCACAGACATACCCAGTGTGGATCCGTTACCGACATCATTTGATGACAGGTCTCAAACGGCTTGAAAATGGTCTTCGAGGACATCTCAGTGCACCAAAATATCACTAAAAATTCAACAAAACGGTTGACAACAGTAAAAAAGTGACCAGGGTAGCTCTCTCTGGATCAACGCATGCCGCAGAAAGAGAAGAACTGACGTCACAGTGCTAAGGGGGCATCTGTATAAGACTCCCCATGTCATCACGGCAACCACGCCAACAACGCCTGCTGAGTCGACCGACAGCACCTACCAACATGCAAGGGTACTGCTCGAAGAAAAATCTCAGAATCGAGTCTGACGACTGGAGAAATTCTAAGATAAGGAATCTGCAACTAGAAGTCTCTATCAGCGACTTTGATCAGCATTTGCTCTGGAGGATTCAAAGTTGAGCACCTGGGTGCTAGGTGATCCAGAAGGGGTGTGCAAAGAGCCTGGCCACAGGTGAGGCCCTGCAGTCAATTCCTGCTATTCATGGCCTAATCAAAGGATGGTTGGCCACAGGTGTAGAGTTGGGGACAGGATCTGGGCTTGGGGCAAGCCTATCGCCAAACCATTATTGTTTGTTAGATGCAGTGTCTGATGTGACAACATGCTTTGCACACACCCTCCACTGTGTATGTCAAAAAAGTCTGTTCATAGTGCATGTTGGCCACTGTTGAAGGGGTGGTTTTAGATTTTGGCCACACGTTAAGCCCTGTATCAATTTGCCCTAAGTGTGGCTGAAAATTGTATTCAATTGAGGTTTGATGTTTGCGCAGAGTTGTGTGCAGGGCTTTGCCTGAGGCTTAGCACTGAGTTTAAGTCCTGCTGTGGATTGGATGCAAAGTCCAGCAGGAGGATATGACTGGGATGTCATCATATGAATTGTGAGCAGTGCATAATGGGGTGAAAGTGATAGTTCATTAAATTATAACTGCCGTATTTCAATGTTTCTTGTTTTTTTAAAGTTAGCATGTGTCACATTTCAACACTTTAGCCGTTGTTTTCTTTCAGTGAATTTCTAGGGTTTTTTAAAATGTAAGCTAAAATCTTATTACCTTACCTAACTACAAGGTCACTTTAACCTTTGTTTTTTTCATAAAAATGCATATATACATTTATATCATTATTCACGGAAAAAACAAATGTTAAAGTGTCATTATAGGTAATAAGATTTTAGCTTATGCTTAAAGCTGTGAAAATAAACTGAAAACATCTATTAAAGTGAAGTTATGGTTAAGTGTTGTAATATCAAAAAAGCTAATGTTTAAAACCTAAATAAACCTGAACCCTGCATATACAGCTTATGACCACACATATTACATCACTTATGGCATGTTAAATGACACTATTGATGGCAGTAGTAATGACATCTCAAATCTGCTGTACTACTACTCTCCCCTTTATTTGTCATTTTAAGTGTAACTTCAGTACATGAGGACTTAGGCGGTCATTCTGACCCTGGCGGTCAAAGACCGCCAGGGCGGAGGACCGCGGGAGCACCGCCGACAGGCCGGCGGTGCTCCAATGGGGATTCCGACCGCGGCGGTAAAGCCGCGGTCGGACCGGCAACACTGGCGGTCTCCCGCCAGTGTACCGCCGCCCCATTGAATCCTCCAAGGCGGCGCAGGGGATTCCGACCCCCCCTACCGCCATCCAGATCCCGGCGGTCCGACCGCTGGGAACCGGATGGCGGTAGGGGGGGTCGCGGGGCCCCTGGGGGCCCCTGCAGTGCCCATGCCACTGGCATGGGCATTGCAGGGGCCCCCGTAAGAGGGCCCCTAAATGTATTTTACTGTCTGCTGCGCAGACAGTGAAATACGCGACGGGTGCAACTGCACCCGTCGCACAGCTTCCACTCCGCCGGCTCGATTCCGAGCCGGCTTCATCGTGGAAGCCTCTTTCCCGCTGGGCTGGCGGGCGGCCTGAAGGCGACCGCCCGCCAGCCCAGCGGGAAAGTCAGAATTACCGCCGCGGTCTTTCGACCGCTGAACGGTAACCTGACGGCGGGACTTTGGCGGGCGGCCTCCGCCGCCCGCCAAGGTCAGAATGAGGGCCTTAGTCTCCAAGTCTTGTGATGGTGGCTGCAACATTTTTTCTTCATGTTGTGGCCAGCCAATCAAATTCCTCAGGACCATAACGACCGATGGGGAAAAAAAAGGTCTTTTGAGAAACAAGGTAGCGCTGTTTTTTATTTGCAGTACAACAGGAATCACATGTGAGTCCTCCGGGACCAACCATCCAGAAATCACTATAATTTGAATAATTTCTCAAAAGTGACTGAACATATTTACAACTAATAATGTAAAGCACGCTTTTTAAGTCAAACTCTAACCTTCACCACAATTTGGTGTAATTCTGCTCATCCATTTCTTCTGTATTGCTTCCCAAAATGTCCTATGGGAAAACGTAGTTTTGCGCCCCCCGCTTGATGGATTACTTTCCAGAAAGAGTTGTATGTGATTTCATAGAATACAATTAAATACATGGAATACAATTACTGAGAAACCCTTTCATCTAAACTGTTTAATGGAAAATTTCAGAATGAATGGTGTTTTTGTTTTCGTAGAAACCAATCTATACCATGTCTTTTTGCTTGAAATTGGATTTTGAACGCCTATTTTTAAGTGTCTCTGCAACGGTTGCAGGCCTTACTTTCAGAAATAGTTTTATCAGAGATTTTTATGTCAGTGCTTTACTTCAGGGGACGTTATTTCATATTTACATATTTTACATTGCCAAACATTTACTTCAGATGCTTTTAATTCGCTGACCAATCACCATCCACTAACACCACCCATCTCTGGGCCCTCACAACCCCCAAACACCATCAATCTTTTACCCCAATACTCCTCAGCACACCTAAAATACACTCATTAAGCTTAAAGGCTCTATCTGCCCCAAATATGCACCATTCCTGAACTACAAAATTACTCACTATCCATAACTCAACAAGTTCCTGAACCCTAAAAACCCCTTTGTATGCCCAAACTCCTCAGGCCCCAAGCCCCAAAAAACACCTCGGAACAACCAAACTCAAAACCTTCACCAGCCTGAAACACCAGCCATCCATCACCCTAAACTACTCATCCTTGAACTCTAAAAACAACTTTCCACATCTAAACTCATCCCGTCCCTGAATCGTTAAAACCCCTCACCCCCCTAAACTCTACCCCATCCTGAGCCCTAAAAAACTGTTCAATACACCACAGCCGCTATGCAAAATTGAACCATAAAAACCTTCACAAGCTCTAAATTGCACCCATCCATGAAACCTAAAACCACTCAACACCCTTACACTTCACCCATCCCTAAAACCTAAAAAGACCCCACACACCTAATCACCACTCATCTATTAACCCCTAAAGACCTCTCATCACCCGTACACTCTACCCATCTGTGAAACGTAAAAACCCCTTTCAATGTCTGAACTCCAACTATTGCTGATCCCTAAAAAACCCTCACCACTGTCATCATTACCCATCACTGAACCCCACAGTAGTCCTAAACTCCATCCACGTTTAAAATAATTTTTTGTCTTTCCTTAAAATTGTCTTTCTTTAAATTTGATTTTCAATGATTTGGTGTTCTCCAATGTGGTTTCTCAGTTTTCGTTTTCCGTTAATTCTTGCACATAATCTAGGAAGGAGCTGGGGGTAGATGAACTTTTTTCAGAAAGTGTTGCACAGATTTATCAAAAGCCAAAGTTAACCAGAAAAACAACAAATACTAATCATAGGGAATCTATGGCCTAACTATAAATACACAGTGATGAACGCCACTGTGAACTTTTTCTACCAAAATGTTAGCGTTTGAAAACTAGGGGACTGAGAAAATGGATAGGTTGAGTAAACAGATGTGGAAAGGGAATTCTCTACTTATGTAGATGTCTCCCTCCTTAACTATTTTGGCCAATTTAAAAATACATTAGAACTCAAATGAATAAAAACCCATACTTCCCCTCACAGGCTTAATTAGCAGTGGGAAGATTCCGGCGACCCACGGGAGATTTCTTCTTGGCTTCCAGTGCAGGGTGAAGGCAAACAGCACTCAGAGCATGCACCACCAGGAAACAGTTGAGAAAGCCAGCAGGATAAGGCGCTACAATGTTGCTGGTAGTCTTCTTGCTACTTTGTTGCAGTTTTGCAGGCGTCCTGGAGCAGTCAGCGGTCGATCCTTGGCAGAAGTCGAAGAGAGAAGTGCAGAGGAACTCTGGTGAGCTCTTGCATTCATTATCTGATGCAAAACTCACAAGAGAGACCCTAAATAGCCCTCAGAGGAGGACTGGCTACAGTGAGAGGTAAGCACCTATCAGGAGGGGTCTCTGACATCACCTGCTGGAGCTGGCCACTCAGAGGTCTCCATTGTGACCTCACACCTCTGCATTCAAGATGGCAGAGGTGTGGGACACACTGAAGAAGCTCTGGGCACCGCCCCTGGGGAGGTGCTGGTCAGGGGAGGGTCACTCCCCTTTCATTTGTCCAGTTTCACGCCAGAGCAGGGCTGGGGGGATCCCTGAACCAGTGTAGACTGGTTTATGCAAGGAGGGCACCATCTGCGCCCTTCAAAGCATTTCCAGAGGCCAGGAGAGGCTACTCCTCTCAGGCCCTTAACACCTATTTCCAATGGGAGAGGGTGTAACACCCCCTCTCAGAGGAAATTCTTTGTTCTGCCTTCCTGGGACTGGGTTGCCCAGGCCCCGGGGGGGGGGGCAGAAACCTGTCTGAGGGTTGGCAGCAGCGGTAGCTGCAGAGAAAACCCCAGGGAGCTAGTTTGGCAGTACCCGGGCTCTATGCTGGAGCCCTGGGGATGCATAGAATTGTATCCCCCAATACCAGAATGGTATTGGGGTGACAATTCCATGATCCTAGACATGTTACATGGCCATGCTCGGAGTTACCATTGTGACGCTACATATAGGTATTGACCTATATGTAGTTCACACGTGTAATGATGTCCCCGCACTCACAAAGTCCGGGGAATTTGCCCTGAAAAATTTGGGGGCACCTTGGCTAGTGCCAGGGTGCCCTCACACTAAGCAACTATGCACCTAACCTTCACTAAGTGAGGGTTAGACATATAGGTGACTTATAAGTTACTTAAGTGCAGTGTAAAATGTCTGTCAAATAACGTGGACGTTACTTCACTCAGGCTGCAGTGGCAGTCCTGTGTGAGAATTGTCTGATCTCCCTATGGGTGGTGAAAGAAATGCTGTAGCCCATAGGGATCTCCTGGAACCCCAATACCCTGGGTACCTAGGTACCATATACTAGGGAATTATAAGGGTGTTCCAGTGTGCCAATCAGAATTGATAAAATTAGTCACTAGCCTGCAGTGACAATTTTAAAAAGCAGAGAGAGCACAAACACTGAGGTTCTGGTTAGCAGAGCCTCAGTGATACAGTTAGGCACCACACAGGGAACACATATAGGCCACAAACTTATGAGCACTGGGGTCCTGGCTAGCAGGATCCCAGTGACACATATCAAACACACTGACAACATAGGGTTTCCATTATGAGCACTTGGGCCCTGGCTAGCAGGATCACAGTGAGACAGTAAAAACATCCTGACATATACTCACAAACAGGCCATAAGTGGGGGTAACAAGGCTAGAAAGAGGCTACCATCCTACACTACACTTTTACATTGGTCCTGGATGTAGGAGATTGTGTATGCGGTATAGCTATGTGCCACATTAGTGTAGGCATAGTGCACCTATGTGTATGTACAGACCTAAGTAAGTGTGACATAGTGAGTGACAGTGTAATGTAAGTGAATACAAGTATATGTTGGAATGTGAAGTGGCAATACATTCTTTGAATATGCTTGATTCTACATTGTCCTGACTCATTCTCTATTTGCACTCCAGTTGTTTGCAGTTGCGTTTCATCAGTCTGAGATCTTCTGTGTACCACTTGGCCTGACAATTGCGAGGTTCTTGTTGTGAGTGGTGGGGGTAGAAGTCAGTCTAGCTCTGTTGGCCCCCAGGATGAGTCCCACAGTGAAGTGTTCTTCCTGAAGATCACTATTTCTCACTGGTACTTTCTTCCAATATTTTCCATTAACATTTATAACATCCTTATTAGTAGGAGTGCTGCTTTTGTCCTCCTGAATTGTCTTCCAAGTGGAGGGAAAGTACAGGACATTCTAATAGCAATTTGCCATTCACAACCCCCTAACGGGTTCTGAGAATCAATTTGTATTTATTTTTGTTTTGTTTCAGGGAAAATGTATCTTTCCTACCCCCTCTATTCTAATATATTTTATCACATGAAAGATATTTTTCTTTTGTGTGGTGACATATTTTGGCTGGAAAACACCAGTGACTCAAAACATTGACCTAATTATGAATATGATTTAGATTGTATCCTCCCAGCTTGAAAGGAAAAGTGCATTAGGGATCAAGAAAGGGTGGTTCAGATGAGGAGGTATAGAAGATACATTCCAGAGGCGTATGGAGCATGAATGAAACCATAAATGATTGGACACAGGGAAGGGGGGAAAATAGTCAGTAACAAGTTGAGGAGAAGATGGTGGACTGGTGAGGGAGGACATTTTCTTTAGTCAAATGATGGTCGATAGCGGGGCAGCAAGTTATGGTGTCCTACCCCCAGACCAGCTAGAGCTCTGACCCAGTGCATGGTCAGAGATCCTTAACCCAGCCAAGTGGGGCAGCCTTACTGGTGCCTATGTGACCACTACCCTGGGACTTTGCGACATGACTGACCAGAGAATGGAACCCAGGGCCAAGGTCTAGGGCCAAGGTTTTATACACCCGGGTCAGCCAAAGCTTTGACCTAAGGCCTGGTCAGACCTTCTTAACCCACCCAAGCACTGGACCCTTCACAGACTTAAGGGACACCATCCTGTGCACTTGGCAACACAGAACCTAGAGAATGGTGTCAATTGCTGGGTACATTCACTCCCCAGGCCATACAGAGCTCTGACATGGGGCTTGGTCAAAGTGTCTTAATCTGGCCAAGCAGAGGAGACTTCTGTGGGCCTGCAGGACCCTGTCTTGGTCTCTATTTGACACAGACAGTTGCAGAATGGAGCCCAGGGCAGGAGGCATCCACCCTCAGCCAACCAGAGCTTTTATTCCTATCCTGACCTAGCAGGGGAGCCATCCCAAGGCCTCCAGACTCTGTCATGGGCTCTCTAAGTGACACCTCAGGCTGGCAAGGAAAGCCCAGGGCTGAGGTTCTTGTAACCCAGCCCTGATGGATCTTTGACCCTGTGGAGCCCGTCCCATTTGGGTCAGAAGAGCTGAAAACAGTCCCACCGGAGTTCTGAAAAGGGGCAGGTCAGGCCTTCTTATCCTGGCAATAAATGGGAACCCTTCATCGGGCATGCAGAAGCCCAACCCAGGCACTCTTAGATTTGAGGGTCTGGCTCATGGACACCAGTCCCCTGGGTCCTCCACCCAAGCCTGCCAGAGCTTTTGCCCGCAGCCTGGTCAGGTCTTTTCTGCTCAGTGAACCATGGAAGCCCTTCTCATTCACTCTGAAACACAGTGGTCCAGCGCATGAAGCTCAGGTGAGCACCCACGAATTCTGGTCTTGGCCCCTGATAGAGCTTTCCAGTTCTCTGAGAACCATTTGATCACTTGTATTGGGCTTCCAGGAACCTTACACCATTCAGTGAAAGCAACTAGATGGACAGCATGATATCAACACTCTTACTCTACTAATACAGAAAAAGTACACTAACCCTTCTTATAATCAGTACACATCAAGGGCCATATTTACCAGGTCAATGGTGCAGGGGCACAGCAAGTGCCTTGCTGCACTGCCTTGAGCCATCGGGAAAGGGCAGAAATGCGCAGTATCTACAAGATACACTACATTTCTGTCCTGTCCCCCTGCCCTGGTGGACAAATTGCTGCCATGTGCCAACTCAGGCACCCTTGCACCATGTCTAAAGTATTTATGCAGTACCAAAATGGTAATATAGTGGGAAAACCAAGCAATAAAAATGTCAAACTCAATTAAAAAACTAGAGTAAATTTAATGAGTACATTAATAGCAAAACAACAAAAATCCAATAAGGGGAACCAGAGATATGATTTTGTTTTTAATTTTAAATGAAAATAGCACCTAAAAATGCAAAGTGCTAATGAGAGTGGACATTTGTGGTACATTGGAACATCTGGCGCAATTTGAAGTGAGCACGATGGAGCCCAAATTAGATACTTCAGCCAGGTTTGCCCAGTTAGAGGTTTCACCTTCAGGTTTAGTATTTTTTCTGGAAGTCAAAGTCTTTCAGTGGGGCAAGGCTGTAGGCTGCAACCAAGGGGATCTTGATGAAATCAGATAGGTGCCGGACAAGGTACTGCTGAAACGATTGGTTCTGGCAGGAAAAGCAAGAGAAATTCAGATTTCACACCTAGAGAATTTCGTGAGTGGGAAGGGGTGACTCCTGGCCCTACCTTAACCACTGAGATAAAAGCTCACAGTGGTTAAACTACCTTTTTTGCCGCAGTTCCTGTTTGCCCCATTAAAAGTGATCCAACAGTGCCCCTTACTCCCAAGTTCCAATCTTGAAAATTGATCTCCCCTTTTGCAGAGCCTCTGTCCCCACCCAGGAGTGTGGCCAGGGCAATGAGCATTCTCCCTGAATCGTTAAAACCCCTCACCCCCCTAAACTCTACCCCATCCTGAGCCCTAAAAAACTGTTCAATACACCACAGCCGCTATGCAAAATTGAACCATAAAAACCTTCACAAGCTCTAAATTGCACCCATCCATGAAACCTAAAACCACTCAACACCCTTACACTTCACCCATCCCTAAAACCTAAAATGACCCCACACACCTAATCACCACTCATCTATTAACCCCTAAAGACCTCTCATCACCCGTACACTCTACCCATCTGTGAAACGTAAAAACCCCTTTCAATGTCTGAACTCCAACTATTGCTGATCCCTAAAAAACCCTCACCACTCTCATCATTACCCATCCCTGAACCCCACAGTAGTCCTAAACTCCATCCACGTTTAAAATAATTTTTTGTCTTTCCTTAAAATTGTCTTTCTTTAAATTTGATTTTCAATGATTTGGTGTTCTCCAATGTGGTTTCTCAGTTTTCGTTTTCCGTTAATTCTTGCACATAATCTAGGAAGGAGCTGGGGGTAGATGAACTGTTTTCAGAAAGTGTTGCACAGATTTATCAAAAGCCAAAGTTAACCAGAAAAACAACAAATACTAATCATAGGGAATCTATGGCCTAACTATAAATACACAGTGATGAACGCCACTGTGAACTTTTTCTACCAAAATGTTAGCGTTTGAAAACTAGGGGACTGAGAAAATGGATAAGTTGAGTAAACAGATGTGGAAAGGGAATTCTCTACTTATGTAGATGTCTCCCTCCTTAACTATTTTGGCCAATTTAAAAATACATTAGAACTCAAATGAATAAAAACCCATACTTCCCCTCACAGGCTTAATTAGCAGTGGGAAGATTCCGGCGACCCACTGGAGATTTCTTCTTGGCTTCCAGTGCAGGGTGAAGGCAAACAGCACTCAGACCATGCACCACCAGGAAACAGTTGAGAAAGCCGGCAGGATAAGGCGCTACAATGTTGCTGGTAGTCTTCTTGCTACTTTGTTGCAGTTTTGCAGGCGTCCTGGAGCAGTCAGCGGTCGATCCTTGGCAGAAGTCGAAGAGAGAAGTGCAGAGGAACTCTGGTGAGCTCTTGCATTCATTATCTGATGCAAAACTCACAAGAGAGACCCTAAATAGCCCTCAGAGGAGGACTGGCTACAGTGAGAGGTAAGCACCTATCAGGAGGGGTCTCTGACATCACCTGCTGGAGCTGGCCACTCAGAGGTCTCCATTGTGACCTCACACCTCTGCATTCAAGATGGCAGAGGTGTGGGACACACTGAAGAAGCTCTGGGCACCGCCCCTGGGGAGGTGCTGGTCAGGGGAGTGGTCACTCCCCTTTCATTTGTCCAGTTTCACGCCAGAGCAGGGCTGGGGGGATCCCTGAACCAGTGTAGACTGGTTTATGCAAGGAGGGCACCATCTGCGCCCTTCAAAGCATTTCCAGAGGCCAGGAGAGGCTACTCCTCTCAGGCCCTTAACACCTATTTCCAATGGGAGAGGGTGTAACACCCCCTCTCAGAGGAAATTCTTTGTTCTGCCTTCCTGGGACTGGGCTTAAATTTTCACCTTCAGGTTTAGTATTTTTTCTGGAAGTCAAAGTCTTTCAGTGGGGCAAGGCTGTAGGCTGCAACCAAGGGGATCTTGATGAAATCAGATAGGTGCCGGACAAGGTACTGCTGAAACGATTGGTTCTGGCAGGAAAAGCAAGAGAAATTCAGATTTCACACCTAGAGAATTTCGTGAGTGGGAAGGGGTGACTCCTGGCCCTACCTTAACCACTGAGATAAAAGCTCATAGTGGTTAAACTACCTTTTTTGGCACAGTTCCTGTTTGCCCCATTAAAAGTGATCCAACAGTGCCCCTTACTCCCAAGTTCCAAGCTTGAAAATTGATCTCCCCTTTTGCAGAGCCTCTGTCCCCACCCAGGAGTGTGGCCAGGGCAATGAGCATTCTCCCCTTGTGTGGTCACTTTGAACTCTGTGATCAGGTCCAACCTCCACACCCCACTGGGTTTGGTGGTTGCCTCAATGGGCAAACAAAACCTGGGTTTTCCAGGTGTCACCTAACATTTGCTTGTGATAGGGGAGGCTCCTTTGAAATAAATGAAGTTCCTGGGCACATCCAAACTGGTCTTCTGGCCAGGGAAAAAAAAACACCTTCCCACACTCAAGTCACTGTCTCTATTTTGGGAGCAGTTTTCACAGTTCATCGCGACTAATCACTCACTGGACTACTGTTGGAGAGCCAATGCAGATAAGCCTCCAGGAGCTTCATGCAGGGAAAAAGCAATTATCTAAAAGTTACTTTACCTTAATATTTATTGAAATCTAACTTTACCCGTAAATTGGGCTTTTAATAAATAATAAAATGAGAGCTTTAATCATATTTCTAGCTGGTCCCAAACGAGGGAGAGCAGAATTCATATGTAATCCCAGCTCCCATTGTTTTCTATAAGACAACCAGAGTCTTCCTATAGTGAAAATAGCTTTTGGATGCTGGTCTCTGCAAGGACATGCTAGCTTTAGATTTCTACATGTGTTACTTTAAAATACCTTGCACCCTACCTTGTAGGCTTCACTGACTACATGTGGATGGTATATTAATATTTAAAAGGAAGGGGTTCTCCTGTCAAAAGAGTTGACATGTTGCACTGCAGATTTTACACTCCAGTAGTCAGGCTACACATGGTAGGCCTGACGCCATGTTTGACCTGTCACTGCAGTGGATGGCACAATAGGTACTACTGTTTACAAGTGCCAATTAACTTCCAGGCCCTGGGTGCACTTTTGACACCGTATACTAGGGACGTATATGTGAATTAAATGTGCCAAGTGGGAATACGTCAATTCACTATGTTTAAAGGGGATTCGCAGTTCCTTCACTACTGGTTAGCAGTGTTAAAGTCCCAGAGTTCTAAAGCCATCAAAGCAGAAAGGGAGCAATTCTGTGAGGGCACCACAAATTTCTTCAATGAATTTCTGTTTTGTTTTTCTTTTATTACATTCAGCCAACTCAGGGGTTCGTCACAAGGTCTGGTCAGATTTGTTCTTCATATTCAGACAACTGTTCCACTTTGCCTGTGAGCAGCAGGGAGTTGGCTGCAGGGCCTGATCTGAGGCCAGGCTGTGCCCCCTACCCCATTGTGGTTGGGTGTCAACCTCCCGATGTGCATGGCCTTGAGTAATGGGGTGTTGGCTGCAGGCCTTGGTTTCAGGCCAGAAACTGCAGCCAGCTCTGCCACGAATGGCCAACCCCATTCTATGCACAGCCATTACTTGTCAAATGCTGATCTTAAAGGTTAAAAAGAGCTGTTTCTAGCAGTTTCCTGAATTTTGGTTCTGACTCAGATTTCCTTATATGCTGACAGAGCTTGGCAACTAGGAAAAAGAAGGACCATCTTCCACTTCTAGTTTTCATGATCCTGGGTACTCTGAACAGTTGCTGAAAAGGTGGAGTGCTGTGATCTGGTGGTTTCATAAGGGGTAAGTAGTCTTTGAATCAGTCTGGAACCCTTTTCATACATCACTCAATTGGCCAGGCAAAGTGCCTTAAAATTAATCCTTTATAGCTTTTACTCTCTTAGTTTTTCGAATTCATATTGTCTCACTTATATAGGGGCTCATTCTGACCCAGGTGTTGTGGTCAACCCTGTAGGGCAGGTGCCTCCAACCAGTTGATCACGAGCTACTAGTAGCTCCCAGACCTCTTCAGAGTAGCTCACAGCTTGGAGTTAATTTTTAAATAAACACAAGGTCACATTTTTCCTTTTTAAGTTAAGGGAAGGCTATGTTTATTTAACATTAGTATCACCAGGCTGCAAATAGCAGGGCCTGATAAGGAGCAGTGCTGGAGTCAGATGCATGACCCAGGTCACAGAGGTGAATAACTGAAGCACTAAGGTATTTAACTCTTAAATAAAAGTCCTTGTCAACTCAGTATTAGACATGAGAAAAAAATAATGTTTTTCAATGCTTATAAATTGGAGAAAATGAAAATAAAAAGTTAACTTATAATTAAGTTACCTTTTCATTTTAATTTTCCCAAATTGTTTTTCAAAGTGTTGCATTTACAAACAGCAGACCTCTTGCTCCCAGTGGCCATTAGAACATTGTGGCCCTAGTGAAAGTATTTTGTTCAATCCATAGCATCTGGCTCTATGAACATTAGGATTAAAGTCAAGGAAATTTGCAGTGGGGGTGTCTGGTAATAATGCTCCTTGTTTAGCCTTTGGTAACTCGCAAAGCTTTTTATTGATCAGAAGTAGCTCTTGCTACAGAGAAGATTGGAGACCGCTGCTGCAGGGTGTGTAACTTACCGGCTGCTTTGCTTACTGCGCAGTCCGTTCTCAGTTTCAGATCTCAGAATGACTACCATATTTTTTTCTTATTTGCAAATATGCAAATTCGAGTTTTATGGCATGTTCTGCATGTCGGACCAGATTTACCTCGAAAAATGTGTGGCAAACAACTTTGGGATGGGCAAGTAACACTCGAGTCATAATTTTAATTTTAGTGCAGGTGAAAATTAATGTGCCTTTTTGCCCTCTTACCTACCGCTTTTCGGCCTCTTTCTCCTTATATTTAATTTCCCCATGGCCACTTCTCATTTCTCCTTCAGGCAGTTGTTTCCAAGAATTGTAAAAATCACCGCTTTCTGGGAATTAACTTATTAGAAAAAGCCCCAAAGCCTATTTGCCTTATGGCCTTGGAGCTGCAGTCAAATCGCAGCAGTCAAGCCCTTCACTTAAGGACGATCTTTGAAAAAACCGACGCTGTAATTGGAGAGGAACTCGGTGGTCGTGCTGTTTTGTTTCCATGGCAAGGACCCAGAACAAACTTTTATTTTCTTCTGTTAACTTGCTGCAGAAATAAATCATTCTGACCAAAGAAGGTGTTTTTAGATCGAAATCTGCTCAGTGTGGCAGGAGGAATGATGCATAGAGAATATAAAGTTAAGTAAAAATTCTTCTCTGGAATCCCCAGTCAGTTTCAGCAAGGAGCTGGCCAAAGGTGCAGTTCTACCCCTTCGGGCTGTTGACATGCCTTCACTTTCCTTTTGCCCTGATCTTGTGGGTTTTTTAGACCCTAGGTGGCCAGTTTGGTGTTTGATAAGCTACTAGTAACGGCCCATTGACTTGAATGAATCTGTTTTCTTCCTTGCAAGAGTGAGCAGGCCTTGGTGTATGGGGAGAGAAAAAAACACACAGCAGGCATTTGCAATGCAACGGGTCTCGCATTTGTGAGAGTTAGAGCTATTGGCATTGTAAATGATAATCTTTTTTACCTATGTGTTTTGTTTTGTAGTGCTGTGGATGTAAGCGATGTGTAGTGGAATTATGGTGGTCACTACAACCCTGGCGGACGGTGTTAAAGCGGTGGTAAAACCGCCAACAAGCCGGCGGTAAAAAAATTTGAATTATGACCGTGGAACGACACACTCCACGAGGAACGACGACACCATGGAGCCGGAACTCCATATTCTGCCAGCGATAGTCTTCCTGCTCCTATACGAGGATCATCAACGCCGGCGGCGAAGACCACGGTGAGTACTGCACCTACGACATAGGGGAGGAGGGAGGCAAAAACACAGGGACACACACAACCAACATCCCAACCCCCACCCAGACCCTCACCCACTACAACACACACACCAATGCATATCTATACATTACAGTAGCACCCCCCAACCCCACTGGAAGAATGCAAAGACAAAAGGAAATGAGTTGAACCATTGTAATATATCAAAATACAGTAAGCAAATATATACATATATATATATATATGAAAGAAAAGATGTCCTGATCTGCGTGTTACGGCGCACTTAATTCTCCGGTGGTGCTGGTTTGAGGCAGGACAACCATATTTTCAAAAAACAAGATTCTCTTTCTGTTTTAGCAAGAGAAAACCGCACTCTGTCGTTGTGCCAAAAATACCTTAACTTTTAATACATTAGTGAGATCATAAACAAACAAACAGGAATCCCCTGACGCGTTTCGGTCTCACCAGACCTTGTTCACAGGTGTTTCCTGTGTGCTAATTTCGGCGCTTAAAATAAAGTACTCCAAAGTAACAGAAAAAATACTCAAGTTACACCACTTATCAAGAGTTACTCCATAACATCACTAAATATATATACTTTAACAAAGAAAAATTAAACGTTTTTCTATATACATATTTACCAAATTGTAACAGTGTTTTGACTACAATCCAAGGTGTTTTTCACTGAGTTCCACATTGCATTCTGGTATATGTAGTTTATAGCATTTCATTCAATCAAATTATTTTTAAATATATGTCATAAAATCTTGTTTCAGCGACTAATGGAGACTTCAAAACAATTTCTGAGGTGTGTTAACAAAATATAGGGGCCCTCATTAGTTTTTAATTTATATTCACATTGGATTCACATTGGATTCATATTTATGTATTGCATGTTACCTACAATAGCACAATCCCCAAAGTTTCTTTTAAACAAGGCCCTCGCTAAATCCTGCACCTCTGATGGAAGAAAATTAATGTTTGGGTATTATTCCTTCAGTCAATTTATATTGATAGCACCAAAATTGTATGTCTATCTGACAAATGACAACGGGAAAGAAAGCATCTTATCAATTGGTGGAAATGACATAAAATAAATGAATGGCAACATCTTATGAGCTATGACAACTCTTATAGGTGTACAAATAACTCCTCATCCTGGTTTAAACCTAGCGGGGGAGAGATCGGATATCAAGTATATGTCTGGATTCTAGTTGACGCAATTTCTTTTCTCTGTCACCACCGCGTTCTGATTTTAGTACCTGATCAATTACATAGAATGTCATGAGTTCCCACTTGCTATCATGTTTCTGTTCCATATGTCTCGCTGTTGCATAGCTCCTATCTATATTGATAGTTGCTCGAATATGTTCTAAAATTCGCATTTAGTCTCACATATGGTACTGCCAACATATTTCAACCCACAAGGACATTCAATCACATATACTGTGAATCGACTTTTACAGTTCAAGTGCTTACGTATCACTCTCTCCATGCCAGTATTTGTTGAGTACTCTTTCTTATTCACCCCAATTTTACATGCCTTACAGCTGCTGCACTTCCAAAAGCCAGTTTTCTGTAACCAGTTTGCTTTTGTAGTTTGGAAATGGCTGTGCGATAATTTATCCCTTAAGTTTGCTGTTCTTCTGTATTAAAAGTTAAGGTATTTTTGGCACAACGACAGAGTGCGGTTTTCTCTTGCTAAAACAGAAAGAGAATCTTGTTTTTTGAATATATATATATATATATATATATATACACATTAAACAAAATATACACCACGATTAGTAGTGCAGGTAATGCAACATTCATTGTCCGTGGACCACTGGGCCCAAAAAGCATGGGCGAGGACCACACAAGATACCTGATCAAAACGGAGAGAACACTGCAGGGGCATCAGATAGAAATACAACAGGCACCTCAGGGGGAAGGGGGGGCACCTCAGCCGGATGAGTGCACCACGCCAGATCCACAAGGGGGCTCCATGCCCATTGATGTATCCTGTGGAGTGCAAAGCCACAGTCTCTCAAGTCTCTGCAGTGGGTGGGTTGCCCACTGTACCATCCGGGGGAGTGCAAAGCCACAGTCTCTCAAGTCTCTACAGTGGGTGGTTTGCCCACTGTACCATCCTGGGGAGTGCGAAGCCACAGTCTCTCAAGTCTCTGCAGTGGGTGGTTTGCCCACTGTACCATCCTGGGGAGTGCAAAGCCACAGTCTCTCAAGTCTCTGCAGTGGGTGGGTTGCCCACTGTACCATCCTGGGGAGTGCAAAGCCACAGTCTCTCAAGTCTCTGCAGTGGGTGGGTTGCCCACTGTACCATCCTGGGGAGTGCAAAGCCACAGTCTCTCAAGTCTCTGCAGTGGGTGGGTTGCCCACTGTACCATCCTGGGGAGTGCAAAGCCAGAGTCTCTCAATTGGATAACAGTCTCCACTGGTACTGGAGGGGGACTGGTGCCCAGAGTGCAGCACACACCCTGTGACGGTCCCAGTTGCGTCACTGCCCCTTCCGCAAATGGGCTAGCGGTGCATTCCATGGCGGTCTTTGCCCTGTTCAGAGGTCCCTGGCCTGTTCAGCGGTGCTTGCATTGCCAGTGTCAGACATGTTCAGCAGTGCATTCCATGGCGGTCTTTGCCCTATTCAGCGGTCCCTGGCCTGTTCAGCGGTGCTTGCGTTGCCAGTGTCAGACCTGTTCAGCGGTGCATTCCATGGCGGTCTTTGCCCTGTTCAGCGGTCCCTGGCCTGTTCAGTGGTGCTTGCCAAGGCGGTCCTTCATTGCCCAGCAGGGCTGTGGCTGGCGGTCCTTCATGGGTCAGCTGGGCTGTGGCTTGCGGGCCCTCCTGGCCAGCTGGGCTGTGGCTGGCGGTGGCCTCCTGGCCAGTGACAATGGGTCTGGCCTCCTGGGCAGTGACTCTGGCGGTGGCCTCCTGGCCAGTGACGATGGGGCTGGCGGTGGCCTCCTGGGCAGCGGGGATGATGGCGGTCCTCTCCGCCGTGCTGCTCCTCCCAGACTTTGGAGATTTCTTCTGCCCCTTCCCCACCTTGAGAGGAGTCACAGCTGAGTCGACACTCTCCCCGGGACCCTTGTGAGCGGCTTTGCTGGCTGGAGTCTTCCCCCTCTCCCGCCGGGCACTGTCCAACTTCTGGTGCTTCACAAGGGGGGACTGGCTGTGCTGTGGCTCCGTGCCACACTGGCTGTCCTGGTGGCCGGTGCACTCCACATACCTGTAACAACAGGCACCACTGGTCCCGGAGATTTTTTGGCTGAGGTGCTAGTACGGGACCTATGAGTTGGACGGGGGGGGGAAATAGGTTAAGGTGGGCAAGGAAAAGTTTTTGGGAGACACTGGTACGGGTAGATGGAGGGGGTTTGGGAGTGGAGGAAGAGGTGGTGGTTGTAGGAGGTGTAAGTTTTGTAGATTTGGGTGCAGGTGCATGGGCTGGAGACTGTTGTGAGGTGGATGGCTGTTGGGTGAGTGTGTGCCTGCGTTTGTGTATCTTGGGAGGGGGCGTCACAGACACACTGGGAGAGGACACAGGGGATGTGTAAATGGGAGTGGGGGTGGTAAGTGCACGTGAGCGGAGTGTGCTGGTGGATGTTCTGGTGCGGGGCCTAGTGGCTGTAGTGGTAGTGCATGCAGGTGTGAGTGTAGACGAGACTGGGAGGGAGGAGGGAGACGACGAGGAGGGGGACACAGTGGAGGCAGTGGATGTTGGTGTGTCTGTATGTGTGTGATGCTTGCGTGAGTGCCTGTGGGATGTGTGGTGCTAATGTTTGCCTGAGCTTCCCTTGTGTGTTGACGTGTGTGCATGCTGGTCTGTAGGTGTGCTTGGGATAGGCTGAGGTACAGGGGATTGGGTCGGGGTGGAGGAAGTTGGAGGGGGGAGGCTAGACACAGGGACAATGGCTGCCATCAGTGCTGAGGCCAGAGTTTGCAGGGTTCGATGAAGGGCAGCCTGACCAGAAAGAATGCCCTCCAGGAATGCATTTGTGTGTTGCAATTACCTTTCTACACCCTGGATGGCATTCAAAATGGTAGACTGCCCAACAGTGAGTGATCTGAGGAGGTCAATGGCCTCTTCACTGAGAGCAGCAGAGGTGACAGGGGAAGGGGCTGAGGTGCCTGGGGCGAAGGTGATGCCCACCCGCCTGGGTGAGTGGGCACGGGGCAAAGGCTGAGGGGCTGCTGGGAGGGCGATGCTGGTAGGGGGGGGTGGCGGCTGTACCTGTAGAAGTGGGGGGCACAGATGTTGCCGCCACCACAAGGGAGCTCCCATCGGATGACGAGTCCGTGTCGCTGGTTGCAGATCCTGTGACCGCTGTGGTGCTCCCCTCGCCCTCTGTCCCACTGGTGTATTCTGAGTCTGTGGTGTGGCCTTCCATGGCCATGTGGGATGCAGCTCCCTCGTGCTCCGGTGCCACTGTACCTCCGCCTGATGATGCTGATGCACACAAGAACATGGAGACCACAAAAAGGGGGGGGGGGACGACAGAAGAAAGACAGGTTGAGTGCATGGCTTACTGCTACCGTTGGCGGACAATACAGACACAGCAGCCCCCTGCTCTATGTCGCGCTGTTGGGCTCTACAGATGCAATTCTTGGGATAAGGCCTACATGGCTATGGTCGACATGTGCACACATAGATGACACAGGGGCATGAATAGCTGTACTTGGCACTCTACAGGGGTGGGGTGCCACATGGCCTGCATTACGGAGGGGCCTCGCCTACGGAACTCGCCCTGGCCTAGGGAAACCCACTGCCCTCCTCCCCCACCCAGACACCTTCACTGCGTGCAAAGTCCGCTGAATGATGTTTTACTCAACCCCTTGTGCCCTCAAGCGCCCATCCAACTCAGGGTAGGCCACCGCTAGGATCCGGAACATCAGGGGGGTGATGGTTCGACGGGCACCCCTCCCACGTTGGGAGGCCATCCCCAGCTGAGCCTCCGCCATCTTCTTGCTCCAGCGGCGAATGTCCTCCCATCTTTTCCGGTAGTGGGTGATCCGTCTGTGGTGGACCCCCAGGGTTCGGACGTCCTTGGCGATGGCACGCCAAATATCCTTCTTCTGGTGGGCGCTGACCTACATGACATGTACAGGGGAAGAAGAGAAGTCATTAACAACTGCCCCGTCTAAGTGAGTGGCCCACATCCCTACCCTTGTCATGTGGCACATGCATTCACAGTCCTTCATGCACGCAGAACTGTGCCCCCTTCATTCTTACAACCAGCCCTCTCCACACAGGCATAGCCCATACAACATGCTCCCTGTGTACTTACCTGTTGGTCTGGAGGACCGTAGAGTGGCGTGTACTGGGGGATGACCCCGTCCCGAGCTTCTCCAACTCCTCTGCAGTGAAGGCAGGGGCCCTTTCCCCAGTCGCACAAGCCATTGTCTCTTCCAGACCGAGGTCACAGCAGCACTTGCAGTGTAGGTCCTCTCCTGTCGAAGATCAGGTATCGAGTGATTGAAGTGATAGAAAATGGCGGTCACGTCCGCGGCGGTCACGTCCGCGGCAGTGCGTACTATCACCGCCGGCGTACATCGTCATTGGCTCCTGGGACCCATAGGGTCCAATGTTAACCAATGCAGCATTGCGCCGCGGTCTTCGACCGCCTACTGCGACGGTGTACAACGCCAGCGCAGTTACCTCACATCCCATTGTCCCACTTTAGAGGTCAGGCAGCCGCCATTTCAGGGGCCCACATGCCCTAATTACCAACTGCGTCACACAGACCTAGGCCTTGTCGCACAACACAAATATAGGCCACATTTTGTGGATGAATGGTGTTCTGTGCAGACTGTGGGCACATACCTCTGAGTTGTTTGACTCTGTGGTCGCTGTTGTAATTCCTAGGCACCGTCTGCTGGGACATGTGAGGAGATGGCGGAATCCTCCGGTGTACCGACCGCTGGTGGACCTGTTGACAATGGAGGAAAGACATTTGATCATCACCTACAGGTTTGACCATGCCACAATCCAGGAACTGTGTGCCCAGTTGGAGCCTGACCTGATGTCAGCAATCCGCCATCCCACAGGGATCCCCCCTCAAGTGCAGGTGCTATCAGTGCTCCATTTCCTTGTAAGTGGGTCATTTCAAACAACAGTGGCCATGGCATCAGGGATGTCCCAGCCTATGTTTTCCAACGTGTTGTCCAGAGTGTTGTCTGCCCTGCTGAAACACATGCAGAGCTACATCGTTTTCCCTCAGGTGGAGGATTTGCCTACAGTTAAAGGTGACTTCTATGCCCTTGGACATATCCCCAACATCATAGGTGCCATTGATGGGACCCATGTGGCTCTTGTCCCCCCCCACAGGAGTGAACAGGTGTACAAGAACCGGAAGAGTTATCATTCCATGAATGTACAGATGGTATGTTTGGCAGACCAGTACATCTCCCAGGTAAATGCTATGTTTCCTGGCTCTGTGCATGACGCCTACATCCTGCGGAATAGCAGCATCCCTTATGTGATGGGTCAACTCCAGAGGCACCGTGTGTGGCTATTAGGGGACCTTGGTTACCCCAACCTGTTATGGCTACTGACCCCAATGAGGAATCCCAGGACCAGGGCAGAGGAACGCTACAATGAGGCCCATGGGCAGACTAGGAGGGTGATCGAACGCACCTTCGGCCTCCTGAAGGCCAGGTTCAGGTGCCTCCATATGACAGGTGGTTCCCTATTCTACTCACCAAAGAAGGTGTGTCAGATCATCGTGGCCTGCTGTATGCTTCACAACTTGGCTTTGCGACGACAGGTGCCTTTTCTGCAGGAGGATGGTCCAGATGACGGTGTTGTGGCAGCTGTGGAGCCTGTGGACAGTGATGAGGAGGAAGCAGAGGAAGAAAACATTGACAACAGGGACTCAGTTATCCAGCAATATTTCTAGTGACACACAGGTGAGAAAACATTCCTGCCCACTACAAGTACTTTCACACTTCTACCTCTATCCTGTCTGTCGATTTCAACCTGTATATGGTCACTGAGTTCTACATTTCCCTTACGGTTTCACAGGTGTGGTTTCCAACGTGTGTCATGTGCTTAGATTCCTCATGGACTTGAATTGTGTGACATAGGTATGTTGACATTACATTTGAAAACGCATTTGTCACTGTCATTGCTAATACACATTTCCGAAATCACAGACTGACCCCAGATTGTTTTCTGCTTCAAGGGTGTTTATTGAAGTGCTCCATATTGGAGGGGGGTTGTAAAATGGTGAGGGGGGATGGTGGAGGAATGTCCATGGCAGAGTCCAGTCTATTAGTCTCACAGGTGCATTGCCCATATGGGCATAGGAAGTGGAGCTGGGGCAGTTCCAATATGGACAGGGTTACAAAGTGGGACAGTAGGATGACAATCAGGGTGGTCTCATTTCTTGGCGGGGGTCTTGGCATCGTGCTCTGTCTTGTTCCTGGATCTCAGGGACCGCTTGCAGGGTGGTTCTCCGTCTGCAGGGGGTAGGGTGCTGGTGTGGTGGTCCTGTGTCGGTGCCTCCTGTCCAATAGCGCCGGCGGAGGTGGTGGGCTGTTCATCGTCCATGCTAGTGTCAGGTGCCCCTTGGAGTGCCAGTGTGTCTGTAGGAAGTTGGCTCTGTATGTGCTATTTCAAAGTAAGGAATAGCATGCACAGAGTCCAAGGGTTCCCCTTAGAGGTAAAATAGTGGTAAAAATAGATAATACTAATGCTCTATTTTGTGGTAGTGTGGTCGAGCAGTAGGCTTATCCAAGGAGTAGTGTTAAGCACTTGTTGTACATACACATAGACAATAAATGAGGTACACACACTCAGAGACAAATCCAGCCAATAGGTTTTTATATAGAAAAATATCTTTTCTTAGTTTATTTTAAGAACCACAGGTTCAAATTCTACATGTAATATCTCATTCGAAAGGTATTGCAGGTAAGTACTTTAGGAACTTCAAATCATCAAAATTGCATGTATACTTTTCAAGTTATTGACAAATAGCTGTTTCAAAAGTGGACACTTCGTGCAATTTTCACAGTTCCTGGGGGAGGTAAGTTTTTGTTAGTTTTACCAGGTAAGTAGGACACTTACAGGGTTCAGTTCTTGGTCCAAGGTAGCCCACCGTTGGGGGTTCAGAGCAACCCCAAAGTCACCACACCAGCAGCTCAGGGCCGGTCGGGTGCAGAGTTCCAAGTGGTGCCCAAAACACATAGGCTAGAATGGAGAGAAGGGGGTGCCCCGGTTCCGGTCTGCTTGCAGGTAAGTACCCGCGTCTTCGGAGGGCAGACCAGGGGGGTTTTGTAGGGCACCGGGGGGGACACAAGCCCACACAGGAATTTCACCCTCAGCGGCGCGGGGGCGGCCGGGTGCAGTGTAGACACAAGCGTCGGGTTTGTAGTGTTAGTCTATGAGAGATCTCGGGATCTCTTCAGCGCTGCAGGCAGGCAAGGGGGGGATTCCTCGGGGAAACCTCCACTTGGGCAAGGGAGAGGGTCTCCTGGGGGTCACTTCTCCAGTGAAAGTCCGGTCCTTCAGGTCCTGGGGGCTGCGGGTGCAGGGTCTCTCCCAGGCGTCGGGACTTAGGTTTCAGAGAGTCGCGGTCAGGGGAAGCCTCGGGATTCCCTCTGCAGGCGGCGCTGTGGGGGCTCAGGGGGGACAGGTTTTGGTACTCACAGTCGTAGAGTAGTCCGGGGGTCCTCCCTGAGGTGTTGGTTCTCCACCAGCCGAGTCGGGGTCGCCGGGTGCAGTGTTGCAAGTCTCACGCTTCTTGCGGGGAGCTTGCAGGGTTCTTTGGAGCTGCTGGAAACAAAGTTGCAGCTTTTCTTGGAGCAGGTCCGCTGTCCTCGGGAGTTTCTTGTCTTTTCGAAGCAGGGGCAGTCCTCAGAGGATGTCGAGGTCGCTGGTCCCTTTGGAAGGCGTCGCTGGAGCAGGATCTTTGGAAGGCAGGAGACAGGCCGGTGAGTTTCTGGAGCCAAGGCAGTTGTCGTCTTCTGGTCTTCCGCTGCAGGGGTTTTCAGCTGGGCAGTCCTTCTTCTTGTAGTTGCAGGAATCTAATTTTCTAGGGTTCAGGGTAGCCCTTAAATACTAAATTTAAGGGCGTGTTTAGGTCTGGGGGGTTAGTAGCCAATGGCTACTAGCCCTGAGGGTGGGTACACCCTCTTTGTGCCTCCTCCCAAGGGGAGGGGGTCACAATCCTAACCCTATTGGGGGAATCCTCCATCTGCAAGATGGAGGATTTCTAAAAGTTAGAGTCACTTCAGCTCAGGACACCTTAGGGGCTGTCCTGACTGGTCAGTGACTCCTCCTTGTTTTTCTCATTATCTTCTCCGGCCTTGCCGCCAAAAGTGGGGCCTGGCCGGAGGGGGCGGGCAACTCCACTAGCTGGAGTGTCCTGCTGGGTTGGCACAAAGGAGGTGAGCCTTTGAGGCTCACCGCCAGGTGTGACAATTCCTGCCTGGGGGAGGTGTTAGCATCTCCACCCAGTGCAGGCTTTGTTACTGGCCTCAGAGTGACAAAGGCACTCTCCCCATGGGGCCAGCAACATGTCTCGGTTTGTGGCAGGCTGCTAAAACTAGTCAGCCTACACAGATAGTCGGTTAAGTTTCAGGGGGCACCTCTAAGGTGCCCTCTGGGGTGTATTTTGCAATAAAATGTACACTGGCATCAGTGTGCATTTATTGTGCTGAGAAGTTTGATACCAAACTTCCCAGTTTTCAGTGTAGCCATTATGGTGCTGTGGAGTTCGTGTAAAACAGACTCCCAGACCATATACTCTTATGGCTACCCTGCACTTACAATGTCTAAGGTTTTGTTTAGACACTGTAGGGGCACAGTGCTCATGCACTGGTACCCTCACCTATGGTATAGTGCACCCTGCCTTAGGGCTGTAAGGCCTGCTAGAGGGGTGTCTTACCTATACTGCATAGGCAGTGAGAGGCTGGCATGGCACCCTGAGGGGAGTGCCATGTCGACTTACTCATTTTGTTCTCACTAGCACACACAGGCTTGTAAGCAGTGTGTCTGTGCTGAGTGAGGGGTCTCTAGGGTGGCATAAGACATGCTGCAGCCCTTAGAGACCTTCCTTGGCATCAGGGCCCTTGGTACTAGAAGTACCAGTTACAAGGGACTTATCTGAATGCCAGGGTGTGCCAATTGTGGATACAATGGTACATTTTAGGTGAAGGAACACTGGTGCTGGGGCCTGGTTAGCAGGGTCCCAGCACTCTTCTCAGTCAAGTCAGCATCAGTATCAGGCAAAAAGTGGGGGGTAACTGCAACAGGGAGCCATTTCTTTACAGTGTCCCTCCTGGTGTTAAGTATTTCCTTCAGCACCCCTACGATGGTGCCCTGGGCGGAGCTGATGGTTCTGAGGTCCTCCCTGAAGCCCAAATACTGTTCCTCCTGCATGCGCTGGGTCTCCTGAAACTTGGCCAGGACTGTTGCCATTGTCTCCTGGGAGTGGTGGTATGCTCCCATGATGGAGGAGAGGGCCTCGTGGAGAGTGGGTTCCCTTGGCCTGTCCGCCCCCTGTCGCACAGCAGCCCTCCCAGTTCCCCTGTGTTCCTGGGCCTCCGTCCCTTTGGACCGTGTGCCCACTGCCACTGCCCCCAGGTCCCTGTTGTTGTTGGGGTGGTGGGTTATCCTGGGTTCCCTGTAGTGGTGGACACACAGCTGATTGACGTGTCCTGGGGACGGAGGTATGGGCCCACTGGGTGGGTGCTGTGCTTGTGTTACCAGAGGGTGGAAGGTCTGTGGTGGCCTGTGGCTGTGTGAGGGGAACCGACTGTCCCGAGGCCCCCCACGATGGTCTGGGTTGGTCATCTGGATCCAGTTGGACAGAGCTGCTGTCATCACTGTGGGCCTCTTCTGTGGGTGGGGTGGAGATGTCTGGACCCTCCTGTCTGGTGAGGTTGAGTAGTGGTCCTGCAGGGGTGTAAAAGCATGATTATTGCCTCTGTGTGTGTCATGGTGTGCAATAGGTGGGTGACCGTGTACCCCAGTGCTAGCATTCCTGTGTGGGGGCTTGTGTGATGAAGGTTGAGGGGGGTGTTATGGGTATGTGCAGTGGGCATGCTTTAGTGATGGGTGTCCATGTTTTGTTTTGTCATGCAGGGCTTGGTGTTGGGATGTGTGGTTTGTGTTATTAGGACATTTGTGAGGAGTTGGAGTGATAGGGGAGGGGGCGAGGGTAGGGTTTGTGATAGCATGCAGGTAGGGTGGGGGATATGATAGTTAAGATTTGACTTACCAGAGTCCATTCCTCCACCGACTCCTGCGAGGCCCTCAGGATGCAGAATCACCAAGACCTGCTCCTCCCATGTTGTTAGTTGTGGGTGAGGAGGTGGGGGTCCGCCGCCAGTCCGCTGTACCGCGATGTGGTGTCTTGAGACCACGGAATGCACCTTCCCCCGTAGGTCATTCCATCTCTTCCTGATGTCGTCCCGATTTCTTGGGTGCTGTCCCACTGCGTTGACACTGTCCAATATTCTTCGCCATAGCTCCATCTTCCTTGCAATTGAGGTGTGCTGCACACCTGTGCTCCAAATAGCTGTGGCTCTACCCGGACGATTTCCTCCACCATGACCCTGAGCTCCTCCTCCGAGAACCTGGGGTGTCTTTGCCGTGCCATGGGGTGGTGTAGGTGATGTGTGGGGTGGTGTATGTGGTGATAAGTGTGGTGATATGTAGTGGTGTGTGGTGTTGTGTGGGTGATGGTCTGGTGTGCCTGTGGATGCTTGGTAGTAGTTTGTCGTGTCTCTCTCTGGCCTTCTGTCGGTAATTGTGGTCGTAGGGGTTTGTGGGTGATGTGGGTGTGTGTTTTATATTGTATTGGGTGTGTGGGAGTGGTGTATGTATGTGTATCAGGTGTGTGTATTTCGAATTGTCCAATGTGGCTGTGTTTTGTAAATGTGTGTGTATTTTGAGCGCGGCGGTGTGTACCGCCAATGGAATACCGCAGTTGAAAGACCACCGCGTGGATTCGTGTGTCGTGATAGTGTGGGCGTATTTCTGTTGGCGTGATGGTGGAGTAATTTTTTTCACCAGTTTATCACTGACCTTTGGTGTGACGGACTTGTATGGGTGTCTGGATTTTGTCAGGTTTCGAGATGTGGGTCGTAATAGCTGTGACCGAATTCCGTGGCGGCGGCGGTGTGTTGACGGTCTTCTGCACGGCAGTAAGGGGCTTTTACCGCCAATGTTATAATGACCCCCTATGTGTGTTGTATTGGAATATTAGTGAGGCGGGACAGTGCGTGGGAGAGACAGATATATGGGAAAGAGAGAGTAAAAGAGAGAAAGATAGAGGGAGAAGTGGAGGGGCACATGGAGGGAGGGGGTGGGAGAGGTGGAACAGTGGACAGCATGAGGAGGTACAGTTACAAGTTAATTCTTCAGGTAAATGAAGGGTAAATTACAAGTTAATCCCTCATGTGTGAACAGGCAGCATAGAGAGGAGATAGGTAATGTAAGGGAGGGCAGAGAGGGGGCAGTGGTATTGCGAGATGAGAGGGGGTAGTGGCAGTGTGAGAGAGAGATAAGAGGGGCAGTTGTGAGGGGAGGAGAAGGCAGGAAGTAGTGACAAGTGGTGAAGTGAGCAGTCCAGCAGCAGTTTGAAGGTGCTGGGCTATCACTCAAAGTATTAAAATGAAAAAATGAAGCAGGAGGGTAAGGGAGTAAAGGATAAGCGGTGCGGGTTGGATAATTTCAACACTTTATGCTGCAGTACCTGGACATTTTCTTGTTATTACAGTGCTTGGAGCTCACTGAGACAGCTCAGGCAGCAGAGGCACTTCAAAGTGAGAAACACTACAGTGGAGACGTCACTGATCATGACTTGTGGGAATGGTCTCCGAGTTTAGAGATTAATAAACAGAAAGAAGGCGCATTCATCACAAGTATCAAACAACCAACAGAAATGTGAAAACAAAGGATGCTTAAGATGCAAATCAACGTGTAACATTTCCTAATCACTTCTTGGACTTCGTTATGGAAATAACAAAAAAGAACGCCTGGATGCTACATGGATTCTAAGCAACTATTGCCTCACCTTTGTAAGAGAACAGAGAAATGTGTTTGTGTGAGAAGCCTCAGAAAAGCTTGCAGGGTATTGGCAGAGTGCTTAGCAAAGAAATCTGCAGTGTAAAAATGCCCATGAAGCACATGCTAGCATTTCATAAGTTGCACACAACAAACTAACAAGCAACCTAACTTTAAACTCACCCTTGAGGATTCCAAAGCTAAGAAAAAAAGGAAATCATGGCGAGATGGCGAAAATGAAGGAAGGGGGAGGAATACTCCGAGCTCTTCCTGCTTGAATGGTAATCAGCATTTGCAGCAAAGCCAATATGTCTCGCTTTTGCGAGGGTTAGAGCTATTGGCTTTGTAAATGACAATGTATTTTACATACGTGTTATGGAGTGGATGTATGTGGTGTGGAGTGGTTTGGAATTTTTAGTTGTGGAATTGTGTGACGTGGAATTGTGTGATGTGGAGTGGATTTGTGTAGCGGAATTATGTGGCATGGTGTGCAGTGGAATTATGGGGATAGTAATTATGTGGTATTGAGTGTACTGGAGTTATATGGAGTGTGATTCTGTGTAAAGGAGTGTAATTATGTGGAATGGTATTTTATGTTGTGGAGTGGTATGTAATGTAGTTTAATTATGTGGTGTGCTTTGCATTTTGTAGCTTGATGTGGAATTCTGTGGTGTGGATTGGATGTATGTGGTATGTTATGTACTTGTAATGGTAGCCCCGTCTGCCTATTTGCAGCAGAGCACTTCGGTCATATTAGTTTAACAAGTTAATATAAGCTAAAAATATATATAACAGCAGCGCATCCAGTCCATTGGTACTGGCATTTTGCAGTACTGGCAGGAGGAGTGGGTGGTGCAGGCAGCAGTTGCATCCTAAGCATACTTGGGCCCTGGCACTTACTTTTTTTGTTTTCAATTAAACACCGGTGACAGGTTATTGTTGATTGTTCTAGGCAAATGAGGCGTGCCTTTGGGTCTTAGCTGTTGATATTAGATGGACCAGCGAGCACATCTTGACAAGAACAGTGTAGTGAAATGTGTATTTTGACCACTGACTTCATGTCGCACCACTGTACACTTGGCTTAGCTGTTCACCATCACATCACATTAGTGATCCCCAGTTACAGACTCCATTTTGTATTCAGCTTAGCATTAGCTTTGTTCTGCCTATTGAGTTTGTCTTAGCATTAGACACAGCTATGTTAAAAGCTGCAAGTGATTTTTCATGTTGTACAATGGGCATTCTGTCTTGTTTTCGTACTTTTTCCCACCAAGGGCTTTGGCTGATAACAAAGTAATCAGACGGTAGGGAACGGCCTTGTTTTGGATTATCACCGTAGGATTTTGGCCAAATCCCAATGCGTTATTTTCAACGCTTACCTAAACTAGCTAGCATTTTTTAATACGTCTTGCGCAAGCAGGAGGGATTTTAGCAGAAAGCTCCTTCTTCGGTTTTTTAAGAGATAAAAGAGACCCAGATCGACAGTAGGAGATTCAGAGACCTCAATCAGGATTTTAGAAGTCAAATGTTTAATATATTTCCCGGGAGGGTAGAGATCTCGCTTTCTCGCAGTCAAACGGGGTCATCAGCTTGCTGGCAGGAGAAAGATGAAGCACCTGACAGGCCCTACGGTGATGCATTTTTATTAATCATTTGCTCTGCATTATAATATAGATACATATATTTGCTGTGTATATTGCAGTGGAGATTCATTCATGTATGTTTTCATTTCATTGCTGTGACCAATTTAAACGTGTGATTTCAACATGCTAATCTCCTTTTAGGAACTTTGCGTAGTGAAATAATAAATGTCTCCTTTGGACTAAGAAGCGCATTCCAGAGATTTTGTCAGTGCATGAGTGTTTCAGCTCTGTCATTAGTGAAAAGCTGAGAAATGACGACTTAACAAAATAAAATAAAGTTAGCTTTGAAAAAAAAAACTTTACAATGTTCCTGCAGGGCATTTTTTGCCAGTCACATGCCTTCTGTTTGCGGGGCACTGGAAGTTGGAACAAAATAGTACATTGATCACATCAGGAGCAGTGGACGGACAATAATTAAGTTGAAATCAATTAGTGCTTGATCCCTGCTCCACACAGAGGTACAGAAATGATGCCAGCCATGCCTTGACGAATTACAAGGCTTTAAAGAAGAGTGCCATGCAAACCAACAAATGGTGAGTGACAGGAGGGCTCCAAGCCCTTTACTGAACACAACAGTCTCGCATGTGAAACTGATGTGCAAGCTCATGCACTCACAGGCTTAACCCTAAAAACCATAAACAAAAGCATTCTAAAGTCCTCCACTTCATTGAATTTGACAGGCTTCCTGGCCAAGCTGCTTAGTTTAATAGATGAATAGGGGCTCGTGCAGCTCGTATGGAGAGCTGGGCTGTGCTGATTACCCCCTGGCATATTGGGAAAGTAAAAGGAAGGAGAACAGAGGTGGGGTAGGGGGTCCTGAATGAGGAGGCCAGGATTTTCCTGCTTAGCGATGCTCAATGTTAGAGTAGACATCAGGAAGGTGATTGGAGTGGGTGAGCACTTCCCGGTGATGTGGGACTCTTGTCAGGAGCAGGTGAACCGACGAGGGCCAAAAGGGCTGAATGGGTGACTTTATGACACAGTATTGACTAGTAGGGCAGGTTTGGAGTTTTGTGTGTTAGCTGAGTACAGACAGAAGGAGTAGGGTAGGATTATGGGTGGGATTTGGTCAGGCAATTTTCATGTATTATTGAGAAAGAGATGCATTAGTCTGTAAGGCGCTTGCCTAAAGTTTGATCATTCAGTGTCCATACCTGAGACCATCCATCCCAGCTGCGCTTGGCCAAAGGATGTGTGCAGCAGAGGGTTGGCCATTCATTGAAAAGTTGGCTGCAGAGACCGGCCAGAGGCCAGGCTCTGCAGCCAACACCCCACTAGTCCTGGCCAAAGCCTGTGCACATCAGGAGGTTGACTGTCTGTGATGGGAATGGCCGTACAGCTTGCCCTCAGATCAGGCCCTGCAGCCAACTTCTTGCTGCTTTTGTACTCATTTGTACCCCTTTCCAGTGCTGAAGTTATTAATATAATTCATGCTCCACTCACCTCTGGCATGTATCTTATGTAGCTCCTCATCTATATCACCATTTCCTATTGACAGGAGTTTGAGGGTGATGAAGTGAGATGTCCTTTTCCATCATTGTTGAAACGAAGAAGAATTGAGCAACGAGAGAAAGGAGACAAGAAAGAAACAAGCACCTATGAGCAGGGGATGCAGTGGAGTTTAGAAAGCAAACATGAAGTCACCGGTGCACATGAGGAAGGAACTAGACCTGAGTCCTAAACTTAAGGGTTGGGTGGTCAAATAGGTCAACCAGTGGAAACACGGCTAACTCTTCAAGCTGTGGGGAGGTGCCGTACTTGGAGTCAGTACTAGAAAATAGAGGGATAAGTTGTGCATTTTGAACATGTAAAATCCAACAGAATTAAACCAAACATGTTTTGGTGCTTTTGACAATGTTTATAGTCTACAGTATCTTTAAGTGGGAGAATGAGTGATTTGACAACCAAAAATCAGCTTTTATAGATTACAACACAAACACATTAGAGACAGCTTTTGAAACGTTCTTTCTAGAGGACAACCCTTTTTTGCCAATTCTCCTAAAAATGTTTTCTATGTCCTGCAGAACTCTCTGACCCCCCACTCTATTTAGAGTTAATGGAAGGGCTGTGTTTACAGCGGTGGAGTCTCTGCTGGAGTAAACCTCTGACATTGCATCTCATCTGTCAAGGGAGTGCCAAGTCACAAAGATGATTGTCCCACCCTATTGAGGGCAAGGGTACCAACAATCATTTTCCCTGCCCAAGGCATGGTGGATAAATGCAGGCAAAATTTAAAGTTGCCCAAACACACAGGGAGACAGATCCCAGCATATCAGGCCATCATGTTTTAACTGAGAAAGCAAACTCCTGCTTTTAGTGTTTATTTTCCCAATGTAAATAACTATGCCAAGTGGATGCTTTAAAAATGGTGCTCACTCAACAATTCTGCAATGCTTTGCCACAATCACAACTTCCCTCACAGAACAGAAATCCTGGACAGATAGATGGGGATTTCTAAAAGGGGCAGACAGCCCTTTGTCTGAGTGGTAGAGGCCATGGGCTTATCTGCCCTGGCAGATCTGCTGATTGTCCACCAGATTCTAAATGTTACCTCCCCCCACCAAGTATGGTCTACAAGGGTATAGTGGGCTGGGCATTTGATATATCTAGTAATTCTTCTTTTCTCTGTATATTATCAATATCAGTGCAATGATCTTGATTATTTATTTAACGATTCCTTGTATATGATGTAATTATAGTGCAAGAGCAAAGACAAAGCTGGTGACTGAACATGAACAGAATAGATAATAGATAAGTTCCCCTTATTCTCCCTTATTCTCCCTGCCCCTCATGCACACATCCACAACCCACACCTCATGCCCCCTCCCTCTAATTATGTGTAATTTTACTGTCCCGGCAGTTATTTGACTATAAGATTACACCAGATAGAAAAATGGGCAATCTAGGTGTGATTAGCAACTTCAAACTGAGAATAATGTATTGTAAACTATAGACCTGACTGTATGGATTGCATCATGATAGAAGACCAAAGACTGATTTGGAGACTAAGGCCATAGCTCCAAGTCATGTAGAATTCAGGTGATAATTGGTTGTGCCCAGTCACTTACCACCACAGAATGATGCCTAACATTTGGAATATGTGTTTATCACACAAATCACAGCTTGTTTTGAATTTATGCCTTAGCAATTTATCCTGATAAATCTCCTCAGATGTTTTGTGGTGAAAAGTATTAGGAGAAAATTGAAGAATGTGGTAACAGATGCAGAGATTAGAATTCTGTTCTGTGTGCAAACATATGGATCAAATTAAAACACAAACCTGAATCAGGATTTAGGTGAAATTTGTACATTTATAGAAGGCAGCAACAGGTTATGTCAACACATATTTGTCTAGCTCTGTATTGCCCTTATTATGGCCTTTCTGTGCTGCAGGGTTCGCGTATGTGGTACTGTACTGTAGTTTGTATTATATAGTTATATCTATGTAGCACTTCATACTACTAACAAGGTAGTAAAGCATATTTGTAGAAGGTTAGCATGCTATTCTGTGGGATGTCATAGATAGAACAGTGTGTGTTTGTTGTGGGGCCTGTTCATCGAGTTTTTTGATGCCATGCCAAGCGTTGCGAGAGAGACAGGGGTTGGTTAAGCATTTAATTGTAATTGATGGCCAGAAGTGTGTGTGTGTGTGTGTGTGTGTGTGTGTGTGTGTACCAACGTCAAGAAGGTAATACCTCGAATGGGACAGCACATCGTCCCTCTATCCAGTCCTCGCTCCACAGTGGTCAGCTGGAACTTTTGACTTTGTCCGGGTCCAGTGCGACCAGTAATTCACGATTGGTGCTTTGTGCTTTTAAACCCTATTTCTGCCTAAAACGTTAAAATTCAGCATCTCTGGTTCTCCTGATTGTTTTTTTTTTTTTTTTTATTCATTTCATTGGTTAAAATTTACTCTATTGTTTCAAATTGGTGTGGGTTTTTTGTTGTATGCATTTTTAAATACTATTTTACCAATGCATCAATATCTTACACATTGGCTTTAGTGCCAGTCTACCAGAGGGGTAAGCACAGGATAATTTAGTGACATTTTATGATTCACCCTGACAGCAATTGTGCCTATTGCCTGAGTGAGGCTTTCACACCCCTCAACCAATAACCCAATTTCTTACATGAGGTATGTGAGTTCATGTAATGGATCTTGGAATTAAAAGATGAACTACCGGATAATATGTATTTTTAAAAGGCTTTAGAACTTTTCAACTTTTAAATGAGAGGTTGTGATGTTTGAAATGAGGTGCAGACAATTTGCACATATACAATAAAAAGGATTAAGGAAAAGAATACATGTGACTAACAGTAGGCCATGCTTAGAGAGAGGAGGCATACAGATGATGGAAAAGAAGAAGAGTGTCATTATTAAGGAAAGGAGACTTGTCAATCAGACGTTTTAAGACAATATCAGTTTTCATGGAAGATTTTAGGATTATTGTGGAGGCTTTTTCATTTTGCATGGAAAGCTGTAAAATGATAAAATTATTTGCATGTGTTCCAGTATCACTTTATGTCATGAGAATACCAGTGTCCACACATACCACCGTCACCCATGTGTAAATAGAATTAAATTAAAAACGTTTTCATTTTTTAAATAAAATCTGATGACAAGACATTAGGAAACAGGAATGTTGTGTTTTAAATGTTTGTGCTAGAGATACTTCTCCTCTTTCCCTCTGATCAGGGCAGTGTAAAAGAAAACAGAGTATGTTTTAGTGTTTGTCTGAGTAATGCCTCTCAGGTCAGGTATAATTAGGGCTGTTACCAATCTGAAACACCCACAACAAAAACTCATGCAATGCAACACAGCAAGGCAGCTTAATGTGCTGCATAACAGGGAGAGAGGAGGATTGTACTGTATGTACTAAGATATGATGCATTCCTGCTCTTTCCTGTGCTGGCGCAGAGTGCTGCCTAACTCCAACCCAGGCACCCTTGCACCATGGTACAGGGTGCCTGCATTACTGCCAGGATTGTTTTATGCAAGAAGGGACACCTGAGCCAGACACATGCAGCACACATAGAAAGAGGAAATGACAAGGAGAAATAAACATTTTTCTCCCTTTTTATGCCTCTGTTGGTAAGGCATACCATTTTGAGGAATTCCCAGGTTCACTAGTCTTAATACATCTGGGAATGCACCTAAAACCATGGGTGGATGTGCAGGAACAACCAAGTTCCACCCATGGAATGCCTCCAAATGCACAGTAATGCAAGGCAGTGACTTGCGCTCCACCGCGTTACTTCATGTTTACTAAGCCATTCAAGGTGGCTGTGCGTGGCTTAGTAAATCTGATTTAAGGGTCTCGCGTTGCCTTGCGTAACCTTGAGTGATGCAAGGACAACATATGCCCTTGATAAATCTAGGCCAAAGAGGCTTTATGAAACTGCACTAATTTGGTGCCACCTACAAAGATACAATAGAAAGTGTGATAATACATAGATTTTTGGGAATGTATTCATATAGCACTTCTGATTATATCATTTTAAGCACTTATGTGGGCGTGTGGACCAAAAGTAAAAGGTAGGTACAGAGAGAGAGAGGAGAAAACAACAGTCTGGAGGAGAAAGACTCACAATAGTTTAATGATGGATTGAACATGTAACAAAGGCAGCTGAATGACTAAACATCTTTAACACACAAATGCCTTCATTTAGACAATCCCAAGAGTTTTGCAATAATAATGTGAGAAATATGGTTCAGGGGACCCGATGACTATCAGACCTTCACACACCCTATTGTGTGGGGGCTTTCAACATCCAGTGTTCTGGGGCCTCCATACCATGAAGCCTGAAACTGATGCCAGGTAAACATTTTAGCATTTCACTTTATGGGGAGCGGGTAGAGTTACCTAAGCCTTACTCAGCAAAGTACTGTGCACTAAAAACTCAGAGACCAGCAAGGCAAAAAAAAATCAATACATTCCTTCAAAAAAGAAAAGTTATGTAATGTACACACAACTGAATACAGCTAAACAATTATAAATATTCTCAAGATTTCAGATGGAGTTACAATTTAGGACCATTCTAAATTTTAAATGTGGAAATAAACCATTAAATTTAGGCTTTTCCGATTATTTGCAATGTGCCGTGAGGCAATTTGTGCTTCTACAAGCTCTCATCCAGGAACTATAATGCCTCTGTACAAAAGTATTGCAGATTGCAGAAATTTCATTTAACTATTAAAAAGGCATGGCATTGTCTTTGTTAGAGGTATTTACGATCAAAACAATAGACCTATACATCTGTAAGCAAAACGTGGCATTGTTTAAAAAAGCCTATTGGCTTTAACATTATCTGACAAAATTAGCATTTTACCAAGTGACTATAGGATTTAAGATGGGTATTTCATTATAAAGAAGTACACAGGACATTTTACTTTACATGGATTTATACAGATTGCGTAGAAACTACTCCTGATACCACAACATTTCAGGGCCATTAGAAACAAAACCCCAGTGCTTGTTTCCTGGGTAACATGGGGTAAAACAAATTCATCCTGTTTGGGGGCTCTATGGGAGCATGCTGTGACCACCCAAACAAATGTGAATACTGCTGTATTTAGATGTTGGCGGTCCCATAGATGAAAGACCAGATTCAAACCACCACCTCCTCCAAGAAATACTGTCTGGGTCGATAGTTTGAAAGGGAAAAGGGGATGGCGGCAGGACTTCAGCCAGCCTTCCCACCCACAGAGAAAACACCCCCCACCCTATTAACAGACTACAAGATAGGGATGCCACATTGCAGGGTACATTGGGCGGGCACAGCGCAGGAGATGGGGACCACTGGAGTCATATATACATGCCACAGTAATTTTTTAAATCACTGTGACATGCATATGTCGGGGACACGGGTGGGTCAGATATGGGTGGGGGTACACTGGTACACAACACATATTGCACACATATACAATTGTCATTGTGGTGCAAGTATTCATTGTCAAATTTATGCTGGCACCATAATGATGATACATTCACATCTGTCAACTGTGTCCATGTGTGCACATTGCCAGGGGACCTGTGCCTGTCATGTTGTGCTGCGAGTTGTGTGTGTGAGTCAGTACATGGATGCAATACGCTTGTCTGGATGAAGTGCAGGTGTGTGTAAGTGTGTTTGTGTAGCTGAGTTAGTAGTGTTGTTTGTTGTGATTGTGTAATGTGTGGGTGCAGTGTCAATGGTGTGTTGTGTCATAGATGTGTGTCAATGTGTGTTTTCAGCATGTATGGGTTGTGGTGTGTCTGACTGGCAATGGGTAATTGAGTGTGGGGGTTGTCTTGTGTAGTTTGTACTGGAGGGTGCACCTATTGCTAGGGGACAGTGTGTGTGTGTGTGTGTGTGTGTGTGTGTCACTTACCTCCCTTCCATAGCCGCTGCCATTGTATGAAGTCCATTGAGTCCTGCCACCGTCTCCCACTGTCAGTGAACTGCGGCTAGAACACCAACATCAAGACTGCTACATCTAAATGCAGCGGCTAGAACACCGCCGATTTGATGGTCTTCTCAGGCCCAGTGCTGACAGAGCTTAGCTGTAACAGCACCAAGATCTAAATCAGGACCTTAGTCTGCCTAATGCCCCCTACTCTCAGATTACCCAACCAAATAATTTTCAAGCCACACTTTTGCACCAAGTTAAAAGTAGGATAACTTAGTTCCTGCTCTATGAATTCAGGAGGGGTTGGTGGTGTGCTCTTCTTGGTGGCAGGCTTCGCTCACCAGTCTCTCTAGGTGCCCCCTGATATCTAGAATTCATACAAGGAATTCCTGCACCCTTCCAACAACATCAGGGACTGTTGCTATCTCTTCAATAGAAGTAGCTCTGCTTGACTTGCCCATCTTACAGACTTGGTCATCTCCTGACCTGGTATCCTCCTTGTAGCAGGTGTAAGGTCTTTGTTGGAAACGGCCTTTCTCCAGGGTCACCTCCAAACTTTTTGCCTTCCCCCATCTCTTTTTTCTGACCTCATTTTTGCTGGCTTTAGGACTCTGTGCACTTTACCACTGCTAATTAGTGCTAAAGTGCATATGCTTTCTCCTTGAAACGTGGTGACATTGGCTCATATCCAATTGGCTTATTTCATTTACTTGTAAGTCCCTAGTCAAATGCACTATAGTTGCCCAGGGCCTGTACAATAAATGCTACTAGTGGGCAGCAGCACTTGTTGTGCCACCCACATAAGTAGCCCCATAACCATGTCTCAGGCCTGCCTCTGCAGTGCCTGTGTGTGCAGTTTCACTGCCACTTCGACTTGGCATTTAAAAGTACTTGCCAAGCCTTAAACTCCCCTTTTTCTACATATATGTCACCCCTAGGTACGTATGCCCTAGGTAACCCATAGGGCAGGGTGCCGTTTAGGCAAAAGGAAGGACATGCACCTGTGTAGTTTACATGTCCTAGTAGTGTAAAACTCCTAAATTCGTATTTACACTGCTGTGAGGCCTGCTCCCTTCATAGGATAGCATTAGGGCTACCCTCATATACTGTTGAGTGGTAGAGGCTGATCTGAAAGGAGTAACCAGGTCATATTTAGTATGGCCAGAACGGTGATACAAAATCCTGCTTAATGGTGAAGTTGGATTTTAGATTGCTATTTTAGAAATGCTACTTTTAGAAAGTGAGCATTTCTCTACACTTAAATCCTTCTGTGCCTTCCAATCCACGTCTGGCTAGGTTTAGTTAACAGCTCCCTTGTGCATTCACTCAGACAACCCCAAACACAGGATTCACAGTCACACTTGCACACATCTGCATATTGAATGGGACTTCCTGGGCTGGGAGGGTAGAGGGCTTGACACTTGCATGTCAAAGGACAGTAGCCTGCCCTCACACAAAGGACTGCCACACCCCCTACTAGGATCCGGGCAGATAGGATGGAACTGAAAGGGGACCCTGTGCACTTCTAAGCTTCTCTTTGAAGTCTCCCCCACTTCAAAGGCATATTTGGGTATTTAAGCAGGATCTCTGACCCTACCAACTTAGACACTTCTTGGGGTAGACACTCTACCTCAGACACTTCCTGGAATAGAAACTTGTAACCAGAACCTGCATCCTGCCAAGAAGAACCACGTGGCTGCCCAAAGGACTCACCTGGCTGCTTTCTGTGAAGGACTGCTGCCTTGCTGTTGCCTTTCTGCCTGGCTGCTCTCTGGCTGTGGTGAAGAAGTGCTCTCCAAGGGCTTGGATAAAGCTTGACTCCTGTTCCCTGAAGTCTCAAGATCAAAAAGACTTCATCTCTTCAAGAAGGACTCCATGTGCAGTGAAATTCGATGCACAGCCTGCCAGAAACGACGCACAGCCTGCACCACAGTGAAAAGTTCACCACACGTCGAACCGGAATGATGCAGCCCGCCTTCGCAACAAGAAGATCGATGCAGCGCCAGCGTAGCGACCGGAAATTCGACATATGGCCCACTGGATCGACGCACAGCCAACCCGGAATGACGCAGCCCGACTTCCAGAAAGGAAGTGACGCAGCACCTGCCGTGCGGTAGAAAATTAGACGCAATGCCCACCGGATCGACACAGCTCCTGTGACTTCGTCCTGCCAGCGCAGGAAATCTGTGCACCATCCCCGGGGCATCTGAAAACCACGCAACCCAAAGTGGATACACGACCAAGAAGCGGAAATCAATGCACAGCCGGCTCTGCGTGAAAACTAAACGATGCATCGCCGTGTGCGGCCAGAGAAATCAACGCACACCCCTTGGTTTCCACGCATCTCCTCCTCTGTTGTTCTTTGTGGAGATTTTTCACGCCAACCAGGTACTTTGTGCTTGAAAGAGACTTTGCTTATTTTTAAAAAGACTTAAGACACTTTGGGGGTCATTCCAACCCTGGCGGTCGGTGATAAAGCGGCGGCCAACCCGCCAACAGGTAGGCGGTCAAAAAAATGGAATTCTGACCCTGGCAGGAACCGCCAACACAGCCCGCCACTTTAACACTCCGACAGCCACGGCGGGACAGACAAACAGCGCGGCGGTCACCGCCAACAGGCAGGCGGCAGACAATGTACCGCCCACCCTATCACAACTCACCAATCCGCCACCTTTTCCGGGGCGGGAGCCCGCCGATAAAAACACGGCGGAAACAGACTACGAACGGGAAAACGCTCACCTCAACACACTCCACGAGGAAGGAGGACAGCATGGAACCCGAATTAAACATCCTACCAGCTATTGTCTACCTGCTCATCTACCAGGAGTACGAACGCCGGTGCAGACGACAACGGTGAGTACTGCACCTACGACACAGGGGAGGGGGGAGGAGGAAAGCTTACGGGCACACACATACGCCATACACCCACCCCCCCACCCCAAATACCTACACCCCAATGCAGAGCAACAAGTCAGAGTGACACCCCCCAAACCCACCGGAATAATGCAAAGACACAATTAAAATGATCTATAAAATATATGTATAAATAGCTCCATTGAAGTTATGGGAAATATGCAATATGAAAGATACAAAATAAGGAATGAACATAGTTAAAAATATATACATAGGCAATAAGTCCAGCCCATTCTGTCAAAGTTCCATAGTCCATGGGCCAATGTGCACAAACACATGAGTCCACGACGCCAGATCCACGAGGGGCCTCCATGCCCACTGTCCCATCCTGGGGAGTGCAAAGCCACAGTCTCACAAGTCTCTACAGTGGGTGGCTTGCCCACTGTGCCATCCTGGGGAGTGCAAAGAGACAGTCTCTCAAGTCTCTACAGTGTGTGGCTTGCCCACTGTTCCATCCTGGGAAGTGCCAAGCCACAGTCCATCAGATGGATTACCGACTCCACTGTTAATGGAGGAGGCATGGTGCCCAGAGTGCTTCGTTAAGCCCTGCTCGACACAGAACCGGCACTATCAATGGGCCAGCGGTGCTTGAGACGGCGTTGCCCAGCGGAGCGGTGCTTGACAGGAAGGGCCCAGCGGAGCGGTGCTTGAGACGGCGTTGCCCAGCGGAGCGGTGCTTGACAGGAAGGGCCCAGCGGAGCGGTGCTTGAGACGGCGGTGGCCAGCGGAGCGGTGCTTGACAGGAAGGGCCCAGCGGAGCGGTGCTTGAGATGAAGGGCCCAGCGGAGTGGTGCTTGACAGGAAGGGCCCAGCGGAGCGGTGCTTGAGATGAAGGGCCCAGCGGAGCGGTGCTTGAGACGGCGGTGCCCAGCGGAGCGGTGCTTGACAGGAAGGGCCCAGCGGAGCGGTGCTTGAGATGAAGGGCCCAGCGGAGCGGTGCTTGAGACGGCGGTGCCCAGCGGAGCGGTGCTTGAGATGAAGGGCCCAGCGGAGCGGGGCTTGACAGGAAGGGCCCAGCGGAGCGGTGCTTGACAGGAAGGGCCCAGCGGAGCGGTTCTTGTCACGGCGGGCCCCTGTTCAGCGGTGCTTCTCACGGCGGGGCCCTGTTCAGCGGTTCTTGTCACGGCGGGCCCCTGTTCAGCGGTGCTTCTCACGGCGGGGCCCTGTTCAGCGGTGCTTGTCACGGAGGGGCCCTGTTCAGCGGTTCTTGTCACGGCGGGCCCCTGTTCAGCGGTGCTTCTCACGGCGGGGCCCCGTTCAGCGGTGCTTCTCACGGCGGGGCCCTGTTCAGCGGTTCTTGTCACGGCGGGCCCCTGTTCAGCGGTGCTTCTCACGGCGGGGCCCCGTTCAGCGGTTCTTCTCACGGCGGGGCCCTGTTCAGCGGTTCTTGTCACGGCGGGCCCCTGTTCAGCGGTGCTTCTCACGACGGGGCCCTGTCCAGCGGTGCTTCTCACGGCGGGGCCCTGTGCAGCGGTTCTTGTCACGGCGGGCCCCTGTTCAGCGGTGCTTCTCACGGCGGGGCCCTGTCCAGCGGTGCTTCTCACGGCGGGGCCCTTGTCAGCGGTTCTTGTCACGGCGGGCCCCTGTTCAGCGGTGCTTCTCACGGCGGGGCCCTGTTCAGCGGTGCTTCTCACGGCGGGGCCCTGTTCAGCGGTTCTTGTCACAGCGGGCCCCTGTCCAGCGGTGCTTCTCATGGCGGGGCCCTGTTCAGCAGTTCTTGTCACGGCAGGCCCCTGTTCAGCGGTGATTCTCACGGCGGGGCCCTGTTCAGCGGTGCTTCTCACGGCGGGCCCTGTTCAGCGGTTCTTGTCACGGCGGGCCCCTGTTCAGCAGTGCTTCTCACGGCGGGGCCCTGTTCAGCGGTTCTTGTCACGGCGGGCCCCTGTTCAGCGGTGCTTCTCACGGCGGGGCCCTGTTCAGCGGTTCTTCTCACGGCGGGCCCTGTTCAGCGGTTCTTGTCACGGCGGGGCCCTGTTCAGCGGTTCTTGTCACAGCGGTCCCTGTTCAGCGGTGCTTGTCCTGTGTTTCTAGGGAGCCAGACCTGGCCAAGACTTCCTGCTCAGTCGCCATCCGACCTTGCGGTCGCGGGGCCCTCCTGTGATGGAGTCCTGGGCCCGTGGGTGTCGTCCGTCACAACCGGAATGGGGCTGGTGGGGCCCTCCTGGGCAGCTCGCCTGCTGCCTGACTTCTCCGCCCTGCTGCCCTTGCCCTCCTTCGCTGAAGCTCTGTGGCCCTTGCCTCCCTTTGATGATGTGGCAGGTGACGGGCAAGGCTACTGTCCTTGGTGGCAGCCGTCTCAGGCTTGTTGCGCCGGCCCTTAGTTTTTTTTGTCCTCTTCCCAGGGGGTGGGCTGGCTGTCCCCTTGCTGCTGGCCGATGTTCCTGCCCTAGGAGCTGGTGGACTCCAATAGCCCTGCACTATGGTCATAGTAGATGCAGGGCTGGTGGTGGCTGAGGTGCTTTTTTTACTCTTACCAGATGGAGGGGGTGGGTCAGTGATTGGAACGAGCTCAAGGTTGGAAAGGAAAAGCACTTGGGAAGGACAGGGACGGGTAGGTGTAGTGGGTATGGGAGTGGAGGAAGAGGATGTGGTTGTAGGAGAGTCAAGTGTGCTGTCTTTGGGTGCAGGTGCTTGTAGGAGGCTGTCGTGAGGTGGATGGCTGTTGGGTGGGTGGCTGCCTGCGTTTGTGTGGTTTGGAAGAGGGGGTGACAGACACACTGGGAGAGGACACAGGGGACGTGTAAATGGCAGTGGGGGTGGTGACTGCACGTGTGCGGACTGTAATGGAGGGTGTGCTGGTGATGGAAGTACTGGCTGATGGTGGTGTGCATGCAGGTGTGAGTGGAGACGTCACAGGGAGGGAGGAGGGAGATGAGGAGGTGGGGGACACAGAGGTGGTAGTGACTGTTGGCATGTCTGCATCTGGATGTTGCTTGGGTGACTGCTTGTGGGATCTGTGGTGCTTATGTCTGGATGAGCTGCCCTTGGGTGCAGAGGTGTGTGCAGGCTGGTCTGATGGTGTGGATGGGATAGGCAGAGGAACAGGAGACTGGGACTGGGTGGACGGAGTCAGAAGAGGGAGGCTGGAGACAGGGACAATGGCTGCCGTCAGTGCTGAGGCCAGAGCGTTGAACGATCGCTGATGGGCAGCCTGACCCGAATGAATGCCCTCCAGGTATGCATTGCTCCGATGCACCTCCCTTTCTACACCATGGATGGCATTCAAAAGGGTAGACTGCCCAACAATGATGGTCCTGAGGAGGTCAATGACCTCCTCACTGAGGGCAGCAGGGGTAACTGGTGCAGGGCCTGAGGTGCCTAGGGCGAAGGAGATGCCCGCCTTCCTGGCCGAGCGGGCACGGGGCGAACGCTGAGGGGCTGCTGGGAGGGCGGGGCTGGTGCGCTGGGTGGCGGCTGTACCTGTTGTGGCGGTGGGCACGGATGTTGCCGCCACCGCAAGGGAGCTCCCTTCCGAGGACGTGTCGGTGTCGCTGACGTCTCCACGGGTCCCCGTTGTGGAGCTCCACTCGCCCTCCGTCTCACTGGTGTACTCGGAGTCTGTTGCATGGCCCTCCGGGGCCATGTGAGATGCAGCTCCCTCGTGCGCCAATGCCACTTCTCCTCCGCCTGATGATGCTAATGCACACATGAACAGGAAGACAAAGAAAATGGGGGGGGGGGAGAAATGAAGACAGGTTGAGTGCATGCATTGGCAACACCGTTGTCGGAGAGGACAGACACAGAAGCCCCCTGCACTAGGCCGCGCAATCGGGGTACACTACTCAGTTATTGTGACTAGGCCTACAGGTCTATGGACGACAAATGCACACATGGGTGAGGCCGGACCATGGATAGCTGTACTTGGCACCCTACAGAGGTGGGGGCGGGGGCACAGGGCCATGCCTAACGGAGGGGCCTAGCCTACAGAATGCGCCCTGGCCTAGAGATAGCCACAGCCCTCCTCCCCCACCCAGACACCTTCACTGCGCGCAAAGATAGCAGAATGTGCTGCTACTCACCCCCTTGTGTCTGCTGTGATGTCCTCACACGCCCATCCAAATCGGGGTAGGCCACCGCCAGGATCCGGGACATCAGGGGGTCAATTGGCGGCTGGCACCCCTCCTACGTTGGGAGGCCATCCCCAGCAGAGACTCGGCGGTCTTTCTGGTCCCGCGGCGGATGTCCTCCCACCTCTTTCGGCAGTGGGTGCCCCGTCTGTTGTGGACCCCCAGGGCCCGGACGTCCTTGGCGATGGCACGCCAAATGTCGATCTTCTGATGGGCGCTGACCTATGTGACATGTACAGGGTGGTAAAGGAAATCTCATCACTTTTCTGCCTGGTCAATGTGAGTGGCCCCTCCCCCCCCAACCTTGCCATGTGGCACATGCTCTCATCTTTCGTGCGTTGCACTCCTCATTCGCTCCCCTCCCCACCATCTTACATACACCCCACTCAACACAGGCATAGCTCATTCAACGTGCACCCTGTGTACTAACCTGTTGGTCTGGTGGACCGTAGAGTAGCGCATACTGGGGGAGGACCCCATCAACAAGTTTCTCCAATTCTTCAGAAGTGAAGGCAGGGGCCCTTTCCCCAGTCGCAGCAGCCATTGTATCTCCCAGACCGAGGTCACAGCAGCACTTGCAGTATCGGTCCTCTCCTGTGGATGATCAGGTCTCGAGTGATTAATCAGATAGAAAATGGCGGTCACGCCCGCGGCGGTGCGTACCGCCGCGGTGCGTACCGCGACCGCAGGCGCCCATCCTCATTGGCTACTGAAACCCATAGGGTGCAATGTTAACCAATGCGGCTTAGCACCGCGGTCTTCGACCGCCTACCGCCACGGTGTGCCACGCCAGCGCATTGACCTCACATCCCACTGTCACACTTCACAGGTCAGGCAGCCACCATTTCAAGGGCCCACATGGCTGAATTTCTACTGCTTCACACAGGCCTTGCATTGCCACTCATACAAGCCTTTCAATGCATAGCGATTCGTGTACTGTGCAAGCTGTGTGAACGAACCTGTGGGTTGCTTGACTCTGTGCTCCATGTTGTCCTTCCTAGGCACCGTCCGCTGGGACTTGCGAGGAGAAGGATGAATCAGCCCGTGTACCGACCGCTGGTGGATCTGTCGACAATGGAAGAACGACATATCATACTTACATACAGGCTTGACAGAGCAACTATACATGAACTATGTGCCCAGCTGGAGCCAGACCTGATGTCCCCCATTCGCCAACCCACAGGGATTCCCCCTCTGGTGCAGGTTCTGTCAGTACTCCATTTTTTGGCAAGTGGGTCTTTTCAGACAACAGTGGCCATATCATCTGGGATGTCTCAGCCTATGTTTTCTAAGGTTTTGTCCAGAGTGTTGTCTGCCCTGATGAAATACATGCGGAGCTACATTATTTTCCCTGAGGTGGGCGATTTGGCTACAGTGATGGGTGATTTCTATGCCCTTGGACATATCCCCAACATCATAGGTGCCATTGATGGGACCCATGTGGCTTTGGTTCCCCCCAAAGAAAGTGAGCAGGTGTACAGAAACAGAAAAAGGTATAATTCGATGAATGTCCAGGTGGTCTGCTTGGCTGACCAGTACATCTCCCATGTAAATGCCAAGTTCCCTGGGTCAGTGCATGACGCTTATGTCATGCGAAATAGCAGCATCCCTTATGTGATGGAACAGCTACAGAGACACCGTGTGTGGCTAATTGGTGACTCTGGTTACCCCAACCTGTCATGGCTACTGACCCCAGTGAGGAATCCCCGGACCAGGGCAGAGGAACGGTACAATGAGGCCCATGGCCGAACTAGGAGGATCATAGAAAGAACCTTTGGCCTCCTGAAGGCCAGGTTTAGGTGCCTGCATATGACAGGGGGATCCCTAATGTACTCCCCAAAGAAGGTGTGTCATATCATCGTGGCCTGCTGTATGCTTCACAATCTTGCTTTGCGACGCCAGGGGCCTTTTCTGCAGGAGGATGGTCCAGATGGTGGTGTTGTAGAAGCTGTGGAGCCTGTGGAGAGTGAAGAGGAGGAAGACGACGGGGACGACACGGACAACAGGGATACAGTCATACAACAATATTTTCAGTAGTACACAAGTAAGAATCACCCACGCCATTTTACATTTACTTAAGGCCTCATGCGTCTCCACTGTCTGTGTTTCCCCCCAGTTCCTGTTAACTGATTTGTGACTTTCCCTTCCCTTTTCAGAGCTGTATGACCCACTGCGTGACTTCTGCTTTGTTTGCCCATGGACTAAAGCTTATTGAAATTGGTATGTTGTCATCACAAAGTAACTGGACATTATTGCACCGTTATGTGTAATACATTTGTTAAGAATACAAGCAGACTCCTGTTATTTTAAGTGCAATAAGTGATTTATTTTAAGTGCTACATATAGGTACATGATTGTAAAACGGTGATGGGTTTGGGTGGAGTAATGTCTATGGCAGAGTCCAGTTCTCAGTCGCACAGGTGCATTGTCCATATGCCTCTGGAAGGATGGAGCAGGGGCAGTTAAAGGTTGGACAGGGTGACAATGTGGGACAGTGGGATGACATCAGGGGGTATCTTATGCTGGCGGGGGTCTTGCAATCCTACTCTGTCTTCTTGTGAGATCTCAGGTTCCGCTTGCGGGGTGGTTCTTCTTCTGCAGGAGGTGGGGTTCTGGTGGCCTGTTGTTGTGTGGGGGCCTCCTGTCCACTAGCGCCGGCGGAGGTGGTAGACTGTTCCTGGCCTGGTCTAGTGACAGGGGCCCTTTGGGGTGCCACATGGTCCCGCAATGTGGTGACTATCTGGTTAAGGGCCACGACGATGGTCCCCATTGCGGAACCAATGTTCCTCAGTTCATCTCTGAACCCCATGTACCGTTCCTCCTGCAGTGCCTGGATCTCATGGAACCTGGCCAGTACCGTCGCCATCGTCTCCTGGGAGTGGTGGTAAGCTCCCATGATGGAGGAGAGGGCCTCTTGGAGAGTCGGTTCCCTGGGCCTGTCCCCCCCCTGTCGCACAGCAGCCCTCCCAGTTCCCCTGTGTTCCTGGGCCTCTGTCCCCTGGACGGTGTGCCCACTACCACTGCCCCCAGGTCCCTGTTGTTGTTGGGGTGGTGGGTCAACCTGGGTGCCCTGTAGTGGTGGACACATCGCTGATTGACGTGTCCTGGAGACAGTGGCATGGGCCCGCTGGGTGGAAGCTGTGCTGGTGTTCCCAGAGGGGGTTGGGTCTGGTGTAGCCTGTGGCTGTCTGTGGGGAACCGACTGTCCAGAGGTCCCCGATGGGCCGGGCTGGTCATCCGGGTCCAGGGAGACAGAGCTGCTGTCATCGCTGGGGGCCTCTTCTGGGGGTGGGATGTACATCTCTGGACCCTCCGTGGCGGTGTGGTGGCGTTCGGGTCCTACAGGGGTATAAAGGTATGGTTATTGCTTCTGTGTGTGGCATTTCGTGTGATGGGTGGGTGTCCATGTACCCAAGTGCAGGCATTCCCTTGTGGGGGCTTTTGTGAGGGTGGCTTGTGGGGGTGATGTGTGTGTGCAGTGGGCATGCTTTGGTGATGGGTGTCCATGCTTTGTGGTCGCATGCAGGGCTTGGTGTTGGGATGGGTGGGTTGTGATGGTGAGCCGTTTGCAAGGAGTTGGTGTGATGGGGGTGGGGGTGAGGGTGGGGCTATGATTTGGCATGCAGGTGGGGTGGGGGTGGGAAGCAGTAGTGAAGATTTGACTTACCAGAGTCCATTCCTCCGCCTACTCCTGCGAGGCCCTCAGGATGCAGGATGTGCAAGACTTCCTCCTCCCATGCTGTAAATTCTGAGGGAGTAGGTTGGGGTCCGCCGCCAGTCTTCTGCACCGCAATGTTGTGCCTTGATACCATGGAACGCACCTTCCCCCGTAGGTCGTTCCAGCGCTTCCTTATGTCATCCCGATTGCGTGGATGCTGTCCCACCGCGTTGACCCTGTCTACTATCCTTTGCCATAGCTCCATCTTCCTGGCAATTGTGGTGTGCTGCACCTGTGCCCCGAAGAGCTGGGGCTCTACAAGGACTATTTCCTCCACCATGACCCTGAGTTCTGCGTCAGTGAACCTGGGGTGTCTTTGGGGTGCCATGGGGTGGTGTGGATGAGGTGTGGGGTGGCGTTTGTGGTGATGAGTGTGGTGCGTGTGGTGGTGTGTGGTGTTTGGTGCGTGGATTCTGTGTGGGTGATGGTGTTGTGTGCCTCTGTGTTGTGGGATTGTCTATTCTGTGCTCTCTCTCTAGCCTTCGTCAATAATTTTGGGTCGTAGGGGTTTGTGGGTGATGTGGGTGTGTGTTTTATATTGTGTTGGGTGTGTGGGAGTGGTGTTAGTATGTGTATCAGGTGTGTGTGTTTCAAACTGACCAATGTGGCTGAGTTTTCTATGTGTGTGTGTATTTTGACCGCGGCGGTGTGTACCGCCAATGGAATACCGCGTTTGAAAGAGCGCCGCGTGGATTTGTGGGTCGCAATGGTATGGGCGTATTTCTGTTGGGGTGATGGTGGAGGTTTGGTCATCGCCATTTTTTCGCTGACCTTTGGTGTGGCAGACTTTTGTGGATGTCGGGTTTTTGGCGGTTTGCAAGTTGCGGGTCAGAATGACCGTGGCGGTTTACCGCGGCCGCGGCGGTGTTATGGTGGTCTTCTGACCGGCGGTAAGCGCCTTTTACCGCCGAGGTCAGAATGACCCCCTTTATATTACTTTCCAGTGATATCTCAACATATACTTATTACATTTTAATTGTTTTTGACCTGCATTTATCCAGATAAATATTATATATTTTTCTAAACACTGTGTGGTGTATTTTTGTGGTGCTATATGGTGTTATTGTATGATTTATTGCACAAATACTTTACACATTGCCTTCTAAGTTACTGCTGACTGCTCAGTGCCAAGCTACCAGAGGGTGGGCACAGGATAATATGGATTGTGTGTGACTTACCCTGACTAGAGTGAGGGTCCTTGCTTGAACAGGGGGTAACCAGACTGCCAACCAAAGACCCCATTTCTAACAATGGCGCAGCAGAGGAACTTGCTAGCCTGGGTTGCGTGAATGTGAGAGAGCAGGAATGCTACAAATTTATAAAGATATGGAGCATTTCTGCTTTCTACTTCTGCCGGCACAGTTTGCTGTCTAGTGCCAAAGCAGGCACTCTTTTACTCAAGTACAAGGGTGCCTGGGTTACGGCTGGGATTGTTTTTGTGCATCTTACTGAACAAAAGCAAATCTTAATGGCTGATTCCTCTTTCTATGTGTGCTGCAGAATGCATCACACATGCAAAACGGAAGTAATCAGTGAAAGTAAAGATATTTCACCAAGTTACGTCTCAGTAGGATAGGTGCACCATTTTGGTGCAAACCCAGGTTTGCAAGTCTTTGTAAAACTGTCTTTCCCTCAAAATACATGGATGGATGCATGGGGATTGCTGATTCACATCCATTCTCTACCCATGTAACAGCAACGTGACGCAAAGTAATGCAAGGCATCACTATGCCCTACCTTGTACTACTTTGTATTTTTTAAACTGCACAGTGCCACACAAAGCAGCTTTGCGTTGCTTAATAAACGCTGTTAGACTTTTCATCCTTGGCGTGGTCTCCCTTAACTTTTTGCCTCTGTTCCCCAGGTTGTTGATGTGTGCTGGACTCTGATTTTACTGTTTTTGTTACTCTGGGCACTTTACCACTGCTAACCAGTGCTAAACTGCAAGTGCTCCTTTACAAAATGTGTATGTGTTTGGTGTATCCATGATTGGCATATTTGATTTATTAGTAAGTCCCTAGTACAGTGCACTAAAGGTTCCCAGGGCCTGTAAATCAAATGCTACTAGTGGGCCTGCAGCACTGGTTGTGCCACCCACATAAGTAGCTCTGTAATCATGTCTTAGACCTGCCACTGCAGAGTCTGTGTGTGCAGTTTTATCTGTAAATTCGACTTGGCAAGTTTACCCACTTGCCAGGCCTAAACCTTCCCTTTTCTTACATGTAAGACACCCCTAAGGTAGGCCCTAGGTAGCCCCAAGGGAAGGGTGCAGTGTATGGTTAAGGTAGGACATATAGGGGGTGATTCTCACCCTGGCGGGCGGCGGAGGCCGCCCGCCAGAGTTCCCCCCTCCAAAATACTGCTCCGCGGTCGAAAGACCGCTGAGGGTATTTTTTGGGTTTTGCACTGGGCTGGCGGGCGACCGCCCGCCAGCCCAGTGCAAAACACCCTTCCCACGAGGACGCCGGCTCAGAATTGAGCCGGCGGAGTGGGAAGGTGCGACGGGTGCAGTGGCACCCGTCGCGTATTTCAGTGTCTGCAAAGCAGACACTGAAATACAAAGTGGGGCCCTCTTACGGGGGCCCCTGCAGTGCCCATGCCATTGGCATGGGCACTGCAGGGGCCCCCAGGGGCCCCACGACACCCCATACCGCCATCCTGTTCCTGGCGGGCGAACCGCCAGGAACAGGATGGCTGTATGGGGTGTCAGAATCCTCCATGGCCATGGAGGATTCATTTGGGCAGCGGAAAACCGGCGGGAGACCGCCGGTTTTCCGCATCTGACCGCGTCAAACCTCCGCGGTCAGAATGCCCTGCGGGGCACCGCCAGCCTGTTGGCGGTGCTCCCGCCAACCCTGGCCCCGGTGGTCCATGACCGCCGGGGTCAGAATGACCCCCATAGTAATGTGTTTTATATGTCCTGACAGTGAAATATTGCTAAATTCGTTTTTCCCTGTTGCAAGGCCTGTCTCTCTCATAGGTTAACATGGGGGCTACCTTTAAATCTGATTAAAGTGTAGATTCCCTTTGGGAGCAGATGGACATGTGGAGTTTGGGGTCTCTGAGCTCACAATTTAAAAATACATCTTTTAGTAAAGTTGATTTTAAGATTGTGTGTTTGAAAATGCCACTTTTAGAAAGTGAGCATTTTCTTGCTTGCACCATTTCTGTGACTCTGCCTGTTTGTGGATTCCCTGTCTGGGTCACTTTGACAGTTGGGCTGGTTGCACCTCACACTAGACAGTGACACAAAGGGAGCTGGGGTGTAGCCTGCATATCCTGATGAGCCATCTGTGCTAGGAGGGAGGGGAGGAGTGGTCATTCACACCTGAAAGGGCTGTGCCTGCCCTCACACAATGCAGTCTCCAACCCCCTGGTGAGTCTCTGGAGGGAAAAATGTGAGCATTGCGTATTATTTAAACAAAAACTACAGTTTTAGGAGAAGAATATAATAGAGTCATGTATTGTAAGATATTTGCACCAAATTCATGCCACTGTAATGTTTTTATCAGACAATTTCAATTAACCTCTTTTTGGCATTGAGTGATACAGCCACTAGCTGGTCCGTTAGTTTAGATGGTCCATGTAAAATGTTTAACAGTTTTTTTGAGTTATCTGTAATATAACAGCCTCTGACAAAACCTGACTGCTCAGTGCCTATTAGATGTGGTATTTATTCATTGACATGGAGCGCTTACAATTTTTCAAAGATATTACAATCCAATCAGTATTTATAAGCAAACAGGTCAATACTTTTTACAAGAAGTTAAATCATGAAGTTTCTTAGGTATTAGCCATGACCTGGCCTCCAGAAATGAGCACTGGGCTACTTTTAAAGAAGAAAAAGAAGAAAAAGCAAGATCAATATAAGGAATCAAATTTTAGAAAATTACATTGGAACCTAACAGAGAAGCCATGAGGTCCCAGAGATTCCTTTTGTCATTTGCTATTGGGATTTAATCAAATTCAAGATCTTGTCCTAATAAAGATAGATCTAGAACCTTATCAGGGTACTCTGGTATAGATTTGTAAAAAACTATGTAATGCTTTGTTCAGTGGTATCTTTTCAGGAGTGTTTAAATGGTTGTAAAACATTTCAATATGTCTGTGTCTGTATGAAACCTATTGTCTTCTTTATGTGTAATGGAGATTATACAGGATTGTTTTATTAATTTTCATACAGTAGGCTTACATTATGCATGATTTATTCCATCATCCATAGTAGTTTGCATTATGTTTTAGTAAACTGCCATTAGCAGTGTCAACTGATATCTGTTTTAATAAATTCAATTTTTGCTGTTATAATCAATGAATCTTTATCTTTAGAAGAGTAGCACCTATGTTCCAACATTTGAATTTGTTTTAGAAACTCAATAGATTCCTTGGGAGCTTCCTTTTTTAGAATCAACACAATTAATTATAAAGCATCTTGCAGTTGCTTTAAATAAATTTTGAATTGTACGTATAGATGAATCTTTGACGGTGTTATTATTAAAAATCTTAAAAGATTTTTTTTTCAATGTCATCTGTAATTTTTTTTGTCATAAGTCAGAGAGTTGTTAAAATTCTGTCTGTTTGATATCTATTTGATATTGAATTTCATATTGAAAGATCTAAATGTACAGTAACCGAAGCATGGCCAGAAATCAAAATAGCCCCAATTTCAGCAATCAATATAGATTTGACAAGATTGCTGCTGAGAAAAACATTTTCAGTTCAAGAAACAAAGTGATGTCTTGGTGAGTAAAATGCTTTACTAGTAGGTCAGGAGTAAATAGTCTCAATTCTCAATTCATCTATCAACCTCCTATTAGATATAGATTTTTAAAAAACAATCTTTCATTCTTTTACATATTTTTACACCAATGATTTCCTGTACAGAAAGGTACTAATACACTGATTGTATTCACCTACTGTAAGTACATTTTAATCTGAACTAGACATTGATTTCCCAGATATAAGGTCCCAAATAGATACATCAACCCCAGTTGGGCCATACAAAGTTAAAACAAAAAGTGGAGTCCTGTTAATCTTAATATTTATATATAGTCATCTCCCAATAACACCACATTCTTGAGAAATAACTCCTAAGTAAAGCGCCCTTTGAAACATAATAATAACCGTATTTTAGTTGCTATTTGTAGAACATCATAGATGACCTACTCAACATTTCTTAAAAGAACAAACCTTTCAAATAAATGAGTCTCCTATAAAGTGCAATATGACAATTCAATGTAGATAACTGATAAAGAACTCTTTGTCTCTTAACAGGGTTTTTAGACCCTTTACATTTCATGTAATAACACAAAGATTGGGCCTAATTTAGAACTTGGTGAATAGAATACCACTTCACAAGCGTGACGGTTATCCCGTAAGCTGTATTACAATCCCCGTAGAATATAATGGGATCATAATACGGTGGACAACATATTCGTCAAATTTGTGATGGACTATTGCCCTGCGCCAAGTTCTAAACCAGGCCCTATGTTTCATATTCAAGAGCATGGTAAGTATCAATAACAACTGGCATAAAAGGTTGAACAAAATTAATAATTACTAGAAAAGGCATGGTAACTTCATGTGTAGGGAATTGAAAAAAGAAGCGATATCATGTAAAAATATTTAAAAAAGGAAAAAATATAAAAGAGAAAGGAAGGATTTGTATCATAATGTTCAGCGACATAAAAAACAAATATGGTAAGAGAACCCTTTGCCCTCACCCAAAAAGTTGTATTCAAGAAACACAACAATAAGCGTGAGGTGTGGGGGAATGCCAAAGGCAAGATTGGACCACAAGGACAACACTAATAGCTAAATATGAAGAGATATTATATGAGACAGGAAGGATACACAGAATGAAAAAAGAAGAACAGCAAGCCAACAGAACATCAGGATGAAGATGCACCTCAATGACTATTCATAGTTGTATATTTAAAGCTAGCCTATTTAGTGAAGCACATGAGATAGACAACAATTCACAAAACATAGGATGGATCAAGATTCAAACAAATAATAGAGCATACAAGGACACTGGCCTTCTTGGTTATCAATTCAAAATAGAGTCTGAAAAAGGATGAAGTAAGAGAAACAAATTAAAAAAGAGATATCACAACAGAGCATCAAAAAAGCTCAACAATGAACAGAAACCACAACGTCATTTGTATATGTAGCAACAAAATAGGTTCACTTTAAAGCCTTTAACTTGACTATAAACCAGGCTTATTGATTTTCACAACTTCTCCTCCCTGTGAATTTATATAATCATGCAGCGTATCTGGGAAGTCTCATGCGATAGTTATGTATAATGTTGAAATGCCATGGGTAGACCAGACAAAATCTGGTGTTCATGGCTCTTAAAGTTGGATGTCTGTCCAAAAATGCTTTACTATAATCCAAGGAGGGAGTGAGAAGTGATACAGGGTTTACCCACCTTCCCATCATCTAACCACGAAAAAAACACACAAAAAAACCAGGAGGTAACCCCTGCTATGCTTAGCCTATCTCTCCATACCAGCCCAAGTCGGTCACCCTACGGTATTAAAAGGACTCTCACCCACTGGGACTCAAAGTAGCATGCTTCATTATAGAGTTCTCGTCCAGATATCTAGTGTATCTGGACAGGCTCAACCGTGGTAGTCAAGGTAGCTTTTTGGTTATTGGGTGGGATTCTAGATTGAAAATAGTCTAGGGTGTGTTGAAGGTTAATTTTATTTTCAAAGGGCACCCTAATGGAGAAATAAAATAGATGGGGTTGCACTAAGGAAATTAGTGGCCTCTGTATCCCTGGGCACACATGTTTCAGCCATCACTCCAATGTCTCACCAGGCTAATTGGTTTTTGTCAGGACCTCATAAGGGTCCCATTGGAATCCTATTTCTGCTACTTCAATTGTGAAATTTCCTGTCATCCTGTTCATACATGCGATACATAACAATCAATTTGGTCCCTATGTTCACATTTCTTCAGTATTTAGAGCTCCATGAAGGTAAGGTGGCAGGTGGACTGTGTACTCAAAGTTTATCAATTGACTCTTTTAAATCCATAGGGTGATCCCCCTGGGCTGGTATGGAGAGAAAGGCTAAGCTTGGTAGGCGTTCCCTCATGTAGTATTTGTATACAAAAATGTTATATGTCATTTGATGTAACATTGGAAATATCCTGAGACAAAAACATTTTTACCCAAGCCAAAATCTCTGTTTTCTCTGTTTTGATGCTTGAATGACTGTCGTTAAATCTGTAAATTAAAGAAAAAGACCAAATATGCCTCTCAATTTAGAGTGATTGGCTGAGGAACTGACTATTGGCCATATTCTGTGGGCATTTTATATATTAAGGTATCATCATAAGGCAAAACACCCTTTTTCCTCTTTTCCAAGCCCATATGGCTTCGTCATGCAAACTTTTTTATTTTCAAAAAGAACATTCCAAAGCAGGATTTTCTTTTAGAAAATAAAAAAGCAATGCCCCCTTGCATTGGGAGTTTCTCCCTATTGTGAAGGGGGGCATTAAGCACCTTTCAATGCCCCCAGTGCCAGGTTTTTCCTGACTGTATGGGCATTGATAAACAGCTGTATGTCCATCCGTCTAAAGTATAGAGGCAGACATATAGACAAAACTCCAACAGCCGTGAATCAGTTGGCCATTGGAGGGGTTTGACAGTCTCCGCTGTTGTCAAACCATGATCCACTTGCACCTAAATTGGGTGGGCCGACCATAATGTTGGTGAGGAGGGACCTCAGTTGTTGCGATGGAGTTCCCTAGCCGCCAACTTATAAACCGGGCCTTATGAAACCGTCTAAATCTTTTCTCTCATTCTAAGCACTGCTTAGAGCCAGAACACCTCTTGTGGTATTTGCAGAGCTTTAGTAATTGTATAACATAACACAATATATAATATCACAACATCACACAGGTGAGAGTAGTCACTAATTGTTAGAGTTCAAGGACTTTAATGTATTTCAAAAGACTGCTAGTTTTGGGGAGAGTGAAGATTTTCTAACATGGACACATTAGCTGCTTTCAGAACATAAAGAGCTAGAAGGGTCATTACAGCATGACAAAACTCTGCTGTTGGATTAGGAGGCCAGTAAATGAGTGCTCCAGTGAAGGTAGCAGAGGGATAAAATTTTAATGCAAAAGTGAGACACTCATCTTGGGGAGAAATTACCACTATTTAAGACAGTGCAGTTAATATTAGTATTGAAGATAATTGCAATAGCACCACCTACCCTATTTAGGAGGTGACACCAATTAATGTGATGTCCAGAGAGAATAGCCAACACCAAGCCAAGCCCGGAAGAATCATAAATTAAAGTCTTGGTTAGAAACAAGACATTCAGTTTACGCATTTTACAAAATCATTAATTTCTACTCGCTTTTTTGATGTGAACTTTCATTAAGTTGGTAGCTGTTGGCCAAAACAGATTCTTTAGTACTAGCAGGTTGTCAGAAATGACAAATTGTAGTATTTATAAGAGATTAAAAAAGTAAAGTAAAAGCCTATAGTTTGTGTGGTTAAAGAAGATGGGCTGTACCGCTAATATGATTGCCTATGGGTTGAACTCAATGGAGATCAATGGTAGCGTAATCAAACTATTGCTCTTTTTCCATTTACCTAAGTAATTTAGGCCCTGATTATGAGTATCAGTGGTATTTATTTCACATAACAAATAACAATTCCACAAGGTACATTATTTATCGAGTAAAATACCACCTATTATGAATTGATGGGGAATAACATGCAGATTTTGGTGTTTAACGCACCAACATCTTCATGATATTGTAACTACCATATGGTTTTCCCTGTTAAATTTGAGCAGGTTTGACCTGCTGAAATTTAACAAAGGTTGCGTTCTTTAACGCATCTGATAATTTTAATAATTATCTAATGTGTTAAATACTTTACAACTTGTAATTCTAATCTGTGCATAAATAGGTGTTTCTGCACGGGACAGAACTTAACGAGCAGCTCCCAATCAGGCCTGTGTGTAGCAAGCCCTGGAAGAAACCAGCATATATGATACACATATGAACTAGCTGCGATGCTCAAATCTGAAGATGGCATTTTAAGACATCTGGGACAGAGAACCCCAAGGCAGATGGCATTACTTGCCACAATTGTTTCAGCGGAGGTCTTTAGCCACTAGTGTCCTGTAGCCCCCGTACTACGGTTCCCCAAAGTGCAAACCAAATACCCCCTTTTAGCACTTGTTCTCAGGGTAGTGAAGCAGAGCATCCTCAAAAATCTGAACTCTTACAAAATGGAAAGCACATGCACACACTTCTAAAGAATATGTACAAGTTAACAAATATGTACAGATATAGCAGATGAAAATACATATGGTGGCATCCTCTAAAGGTCTCAAAACCAACAGGAGTGACACACAAAAGTGAAAGTTCTCACAGCTCAAGATGATATGGGGTACATTATAGCCCAGTGCTGAGTCTGACACAATAAGTGTGGGAACTGACGGGTCATCCATCTGAAGGGCAATGTATTTCTGCTAGTTGTGCAGTGGAGTCACCTAAAACAAAAGCTCCCCACACTGCACACAAGCTGCATAGTATTTCTGTTTAATACCAACCCTATGCTGTGTGGAGCTGTTCATGTAAACCACACTGTTATACCAATGTATGGGTAACATGTTTGGAGTTTGTGGAATGTTTTGTGTGTATTTTAATTATTCCTGAGAGTGAAGTGTAGAATCATATTCAAACTTTAAATTGGAAATTCTAGCTTTTATCACTGCTTCCATTATCGGTATGTGAAAAACGTTAATGACTTGTTTTCTCTGTGAAAGAGGATGCTCTTTCAGTACAGCTGTTTATGTAGTAATAGGAAATTTCCAAGAATTAGTAAATCATTCATCTGGAGGGGAATAAAAATGTGATCTATATACTACAGGATATCTATGTCCCCATTTGTAACCTACATATGTATCCTACAGCATGATGTGGCATGTAAACTCTTCAAAAGGTAAGAACTCATGCTAGTAATTTTCTTACAGTATTTGGAGGTTTTAAAAATTGCACACTTAGGTGTAGGATGTCAGATGCCAATCCTATACTCACACTGTATATTTTATATCCAAGGCAAATACCACTAGGGTGTGCAATTAAAAAAAATATATATTTCATACTAGTGTTGGTCTCAGAGTTTCACTGTAGGAAATATGGTTTACCACAAAAAGTCAATAAATTAACTTGAGCTTAACCATCTGGTAGCTTGGCACAGAAGCAGTCAGGATTAACATAAGGCAATGTGTAACTTATTTATGCAGGATGCAAGCAGGAATAAAGTGAAAACACAACACTAGCAAAATCCTAAACCAATTTAGCGAGAGTAAGGTTTAATCCATAAAACAAAACCAGATCAACAAAAATCTAATCTGTAGCACTGGAGATATGCAATTTGAAAAGCCTAGGTAAAAGTAGAGCCAAAAAGTGCAAAGTGCCAACTGTGGTTATCTGGTCATGACAGACTGGGACAAAGTTACAAGTTCACAACCTCGAAGGAGTGCAGTTTTGGTGCAGGACTGAGTTCAGCCTGCTGTACAGTATACCTGTATTGCACTGAGTTGAATTGCTTTGGTTCTGAGGATTTCCCATAGTTAAGGAGAAAGCACAGGTACTTTAGCACTGGCTAAGAGGGGTAAGATGTTCAGAGTCCTAAAACCAACAAAATAATATTCAGCAAAACAGGTAGGGTGAACCTAAAAAGTTTGGCAAACTACCACCAAAGGGTTGCAGGTATAATTCTGACTACTCTGCCTAGTTGTTCATTCAAGTCATTATCTGTTATATAACTGTCATCAATATATGATAGTAATTCAGGATCTACATGAAAGATCTCCATAATTCATGCTGCAGAGAGTCCAGGGCTATTGATAAAGCACTGAAGGAATCTGGTGTAATCATACTGAAAACAGCTGGATGAAAAAACTGTTAGATACTGGGATTCAGGAACCTCATTTTGGCGAAAGAATCCATTGGATTCATCCAATGATGTTTTATATTTTTTCCAAACAAATCTGTCATTAGTCCAGTGCCGTGAGCATGTTCACAGCATGTGTGCATGTCTGTGCATATAATAACCGAAACCTATTCTATATGAATCGTGAGGTTTTAACACCAGAAAAAGAGGAGTGTTCATGGTAGATTGACAAGGCAGTATTAATCCATGACATTGCAATTATCTAAATAGCTTTTTTACTGTATTTAGCTTCTAGCTTTAATACATTGATCCTGAACCTGTGGCTCACTTCTTAAGAGAATTACAAGTGCCACAGATTATTTGTCCCCATTCCATCTGGCAACTATACAGTGTTGAAGCCTATTTACCTATTTTAACTTTCTCTCTTCCTCTCTTCCTGAGGTCTTCAGGTATCAAGGAGGAAAATGGTTGTATTTTTACTCCATCACCTCAAGGAACACACCTTATGAATAATGGAGGCCGGCCATCCTCTGCAAAAATTATATCACAATCATCCAATAAATGGAAGAATAATTTAACTTTGATTTGGTGCGATATATATCCTGCAATTTGTTTATGGACATCATAAACCTTGTCTGTAGGGTTTACATAACCATCTATCTGGTATTTCAACTTCTTTACTTGGAGTCACCGACAGATGCGCTCTGAGAGTGTGATGATTTATTGTCACTTCTAGCATAACATGCACACATTGATTTTATGACATTTGTGTGCACTGCATTACCTGTGTTACATTGTTTTGCCCGCGCAGACATCCGCTGGTAAGTCCTTTAAGCTATAAACATCCAGGCAGGGCCTGAAATAAATGACTGCTGTAAGAACCTAAACGAACGGCCTATGCTCTGATCCCTAAAGCTCGATATGTAAAACACTGACAAAAACACAGTTCTTGGCTTAGCACCCATAGCACAAGTTGGCGTTGGCGTTGTAAGCATTAGAGGGAGTCCCCAACTATTTTTAGACCACGGCCGAGGGAGACTGGAAGATGCTGGTGGCGTCACCATGTGCACAACAGCACCTCTGCCTGCACATGCCAGCGTCCAATGGTGTTACATTATCTAGCACTTTGTAGTTGGTGAAAGTCCTTTACAAAGATACATAATAGCAAACTATTAACTCTTAAATTTGGTGTGCTGGTTTATTTTATATAAAAGGACAAACTGTTTAAAAACACACGATTACTGAGCACCACAAATGTTAAAAAAGTTGATAATTTTTATGCAAAATTAGATATTAATAGATAGAAAACGTGTGATTTATTTTTTTTAAAAAGACAAATGCAAGGAAACAGAAGGTAGTTTGCACTCAAACCTATTGGCAAAAATGCAATTATCCATTTAACAGCGTTGATGTCATGCAAAGCGTTTGACTACTGAACAAGAGCCCTACTCTGCTGCTGAGAACAAGTCCTGCCTGGTGGAGCTGTGAGGGGGGCTTCCACAGTACGAGACACAAGAAGGGAGGATACAGGAGGGGAGGTCACTGAGGAAAACACAACCCACAGCAGTGAGCAAGATTGGCCTCAGCCGGAGCCTATTGTTTCATTTTCATCAGCCAGAGTTAAAGGGGGCGGGGGAGGAGGCCTGCCAGCCGGAGGAGGGGGACGAGTGGAACTACCAGGGGAGCCCAGACATTGTAAAAAATAAAGCACAACAAAACAGTGTTTTTGTAAAGATACAGCACAATAATAGAGAATACCCATTTTAAATAAACAAACTGCAACACGATCTTTAGTCACCATTGACTCCTGGGGCAAGCCATTGCCTGTAGAAACCACTAAAACAAGAGAAAGAGAGTGAGGGTGAGCTGGGCGTGGAAAAGCCCCCCTCTGCTGTTGGTTTAATGTTTACAGAGCGAGCGGGTGGGGAGGAGGGACTAAACAAACACCCACAGTGTAAGACGAACAGGCAAATACTGAAAAAAGTCCCTTACAGAAGAGAAAAACAGGACATAGCGTAATTATATAGTAGTTGGTGCTGCTCCCAAAGAGAAAAAGGCAGGATAAAGAGGCAGAACTGAACACTAGCAAGCAAGGATTTTTAAAGGACGCTACAACCAACAAATGAAATAGCTTTGAACTCACAGTATAGGTATACTTAAAAGTATACAACACGTTGAACGCCTACGCTCGACCTAAAAAGAAATGGGTATATTTTGTGTGGCGACTAATTAAATTATAAAGCCTGTGCAAGTGATACTCAGTTTATTAAAGGTTCCAGGCCACCTGTACACAAATTCAGGGCTGAGCTAGATAGTAGTAGTGCTAATTGTCAAGCCCACATGTGTGCACACATGTAATCAGCATAAAGGGGGTGATTCTCACCCTGGCGGGCGGCGGAGGCCGCCCGCCAGAGTTCCCCCTCCAAAATACCGCTCCGCGGTCGAAAGACCGTTGAGGGTATTTGGGGTTTTGCACTGGGCTGGCGGGCGACCGCCAAAAGGCCGCCCGCAAGCCCAGTGCAAAACACCCTTCCCACGAGGACGCCGGCTCAGAATTGAGCCGGCGGAGTGGGAAGGTGCGACGGGTGCAGTTGCACCCGTCGCGAATTTCAGTGTCTGCAAAGCAGACACTGAAATTCTTTTTGGGGCCTTCTTACGGGGGCCCCTGCAGTGCCCATGCCATTGGCATGGGCACTGCAGGGGCCCCCAGGGGCCCCGCGACACCCCATACCGCCATCCTGTTCCTGGCGGGAGAACCGCCAGGAACAGGATGGCGGTATGGGGTGTCAGAATCCTCCATGGCGGCGCAGCTTGCTGCGCCGCCATGGAGGATTCATTTGGGCAGCGGAAAACCGGCAGGAGACCGCCGGTTTTCCACTTCTGACCGCGGCCGAACCACCGCGGTCAGAATGCCCAGCGGGGCACCGCCAGCCTGTTGGCGGTGCCCCCGTCATTTTAGCCCTGGCGGTCTTGGACCGCCAGGGTTAGAATGACCCCCAAAGTCTCTTATCCCAACTGTACAGCAGCAGACCTTATTTTAAAAGATGGACACTGACAGTTAGCACTCATGTCCATTTTAGAAGTGCTTACAGTTAATGATACTCTGGGCCCGATTTAGATCCTGGTGGAGGGAATACTCCGGCACAAACATGACAGATATCCCGTTCACCGTATTATGATCCCCAAAGGCTACAATGGGATCTCAATACGGTAGATGTGATATCCGTTGCGTTTGTGACAGAGTAAACTCTTCCACCATGATCTAAATCGGGCCCCTCATTTGTCGCTGTCTCCTAGCACTCATCCAAAAGATGAGCAGTCCAAAATCAAAACACCTAGGGAGGTTAAAGAGGGTCAGACCTCACTTCCTTACAGGTATATCTTCTGATTAAACATAGATTTCCCACCTTTGGCCCTTGATTTTGGTGAGTACTGGTCTGTGTAAAAGCTTTGACCTTTGGAGGAGCTCTGCAGCACAGTTGGGAGGAGGCATATGTTACATCCAGAATCCAGGATTTTAATATAAGAAGCTTCTTTATCAGTCCAGCACATTACAACAGGACTGCACCAAATCAAGTCCACTGGAAACTGCTCCCAGAAGGATTCTAGAGCACCCTTAGTGACAGGAGTACAAGAACTGCACTTGAACATAAACACGTACAATAATAGGCCTATTCATATATAACAGCATATCAAGACAATGAGTTTTAGTTACTGCTTATGCTGAGATTCAGGGCCAGGCTTAAACAAGTTACTGCTTCTACTGATATTTGGGCCAGGTTTACATAAGGGAATGCAACCCATTATGTGGCATTTGCCAAGTCACACAAAGCTACATTGCATGGGTCTACAAGGTAACGTAAGGCAGTTCATTTCATTGTCTTGTGTAATCTTGCAGCAGGGAGGGGTTCCACGGGTGAAGTGTTGGGTATTTCCAAGCATCCACTGATGGATTTTGTTGCATTTCCAGATTTACTAAGAGCTGTGCCAAAATGGTCTCCCAGGCATGGCAAGAAGATATATCTTTTTTCCTCTTCGTTATTTCCTTTTTCTATTTGTGATGCATTCTGCATCACAAATCGAAACAGAAAAAAGCCTATACTGAATGTTTTTGTTCAGGAAGGTGCCCCTTCATGCACACAAACAATCTTGCTCTTAACGCAGGCACCCTTGCACAAGCACAAGGAGGAACCAGAAATGCACCATATTTTTGTAAATATGGCACATTCTGTCTCCCTTTCACACAACATTGGTCAGCAAGTCGTCTTACTGCCTTGTGTGAAATGTTAGTAAATCTGCCCCTCAATAGAAGACAAAATGTGTGGAGAAGACCGCCCTGTTTTGCTAAGCCTGAAACATGAGTTGCTTAATTAGGTGGTTAGTAGTGCTTTTCCCTACCTTGTGGTACCTTTTCTGATTCTGCACTAATGTAACGTCCCCCTAATTCCGTGGAATTGAACATTCCCATCTTCTGTTACCAGACAGATGAGTGGCCATGACCAGTATTTAATTTATGTAAGCCATTTTTTATGGCTGCTTTCAGGTAATGATCGATGGGATCAGTGTAACTAACAGATATAACATGACCGGGTGAGTTATGTTTGTTATTTCGTTATAGAGTGACAAAGGAGTATATATTAAAAACAATTCCTAAAGTTGAAACTCCATCAGGTAGGATGTTCACATGCTTGCTTTTGGTGCTTGTTTGTATTTGGTGTTTTTTTCACATGGTTGTCTGTTAGCACCTGTTAGAAATGGGGTCTTTGGTTGGCAGTCAGGTTACCCCCTGTCCAAGCAAGGACCCTCACTCTAGTGAGGGTAAGCCACACACAATCCAAATTATCCTGTGCCCACCCTCTGGTAGCTTGGCACTGAGCAGTCAGGCTTAACTTAGAAGGCAATGTGTGAAGTACTTGTGCAATAAATCATACAATAACACAATATAACACCACAAAAATACACCACACAGTGTTTAGAAAGATATATAATATTTATCTGGATACTTGCAGGTCAAAACGATAAAAGATGCAATAAGAAATTGTAAAGATATCACTGGAAAGTGATATAAAGGGTCTTAAGTCTTTAAAAAGCAAACAAAGGTGGTCATTCTGACCTCGGCGGTAAAAGGCGCCTACCGCCGGTCAGAAATCCTCCATAATCCCGCCGCGGTCGCGGAAACCCGCCACGGTCATTCTGACCCGCAGAAGGCAAACCTCCTAAAATCCGACCGCCACAACAGACCGCCAGACCAGCGGTCGGCGGAAAGGTGGAGGTGACCAAACCTCCACCGCCACGCCAACAGAAATACGCCCATGCCATTACGACCCACGAATCCACGCGGCGGTCATTCAAACGCGGTATTCCATTGGCGGGACACACCGGCGCGGTCAGAATACACACAAACGAACAAAACTCACCCACATTGGACGATTTGAATCCCACACACCTGATACACATACACACACCACTCCCACACACACAATACAATATAAAACACCCACCCACATCACCCACAAACCCCTACGCTTAAAAATTCGTAAAGAAGGCAAGAGCGAGACACCAGCATCCAAAACATAACAGCCACAGCCACTGAACACCATCACCCACACACTATCCACACACAAAACAACACACACCACCACACTCAACTCACTTAAATACACATACTCCACCCCACACATCATACACACCACCCCATGGCACCCCAAAGACAACCCCGCTTCACAGACGAAGAACTCAGGGTTATGGTGGAGGAAATCGTTCGTGTAGAGCCCCAGCTGTTCGGCACACAGATACAATACACCAGCATTGCCCGGAGGACGGAGCTATGGCAGAGGATTGTCGACAGGGTGAACGCAGTGGGACAGCACCCCAGAAATCGGGAAGACATCAGGAAGCGATGGAACGACCTACGGGGGAAGGTGCGTTCCATGGTATCCAGGCACAACATCGCCGTGCAGAAGACTGGCGGAGGACCCCCACCTCAACCCCCACAATTCACATCATGGGAGGAGGAAGTCTTGAACATCCTGCATCCTGACGGCCTCGCAGGAGTCGGCGGAGGAATGGATACTGGTAAGTTGAAGCTTCAATACTGCTTCCCCCCCACCTGCATGCCAAATCAGACCCCAACCCTCACCCCCATCCTCGAACCCCACCCTCACCCCCACCCCCACCCTCACCCCCACCCTCACCCCCACAACCATCCTCACCCCCACCACCATCCTCACCCCCACCCCCAGCACACCTATTCCCCGCCAATGTCTCACCATCACAACCCACACATCCCAAAACCTAGGCCTGCATGCGTCCACTAAGCATGGACACCCATCACCAAAGCATGCCCAATGCATATACACATCCCCCCCACAAGCCACCCTCACCAAAGCCCCCACACACGAATGCCAGCACTTGGGGACACGGGAACCCACAGATACACCCATATGGCACACATTGAAACTATAACCATACCTCTATACCCCTGCAGGACCCGACCGTCAACACACCGCGGCGGAGGGGCCAGAATTATCCACACCCCCCACCCAAGAGGCCGTCAGCGATGACAGCAGCTCTGTCGATCTGGACAACGATGACCAGCCCGGACCATCGGGGACCTCTGGACAGTCGGTTCCCCTCACACAGGCACAGGCCACTATAGACCCTAACCCCTCTGGGAACACCAGCACAGCTCCCACCCAGCGGGCCCATGCCTCTGTCTCCAGGGCGCGTCAATCTGCGGTGTGTCTACCACTACAGGGCACCCAGGATAACCCACCACCCCAACAACAACAGGGACCTGGGGGCAGTGGTAGTGGGCACACCGGCCAGGGGGCAGAGGCCCAGGGAAACAGGGCAACTCGGCGGGCAGCTGTGCGACAGGGGGGGGAGGAGAGGCCCAGGGAACCCACTCTCCACGAGGTCCTCACCACCATCATGGGAGCATACAACCGCTCCCAGGAGACGATGGCGACGGTACTGGCCCGGTTCCAGGAGATCCAGGTGCTGCAGGAGGAACGCTATCGGGGGTACAGGGAGGACATCCGAGCCATCAACACCACCCTGGTTACCATGGTAGGGCTGCTGCAGGACCTCGTAAACAGCAGGGCGGACACTGAACAACACCCAAGGGCCCCTGCCACTAGCCTGGACCAAGAACAGCCATCCACCTCCGCCGGCGCTAGTGGACAGGAGGCCCCCGCACAGCAGCAGCCCACCAGACCCCCACCTCCTGCAGGAGAAGAACCACCCCGCAAGAGGGCCCTGAGATCTCGCAAGACAGAGTAGGATGTCAAGACCCCCGCCAGCAATGGATACCACCTGATGTCATCCCACTGTCCCACATTGTCACCCTGTCCATCCTCGAACTGCCCATGCTCCATCTCTCCACAGGCCTCTGGACAATGCACCTGTGTGACTGTTACTCTGGACTCTGCCATGGACATTCCTTCACCATAGCCCCCACCCACTTGAAACCACCCATCCCATTTTGAGCACTTCAATAAACACCTATTTTGCACCAAAATATCAGGAGTCTGGCTGTGATTTCAATAGATTGTAATTGACATGACAGTGCAAATATGTCCTTGTACATGGTGAAGTCAACAAACAGCTGCCACAAAGCTGTAGTCCATGGGGAAACGAAGCACAGGACTCGTAGTGGGGACCCCAGATCTGAAATAGGGAGGGAAAAGCCAAAACTCAGTCATCATACACTGGGGCAAATAGACAGGCAGCAGAGATGCTGCAGAGTAGTTAACATTTACTAAATTATCTTTGAAATGTTACCTGTGTCCTATTGGAAGTACTGTTCAATGATTCTGTCCCTGTTGTCTGTTTCAGCCCCGTCGTCTTCCTCCTCGTCACTCTCCACAGGTTCCACAGCTGCCACAACACCACCATCTGGACCATCCTCCTGCAGGAAAGGCACCTGGCGTCGCAAAGCCAGGTTGTGAAGCATGCAGCAGGCCACGATGATGTGACACACCTTCTTAGGTGAGTACATTAGGGATCCACCGGTCATATGCAGGCAGCGAAACCTGGCCTTTAGGAGGCCAAAGGTGCGTTCGATCACCCTCCTAGTACGCCCATGGGCCTCATTGTATCGTTCCTCTGCCCTGGTCCGGGGATTCCTTACTGGGGTCAGTAGCCACGACAGGTTGGGGTACCCAGAGTCCCCCACTAGCCATACACGGTGTCTCTGTAGCTGTTCCATCACGTAAGGGATGCTGCTATTCCTCAGGATGTAGGCGTCATGCACTGACCCTGTGAATTTGGCATTTACATGCGAGATGTACTGGTCAGCCAAACACACCACCTGGATGTTCATTGAATGGTAACTCTTTCTGTTCCTGTACACCTGCTCCCTGTCTCTTGGGGGAACCAAAGCCACATGGGTCCCATCAATGGCACCAATTACGTTGGGAATATGTCCAAGGGCGTAGAAATCACCCTTCACTGTAGCCAATTCGCCCACCTCAGGGAAAATGATGTAGTTCCTCACGGATTTCATCAGGGCAGACAACACTCTGGATAACACCTTTGAAAACATGGGCTGAGACATCCCGGAAGCAATTCCCACGGTTGTCTGAAATGACCCACTTGCCAAGAAATGGAGTACTGACATGACCTGCACCAGAGGGGGAATCCCTGTGGGTTGGCGGATGGGGGACATCAGGTCGGGCTCCAGCCGGGCACACAGTTCATGGATAGTGGCACGGTTAAGACGGTAGGTCAGGATAATGTGGCGTTCTTCCATTGTCGACAGGTCCACCAGCGGTCGGTACACGGGAGGATTCATCCGTCTCCTCGCCCAACCCAGCGGACGGTGCCTAGGAAGGACAACATGGAGCACACAGTCAGGCAACCCACAGGTACGTACTCACAGCTAGCACAGTATAAGATTCTCTATGCAGTGAATGGCGTGTCTGAGTGGCTATGCAAGGCCTAGGCCTGTGTGACGCAGTTGAAATTGAGCCATGTGGGCCCTGGAAATGGCGGCTGCCTGACCTGTGAAGTGTGACAATGGGATGTGAGGTCAATGCGCTGGCGTGGCACACCGCGGCGGGCGGCGGGCGAAGACCGCGGCGCGAAGCCGCATTGGTTAACATTGAAGCCTATGGGTTTCAGGAGCCAATGGCGAAGGGCGCCGGCGGTGGCGGGACGCACCGCCGCGGTACGCACCGCCGCGGACGTGACCGCCATTTTCTATCTACTTATCCACTTGCGACTTGAACTTTCACAGGAGAGGACCTATACTGCAAGTGTTGCTGTGACCTCGGTCTGGAAGGGACAATGGCTGCTGCGACTGGGGAAAGGGCCCCTGCCTTCACTGGAGAGGAGTTGGAGAAACTTGTGGATGGGGTCCTCCCCCAGTATGCGCTACTCTACGGTCCTCCAGACCAACAAGTGAGTTTAATTCTATCTGGATTTGGGGCCACTGGCTGGCTTGGGGGCCTGGCGGGGATGGGGGGCATGTTGGGGCTGGCGGGGGGCCTGGCGGGGGGCCTGGCGGGGATGGGGGGCATGTTGGGCATGGCGGGGGGCCTGGCGGGGATTGGGGGCATGTTGGGGCTGGCGGGGGGCCTGGCGGGGGGCCTGGCGGGGATGGGGGGCATGTTGGGCATGGCGGGGGGCCTGGCGGGGGGCCTGGCGGGGATGGGGGGCATGTTGGGCATGGCGGGGGGCCTGGCGGGGATGGGGGGCATGTTGGGCATGGCGGGGGCCTGGCGGGGGGCCTGGCGGGGATGGGGGGCATGTTGGGCATGGCGGGGGGCCTGGCGGGGATGGGGGGCATGTTGGGCATGGCGGGGGGCCTGGCGGGGATGGGGGGCATGTTGGGCATGGCGGGGGGCCTGGCGGGGATGGGGGGCATGTTGGGGCTGGCGGGGGGCCTGGCGGGGGGCCTGGCGGGGATGGGGGCATGTTGGGCATGGTGGGGGGCCTGGCGGGGATTGGGGGCATGTTGGGGCTGGCGGGGGGCCTGGCGGGGGGCCTGGCGGGGGGCCTGGCGGGGATGGGGGGCATGTTGGGCATGGCGGGGGGCCTGGCGGGGGGCCTGGCGGGGATGGGGGGCATGTTGGGCCTGGCGGGGGGCCTGGCGGGGATGGGGGGCATGTTGGGCATGGCGGGGGGCCTGGCGGGGATGGGGGGCGTTGGGCCACTGGAAAGGAAAATGCTGAGTAACTTGAACGTGGTATTTCTCCCTCCCTGTACGTGTCACATAGGTCCGCGCCCATGAGAAGATCGGGATTTGGCGTGCCATCGCCAAGGAAGTCCGGGCCCTGGGGGTCCACCATCGACGGGGCACCCACTGCCGCAAGAGGTGGGAGGACATCCGCCGCGGGACCAAGAAGACCGCCGAGTCTCTGCTGGGGATGGCCTCCCAACGTAGGCGGGGTGCCTGCCGTCAACTGAGCCCCCTGATGTTCCGGATCCTGGCGGTGGCCTACCCTGATTTGGATGGGCGCGTGAGGGCAGCACAGCAGACACAAGGGGGTGAGTACAAGCATTATCTACTCTGTTGTCGCGCAGTGGAGGTGTCTGGGTGGGGGAGGAGGGCTGGGGGTCCCCCTAGGCCAGGGCGATATCTGTAGGCTGGGCACCCCCGCAAGCCCCTGTGTCCCCAGCCACCACCCTCAGTAGTTTGTCAGTACAGCCATCCCTGGGCCGTGTCATCCATGGGTGCAGTTGTCAACTCTAGGCGTGTAGGGCATGTTCCACGGAATGCGTAGCGTACCCCAAGTGCGCAACTTAGTGCAGGGGGCATCTATGTCTGTCATGTCCGCTAACTGTACCGGAGATCCATGTACTCAATATCCCTTTATTTCTCTCTCCCCCCCCCTTTTTGTTTGTCTTTCTGTGCTTGTGTGCATCAGCATCATCAGGCGGAGGAGAAGTGGCATCGGGGCAGGAGGGAGCTGCATCTCACATGGCCCAGGAGGGCCATGCCACAGAGTCAGACTGGACCAGTGAGACGGAGGGCGAGGGGAGCTCCACGACGGGGACGACTGGAGCCTGCAGCGACACGGACACGTCCTCGGAAGGGGGCTCCCTTGCGGGGGTGGCACCATCCGTGCCCCCCGCCATTACAGGTACAGCCGCCACCCAGCGCACCATCTCCGCCCTCCCAGCAGCCCCTCCGCGTTCGCCCCGTGCCCGCTCTGCCAGGAAGCCGGGCATCTCCTTCGCCCCAGGCACCTCAGGCCCTGCCCCTGTTACCCCCGCTGCCCTCAGTGAGGAGGTCATTGACCTCCTCCGAACGCTCATTGTTGGGCAGACTACCCTTTTGAATGCCATCCAGGGGGTGGAGAGGGAGGTTCATCGCAGCAATGCGTACCTGGAGGGCATTCATTCGGGTCAGGCTGCCCATCAGCGATCGTTCCAGGCTCTGGCCTCAGCACTGACGGCAGCCATTGTCCCTGTCTCCTGCCTGCCTCTACTAACTCCCTCCTCCCAGTCTCCTGTTCCTCTGCCTGTCCCACCCACACCATCAGACCAGCCTGCACACACCTCAACACCCAAGAGAAGCTCATCCAAACATAAGCACCACAGATCACGCAGACATTCACACACGCAACATTCCGATGCAGACATGCCAACAGTCACTACCACCTCTGTGACCCCCACCTCCTCGTCTCCCTCCTCCCTCCCTGTGACGTCTACACTCACACCTCCATTCACCTCACCATCAGCCAGTGTTTCCATCACCAGCACACCCTCCACTCCAGTCCGCACACGTGCAGTCACCACCCCCACTGCCATTTACACGTCCCCTGTGTCCTCTCCCACTGTGTCTGTCACCCCCTCTTCCACACCACACAAACGCAGCCACCCACCCACCCAACAGCCATCCACCTCACGACAGCCTATCCCTCCTGCACCTGCACCCAAAGACAGCAAACGTGACTCACCTACAACCACATCCTCTCCCTCCACTCCCATTCCCACTGTACCTACCACTCTCCATTGTCCCAAGAAGCTCTTCCTCGCCACTACTAACTTCTTTCCTGACCCTGAGCCCCCCCCTCCTTCTCGTCGGGGTAAGAAGAGCACCTCAGCCACCACCAGCCCTGCAGCCCCCTTGACAAGGTGCAGGGGTATTGGAGCCCGCCAGCCCGCATGTCTGGATCTTCGCCCAGCAGCAAGGGGACAGCCAGCCCACCCCCTGGGAAGAGGAGCAGAAGGCGGAAGGGGCGCCGCATGGAGCCCGCCTTCTACATCCCCCCAGGACACCACCCAGAGACAGTCACCAGCCACAGCTCCAAAGGGAGGAAAGGGCCACAGGCCGACGACTAAGGAGGGCAAGGGCAGCAAGTTGGAGAGGTCAGGCAGCAGGCCTGCTGCCCAGGAGGAGCCCACAACCCCCATAGCCGCTGCCCCGGGAGGAACCGGCACAGCTGCCCCGGGAGAGCCCACCAGCCCCATAGCCGCTGCCCAGGGAGGACCCAGCCCAGCTGGCAAGGAGGGCCCCACCACCCACAGCCCAGGTGGGCAGTGAAGGAGCACCATCCCCGCTGCCCAGGAGGGCACCACCAGGCATTTAGCAGTTGGCCATAGACCGTCCGCCGTCTCAAGAACCGCTGAACTGGGCCCTTCAAGGCAAGAACCGCTGAACTGGGCCCCGCCGTCTCAAGAACCGCTGAACTGGGCCCCGCCGTCTCAAGAACCGCTGAACTGGGCCCCGCCGTCTCAAGAACCACTGAACTGGGCCCTTCAAGGCAAGAACCGCTGAACTGGGCCCCGCCGTCTCAAGAACCGCTGAACTGGGCCCTTCAAGGCAAGAACCGCTGAACTGGGCCCCGCCGTCTCAAGAACCGCTGAACTGGGCCCCGCCGTCTCAAGAACCGCTGAACTGGGCCCTTCAAGGCAAGAACCGCTGAACTGGGCCCCGCCGTCTCAAGAACCGCTGAACTGGGCCCCGCCGTCTCAAGAACCGCTGAACTGGGCCCTTCAAGGCAAGAACCGCTGAACTGGGCCCCGCCGTCTCAAGAACCACTGAACTGGGCCCTTCAAGGCAAGAACCGCTGAACTGGGCCCCGCCGTCTCAAGAACCGCTGAACTGGGCCCTTCAAGGCAAGAACCGCTGAACTGGGCCCCGCCGTCTCAAGAACCGCTGAACTGGGCCCCGCTGTCTCAAGAACCGCTGAACTGGGCCCTTCAAGGCAAGAACCGCTGAACTGGGCCCCGCCGTCTCAAGAACCGCTGAACTGGGCCCTTCAAGGCAAGAACCGCTGAACTGGGCCCCGCCGTCTCAAGAACCGCTGAACTGGGCCCCGCCGTCTCAAGAACCGCTGAACTGGGCCCCGCCGTCTCAAGAACCGCTGAACTGGGCCCCGCCGTCTCAAGAACCACTGAACTGGGCCCTTCAAGGCAAGAACCGCTGAACTGGGCCCCGCCGTCTCAAGAACCACTGAACTGGGCCCTTCAAGGCAAGAACCGCTGAACTGGGCCCCGCCGTCTCAAGAACCGCTGAACTGGGCCCTTCAAGGCAAGAACCGCTGAACTGGGCCCCGCCGTCTCAAGAACCGCTGAACTGGGCCCCGCCGTCTCAAGAACCGCTGAACTGGGCCCTTCAAGGCAAGAACCGCTGAACTGGGCCCCGCCGTCTCAAGAACCGCTGAACTGGGCCCCGCCGTCTCAAGAACCGCTGAACTGGGCCCTTCAAGGCAAGAACCGCTGAACTGGGCCCCGCCGTCTCAAGAACCGCTGAACTGGGCCCCGCCGTCTCAAGAACCGCTGAACTGGGCCCCGCCGTCTCAAGAACCACTGAACTGGGCCCTTCAAGGCAAGAACCGCTGAACTGGGCCCCGCCGTCTCAAGAACCGCTGAACTGGGCCCTTCAAGGCAAGAACCGCTGAACTGGGCCCCGCCGTCTCAAGAACCGCTGAACTGGGCCCCGCCGTCTCAAGAACCGCTGAACTGGGCCCTTCAAGGCAAGAACCGCTGAACTGGGCCCCGCCGTCTCAAGAACCACTGAACTGGGCCCTTCAAGGCAAGAACCGCTGAACTGGGCCCCGCCGTCTCAAGAACCGCTGAACTGGGCCCTTCAAGGCAAGAACCGCTGAACTGGGCCCCGCCGTCTCAAGAACCACTGAACTGGGCCCCGCCGTCTCAAGAACCGCTGAACTGGGCCCTTCAAGGCAAGAACCGCTGAACTGGGCCCCGCCGTCTCAAGAACCGCTGAACTGGGCCCCGCCGTCTCAAGAACCGCTGAACTGGGCCCTTCAAGGCAAGAACCGCTGAACTGGGCCCCGCCGTCTCAAGAACCGCTGAACTGGGCCCCGCCGTCTCAAGAACCGCTGAACTGGGCCCTTCAAGGCAAGAACCGCTGAACTGGGCCCTTCAGGGCAAGAACCGCTGGCCCTTTGGCAGACGTGGCAGGGCAGGATCTATCTCGGGCAGGGCTGCAGGATGTCCTCTGGCCAACTTGCCTCCTCCAGTGGCAGTGGGGTCTGTTATGGACTGTATGGACTGTGGCTTTGCTCTCCCCAGGATGGCCCAGTGGGCAGGCCACCCACTGTATGGACTGTATGGACTGTGGCTTTGCTCTCCGCAGGATGGCCCAGTGGGCAGGCCACCCACTGTATGGACTGTTTGGACTGTGGCTTTGCTCTCCCCAGGATGGCCCAGTGGGCAGGCCACCCACTGTATGGACTGTTTGGACTGTGGCTTTGCTCTCCCCAGGATGGCCCAGTGGGCAGGCCACCCACTGTATTGACTGTATGGACTGTGGCTTTGCTCTCCCCAGGATGGCCCAGTGGGCAGGCCACCCACTGTATGGACTGTTTGGACTGTGGCTTTGCTCTCCCCAGGATGGCCCAGTGGGCAGGCCACCCACTGTATGGACTGTTTGGACTGTGGCTTTGCTCTCCCCAGGATGGCCCAGTGGGCAGGCCACCCACTGTATGGACTGTTTGGACTGTGGCTTTGCTCTCCCCAGGATGGCCCAGTGGTCATGGAGTCCCCTCGTGGATCTGGCGTTGTGTACTCAAGTGGCTGAGGTGCCCCCCCTTCCCTTCCCCCTGAGGTGCCTGTCCTATTTTCTTTCTGATGCCCCTGCAGTGTTCTCTCCGTGGAGTTCTTGTCGTGGGACTGGGCCTTGCCCCTTTGCACAGGACCCCTGTGATCCACGGACAGTGGTTGGACTACATTTAGTAGCTGTATATATTTTGTACATAGTTTATTTATTTTTTGGGATTAATGGCGTACATATTTCAATATATCTGCCCGTTTATGATCTCTTCTTTTGGTCTTTGCAATATTTCGGAGGGGGGTGGTTTGTGGGTTGTGACAGTGATCTGTGGGAATGCATTGATGTGTGTGTTGTAGTGGGTGTGGGTGGGTGGGTGTGTGCCGGTAATCTTTTCCCTCCCCTGTGTCGTAGGTGCAGTACTCACCGATGTCTTCCGCGCCGCCGGGCGTGCTCCTGGTATATGAGGAGGAATAGGAGTGCGGGGATGACCTGTAACTCTGGCTCCATACTGCCGGAATCTCGCGTGGAGTGCGTAGAGGTGAGCGTTTTCCCGTTCGTAGTCTGTTTCCGCCGTGTTCTTATCGGCGGTGCTCCCGCCCCGGAAAAGGTGGCAGATTGGTGGGTCGTAATAGGGTGGGCGGTACTTTGTCTGCCGCCGGGCTGTTGGCGGGAACCGCCGCGCTGTTTGTTTGTACCGCTGTGGCGGTCGGAGTGTTAAGTTGGCGGGCTGTGTTGGCGGTTCCCGCCAGGGTCAGAATTGCATATTTTAGACCGCCGGCCTGTTGGCGGCTTGGCCGCCGCTTTATCACCGACCGCCAGGGTCAGAATGAGGGCCAAAGTCTCTTTCAAGCACAAAGTACGTGGTTGGAGTGAAAAATCTCCGCAAAGGGCCGCAGAGGAGGAGATGCGTGGAAATTGGTGTGTGCGTCGGTTTCACCCCTTCACACACGGACTTGCGTTGTTATTTTTCAAGTAGGGAAGACGTTGCGTCGATTTCCGGCGAGCGGAAGGTCTCCTCTTTGGGTCGTGGGGTTTTCGGACGCCCCGGGGTCTGTGCGTGGAATCCTGGGCTTGTTGACCGGCTGCGCATCGTTCCGGTGGGCGATGCGTGGAATTTTCTCCCTCATGGCAGGCGCTGCATCGATTTCCCGTCTGGAAGTCAGGCGGCGTTGTCCAGGTGGGCCTTGCGTCGAAGTTCCGGTCACACCGCAGGCGTTGCGTCAATCTTTTCCTCGCAAAGTCGAGCGGCGTCGTTCCGGTTCGGTGTGCAATTAATTTTTCACCGTGGAACAAGCTGTGCGTCGAATTTTTTGACGCACAAGGATTCCAGTTGCAAGAGAAAAGTCTTTTTGGTCCTGAGACTTCAGAGAACAGGAGGCAAGCTCTATCCAAGCCGTTGGAGAGCACTTCTGCAGCAAAGCAAGAGAGCAGCAAGACAACAGCAAGGCAGCAGTCCTCTGTAGAAAGCAGTCAGGTGAGTCTGTTAGGCAGCCAAGCAGTTCTTCTTGTCAGGGTGCAGGTTCTGGTTCAGGTTTCTCCTCCAGGAAGTGTCTGAGGTGGTAGGGCAGAGGCCCTGTTTTATACCCAAATGTTCCTTTGAAGTGGGGGAGACTTCAAAGAGTGGCATAGAAGTGCACCAGGTCCCCTTTCAGTTCAATCCTGTCTGCCAGGGTCCCAGTAGGGGGTGTTGCAGTCCTTTGTGTGAGAGTAGGCCGTCCACCCTTCCAGCCCAGGAAGACCCATTCAAAATGCAGATGTATGCAAGTGAGGCTGAGTACCCTGTGTTTGGGGTGTGTCTGAGTGAATGCACAAGGAGCTGTCAACTAAACCCAGCCAGACGTGGATTGTAAGGCACCGAAAGATTTAAGTGCAGAGAAATGCTCACTTTCTAGAAGTGGCATTTCTAAAATATTAATATTAAATCCAACTTCACCAGTCAGCAGGATTTTGTATTACCATTCTGGCCATACTAAATATGATCTTCCTACTCCTTTCAGATCAGCAGCTATCACTTCAACAATGTATGAGGGCAGCCCCAATGCTAGCCTATGAAGGGAGCAGGCCTCACTGTAGTCTAAAAAACGAATTTAGGGGTTTTACACTACAAGGACATGTAAACTACACAGGTACATGTCCTGCCTTTTCCCCACACAGCACCCTGCTCTAGGGGTTACCTAGGGCACACATTAGAGGTGACTTATATGTAGAAAAAGGGGAGTTTCAGGCTTGGCAAGTACTTTTAAATGTCAAGTCAAGGTGACAGTGAAACTGCACACACAGGCCTTGCAATGGCAGGCCTGAGACAAGGTAAAGAGGCTACTAAAGTGGGTGGCACAACCAGTGCTGCAGGCCCACTAGTAGCATTTAATCTACAGGCCCTGGGCATATACAGTGCACCTTACTAGGGACTTATAGGTAAATTAAATAGTCCAATTGGGTATGATCCAATGTTACCAGGTTTAAAGGGAGAGAGCATATGCACTTTAGCACTGGTTAGCAGTGGTAAAGTGCACAGAGTCTAAAAACCAGCAAAAATTAGGTCAGAAAAGAGAAGGAGGAAGGCAAAAAGTCTGGGGATAACCCTGCAGAACGGCCATTTCCTAAACACCTTTATATTTATTTCTATTTTGGTACGGTTTTTTGCTTATGAATGTATTGATACTTACTTTGACGTATTCTGTACTTTTGGCATTATTAGAATATCTTTTGAATTATTATAATTTACAACACAACTATTACACAGAGGCCTATATTATTGAATTATATATTTTTTATGTTGGTTCTGGTGCTTTTTTCTGTATATACATGCCCTGATGAAGGTGGCTGTGGACTTATAAATTTACTAGGAAGTCAAAATCCACTGTAACGCTTGTTGGCAATGGGGCACCAAGGTTTCAGAAATCCACTGACAAATCACTATATTTGGATCAATTTGGAAAATAGACAGCATTGGGATTGCGTGCTGTCTTAATAATCAGAGAGGCTCTGACTGTTAAAGAACTCCTTAAAAAGATTTGTTTTGTGCAGCTGTTATATGCAGTGACTTTTAGATCTCTTATTGAGATTGATGAAACATAGGTAGAATATAAATATATATAAGGTCGTTGGATAAAACATACAAGATTGGTATATATGAATTACTATATTGCATTTTTATGTAGATATTTGTTGTTATATTGATGATTTGTTTGTGAAAAAAGTGGTTATTTATTGTTTGTTCAGGTTTTGTTTGAGTGGGTTTGTGTTTTGTGTTATATGCTGTCTTGATTGTCATTTGTGTAAATCTATGTTGTGTTGTGATATATCTATATTTGATGTTTTCTTGGATAATATATGTCATAACAAAAAGGGAATTGGTTGTCAAGTTTTGCTTAAAATTGATATAGGATTAAAGGCATTTGTCTTATGTTTTGATCTATATTTTATTTGTACAGTGTTTTCATTAACTAGACAGGAGAGTAATTTATTTTTCTTTCATAATTTAGTCATTAATGAAATACAGGTCTCTAAAGAACTTGGAAAACAACAATATGCCAGTTGCTTCAGGGGCTGGAATGAGTGTTACCCGGTGCCAATGAATGAAGGGGGTTGCAATAGGTTTATGAAAGCATTAGTAAGTATAATGACAAACAGAAGAGCATCTCAATGATTTCGATAGCTGAAATGAACAAGAAGGTGACTAATAATAACAATATAGTACAGGAGAGTGAAGAACAATATATAAAAAAAATATTTATCCATCTCTCTCTCTCTCTCTCTATATATATATATATATATATATATATATATATATATATATATATATATATGTATATATCTCCCTCTCTCTCTAGTGGCGGCCGCCATTAGGTATAATTAGGACCACGTTTCCATAGAAAAAGTGTTTTGGCACCATTTGATAAATCTTCACAAAATTTTCCATCAAAAATTGCCCTGGTGACTCTTATTGCACAGGGAAATTTTCGGATTGATCCATCAAGTGGGGGACAAGAAAAAGGGGGGGGTGAAAAAATGTTGTGTTTCCCATGTTAATTCCCATAGGACCTTTAGACACGACTACAGTTTGCACCACTGGATGGAATTAGCAAAAAGCTAGCTTTCGGTACACAGATTACGCTTTCACTTATTTGGTGTAAATCCGCCCAGTAGTTTATGAAAAATTAAAGAAAAAACACAATCGTAAATCTGGGCTCATATATAATCTGCGAATATTCGCAGTTTTTTGCGAATATGCGTGCAAAAAGAAGTGTTGCAATTGGCTGACAACAACCTGACTAGAAAGTTGCGGCCACCATTTTACTTCACAGGACACAGTGCCAGGGGTTGAAAATCCAAATTGAAAGTGGCAAAAGGGGTCAGAGTTAAGCTACCCTGACCCCAGGGGTGTGATATAAATGTGTTTTAGGGGCAAATTATAGGTTAAAAAAATGTTTTTGTCACCATGCATGGTATTCGTGAATACTTGCAAATTTGTACAAATTATTTGCAAAATATTTGTAAATATGAAAATATTTGAAAGAAAAACCACAGATACACAAATTAATTTGCTCATACATGCACTCAGAGACTAAAGCGCCCACTCACACACCCACTCAGATACTCATGCACCCGCTCAGAAACACACATAGACTTAGAAACCCATTTTCAGACCCACTCAGACACTCATGCACCCACTCACAGATCCATTGACTGAGACAGGCCCTGTGGACAACCTGTGCTGCGCATGGCCAAAGGGGTTGGGTGGTTATAAGTGCTTGGCTGCAAGGCCTGGTTGCAGGTCAGGCCTTGCGCCCAACTCCCGCTGTGAACGGCCTTTTGCCGTGTGTGACGGGGGTTTGAATAATGTATAGTAATTCAAATTACTTCAATTTAAAACGCCATAGAACTTCACTGAAAAAACAAAGGTTACAGGGACGTTATAGCTAGGTTCTCAATTTACTCGTATAAAATCATAGAAGTTCAGCAGTTATAGTTCTTTCAAGTAACTATAACTCCCACCCTAAGGTAAATAAAACTTGAGCCTTCCCCGTGCACAATTAATTACTCCACATAATATATCATCGATGAGATCTTGTATGGCACCTTTGATGTCATTATTGATAAGAAAACTGTGCATGGCAAGGGAGCAAGTTACAGTTACCTTACCCGTGAGGTTATATGGATGGAAGAAAATAAACTAGGTAATGGTAACTCTGATTGGTCCACTCACCAGTGATGGTTTTGTTGTGTTCAACCAAACCCTGAAAGGTGCCAAGATAAAGTAAAACAAGGTGGGCCAACCATTAACCAAAACTAATGATGTCACACAAGGATAACAGTTTGACAGTGTCTGGTCTAATTTGGTTGAAACCTCTCAGCTCCAGGTTCTGGTACAGGTGGACATTTAGAATGCTACACTTTGAATGCATCGTGCCCATTATTGGTGAGTGGATGAATCAGAGTTACCATTACTTTGGACTTACAGATTAAGCTATTGTGCTGACACATAGTTTCTCTGCTTCCATCCAGGGATGTGGTTGTCTGATGACGACGTCCTGAGAAGACCCCTATAATTTGGTTGGGTGGCAATATGGCAACAATAACCCCTAATGGTTGATACCTGGAATTAAAGCAGAAGGGTGACCAGATCCTTTAAGCCTAGTTACAATGTTGTAAACTCAAAGTTGCACACAACCATGGGGATTACATGTTGTCTTTGTACTTTATGTACACTGTGTCATCTGCACTATTGATTCACACTGTCACACCTTGAGATATATGTGTGAATATAATATATGTATGATTAAAACTTCCATAGACCAGCGCTTTATTCATTTTCTCTTTTTCTAAAGAGTCATGATGACCTAACAACAGTGCATGTTTAGTACTGTTGTTTACTAATTGAGTTAACAGATTTAGGGCCTGATTTAGATTTTGGCTGAGAGGCACAAATGTGATGGCTATCCCATAGTGACTTATGGAGAACGTAATACAGTGGACGGGCTATCCGTCACGCTTGTGACAGAGTATTTCCTCCTCTGAGATCTAAATCAGGTCCTTAATAATTTCAGTTGGTTTGCAAAATCTTTTAATTTCCATATGACCTTTCTTGACTTAAATTAGTCCCATGTGATGTTTTGTATTACTTTATATATTATTACCCAGTTCCCACTGGCATATTAGGTTGTCTTTGTGCACAATAGTTAGGAGAGTTGATATTGGTCAAAGCCAGAACTACTACTCACAACTAAGCTTAAAAAACATAAACACTTCTTTTTAAATGCAGTCCTGCTACCTTTAAACGAAACAGGCAACATTTTTTTTTTATAAAAGTTCACTTTATTTAAAAGAAAGCACAGACATAGGGGGTCATTCAGACCCCGGCGGGAGCCGCCCGCCTGGCGGGAACCGCCGAATGACCGCACCGCGGTCAAAAGACCGCGGCGGCCATTCTGTGTTTCCCGCTGGGCTAGCGGGCGACCGCCTGAAGGCCGCCCGCCAGCCCAGCGGGAAACCCCTTCCCACGAGGACGCCGGCTCCGAATGGAGCCAGCGTAGTGGGAAGGGTGCGACGGGTGCAGTTGCACCCGTTGCGAATTTCAGTGTCTGCAATGCAGACACTGAAATTCTATGTGGGGCCTGCTTACGGGGGCCCCTGCAGTGCCCACTGCAGGGGGCCCCAGGGGCCCCACGACACCCCTCACCGCCATCCTGTTGCTGGCGGTCGGAACCGCCAGGAACAGGATGGCGGTGAGGGGGTCGGAATCCCCCATGGCGGCGCAGGGCATCGGAAAACCGGCGGGACACCGCCGGTTTTCCTGTTCTGACCGCGGCCAAACCGCCGCGGTCAGAATGCCCTGCGGGGCACCGCCAGCCTGTTGGCGGTGCTCCCGCCAACCCCGGCCCTGGCGGTCGGAATGACCCCCATAGTGGTCTGCTGACCCAGCAGGCCACAATTCCTGTTTTGGCAATTAATCATACTGAGTCACAATTTGCAACCTAACTCATAAATTTGATGAGGTATGTTATATTGTGACCCACTGTGATTCCGAATTTTGTGAACTAATCTTATATTACATAGGTCAGTTTGCAAAATTCTTTGGGTTCACTAAAAGTTGGAGCACATTTTGCAACCACTTTTTACAAAGGTACATTTCGTAAATCAGGCCCCTAATTATTACAGCGAGGTTGTCGTGGGAGGATGGCATTGGTATGTAAAACATTCAACAGAAGCAGAGATGTGTTCAGACATTTCTGGTCTCTCTTTGCTTGAAGAGAGTAATGCAGCACAGTGATTTTGTAAAATGCGAATAAGTGAACAGGCAAATGAACTGGCCCATCTCACCAGAGCAGGAAGGTGGACAGGAAGCTGCTGGTGCTGATGCAGTCGCTGCTTCACTGCCCTGGATGAGGTAACCCACGATCAAAGGGTAACAGAGAACTAAAGAAATAATAATGTCGTCGGTGCACTTGATGAGAACTAAGTTAATAAATCTAACTTCAAAATATTGCTGCCGGGGAAACAACCAAAGGTGATGTGTGCTCGCTGTGATAAGCCATGTCTCCAGGGAAGAATTGATCATTATCGGTGATGGGAGTGGGAGGAAACATCGTGATTGAAATTGCAAGGTGGGATGGCTGCTGTTTCATTAGAGTTTGCTTAGAATAATTTACTAATCAGTGAGGTCGGAAATGAAAAAAACAAGCTCAATTTACGATGAAAATTATCTCAAAATAATCCCAGCTGTCAATCACGATAGATGCCTTGGAAAGATCTACCTCCCGAACTTTGCCACCGCCAAAGGAAAAGCCCTATCCTCAATAACCGAATTTGTCTTGTGCCTTCTGTCCATGTGTTTTTGACATCTCTGAACGTGCATAGCAACTGTAAGTGCAGAGAGGCAGCAGAAAGGAGCCATGTCTCTGCTGAAGGGGTGTCATAGTGCTTGTGTTAACTTAAAAGCATGCACATTGATGACTTTTGCATTGCAGGGTAAGGGAGCTGCTGGTCGCTGTGTAAACTAATGGCTAATGGGTATATTTACTAAGATTTTGCGCTGTGTTTCCATCTCAAAAGTGACACAAATTCATGTAAACCATTTTTTATTGATTTACTTTCCAGTGAAAAACTATTTTTGTGGTGGAAAATCACTTGAAAATAGCTCCAAGCAGTGCTCAGCGCTGCTTTGCAATTACTTAGTACCAAGGAGGCTCCATGGGTGGTCCATGGACGTTCCCATGCAGCCACCCAAGGTGTTTGACGCAAATCCCTATTTACTAAAAAAAGTAGACAGGGTTTTGCATAAAAAATGAGTGCTCATTTCAAATAGGCACTATCACCGAGAAATGCTTTTATTTCTCCTTTCTTTTCAGACTTTTCATGTGTGCTGCACTGTACAGCACATATGCAAGGTGGGAAAAGTTTCAAAATTTGTCTAAGCATAGTATTTTGTACTAGAAGGATTTCCTTCTAGTACAGAACCTGTGCTGGAATCATGCAGACAACCTTTCACTATGGAGCAAAGGTGGGTCCCGGGCACACCAAAGCAGCTCTCTGCACCGGCGCTAGAGACAGGGGAGGAGAGGTCCACATCTCTGCAGATGTGGTGTTCTGTGCTCTCCATCTCAGGGAGCAAAATGCAGCATTTGTGGATGCTGTGCTGCCCTGCATCGACATTTAGTAAATCTGGGCCTAAATGTTGTCACTCATCGGACTTCAGACTATCGAATGACTCTCCATGTGCTTTTTGCAGTTGTGAATGACACTGTGTCCAGGGTTGTTAGATGCACAACACACCCAAATTATGACTGGAAAGTCTGATTTAGTTATATTCTTAACTAAACTTATTGGACATATTTACAAGAAAGTGTTGCATCGATCCTGATGCGCCACTTTTTTGGTGTCTTCCTGCACCCCCTCTAATGACACCATTGTTGCACCATATTTACAACAGGGTGTACCATGGCAGTCGCTACCACAACAGCGTCAACATTTTTGGTGCTGCGGTGGCGCGTTGCTGCACTAACTCCAAAAAGTTTGGTGTTAGTGCAGCAAAGAACAGGGAGGCCCATAGGCCAATACAGGAGCTTTACTGTAACCTCTGCTTTGGGCAGGCATTAAAAATGACAGAAAAAATGGCGCAGTGAAATCTTGTAAATTTCACTGTGTGATTTTTTCAGACCTGCCTGCGGGGGTACACCCGTCTTGCATACATTATCCCTGCCACAAGGGGTTACAAAGTGGTACAATGCATTCAATGTGCCATTTTGTAAATATGGAGTGGGGGAGTATCCCTTTTATCTCCCCCTTAGTGTAAAAACATTATGGTAGGGCGGAGCAAGGCAACGGCAGGGGCTTGTAAACATGCCCCTATGTTACTTGTGAAATCTGCGTTTTTTTCTGTGAATCGCAAAGTCATGATAAGCTAGAATATCTGACAATTGTGTCTCTCCATAATTGCCAGCTTCGAGAATAACGTAGATGCAATAATTTCATTTGATGCTAGTAACATGTAATCACTCATCTACTTTGAAAATCAAAGCTAAGCATTCCATTCACCAGTGCCCAAAGGTGGCTTACAAACTTTCTAATGGAGTTATGATATGAATATATCTGGGAATGGCACATCTGTCAGTGTGGTTCAACAGATGTTTAAGGTAAAGGTTAGCAGTTTCCTTTACTTCCCAGATACTGTCCAACTAGTGGCTCCCAGCAATGTTTCCACAGTAACCATGGGAACTGACTTGGCAAAAAATAATGTTGCTTCCAAGACATCTACAGGATTTCGTGTCAATATCATAGTCCTGCTATAGGCCCTCACATAAACTCAACAGAATGTATCTAATACGTATAAAATTAGATTAGTGAGGGCCAGACGGGAATAAAAGATTATTCCTAGTGCACAGACCGCGTTCAGGCATGCAAGGCGTTTTTTCTCATCAAAGCTCTTTTATCCCTTCAGAAAAGTGGACACGGCCTAAAAGAATGCTTGGAGGGCAATATCATATTGAGTGCTGTAAAGTGAATGCTGCAGTCCACTAGAAATCAATACAGTCCACAGCAGGCAAGAGAGACTTGATAAAATATTCAAAGACCCCAGGCCAGCAATAATTCTTAATCTTGGTGTTGGTGTCGCTACTTACACAGCATTACATTGAACATGTGAGGAAATACATAAGTTCATAACAAATATGTTTTATTTTGAGGGAAGAATTTTTAAAACCAGCTTGAATTGACAAATGCTTGTGCACCTCGCAGCATTGACTGGAAAATCAAGGAGAGCAGGGATGAAGGACTCGTGGAGCGAAGAAGAGCTAAAGAGGTGAGTTAAGTTCATTCAGTAACAAAAGTCCAGGGAGGCAACCACACAGGGGGCATACCTAGATATCCCAAAAGACAAAAGGCAGGTGCAATCACCAAGACGCAGACCAGCATATGATAGAACGCCTTCGATGCTTGAAGGTAAACCTTCCAAAACACCACTTCAAGTTCCTAGAACCTAACATGGATCAGACTATGCAAACAACACAATAATAAACCCATTGAAAAATATACCGCAGACAGACCTCCTGACACAGGGCACTGATGTGGCGGGCAAGCATCCCTGGCTCAGGGCCAAACTGAGGATTAATTGAGCTCATCACTGCCTCTGATTAGCATCCTCTACTAGTTCTAGTCCACAGCAAGCAGTCATAGGGCCTGATTTAGAGTTTAGCTGAGGGGGTTACTCCGTCACAAACCTGAGAGATATCCTGTCCGCTGTATTACAATCCCATTTTAGCATACGGAGATCGTAATATGGCTGACGGCATATCCGTTACATTTGTAACTGAGTACCCTGTCCGCCAAACTCTAAATCGGGCCCTCAGTTTTAGATTCACCACAATGTTGGGGATGAGTCATGCATAAAAGGGCTGTTCCACCACTATTTGTGTCAAATGCCAACTTGCTGCCTTGTGGCTGAGCTCAACCAGCTGATCCACGGTGAAACATCGGAAAACTGTGAACCGCTGGCCCACACAAAGACATCAGGGGTCATTACAACCCTGGTGGACGGTGTTAAAGCGGCAGTAAGACCGCAAACAGGCCGGCGGGAAAAAAAAGGGAATTATGACCGTGGCGGAAACTGCCAACAAAGACAGCCACTTTAACACTCGACCGCCACGGCGGTACAGACAAACAGCGCAGCGGTCGCCGCCAACAGACAGGCGGGAGGCAAAGTACCGCCCACAGTATCACAACCTACCAATCCGCCACCTTTTCCGGGGTGGATTCACCGTGGATAAAAACACGGCGGAAACAGCCATTTCAAAGAGAAAACGCTCACCTCAAACACTCCACGAGGAAGGAAGGCACCATGGAGCCGGAACTCCAAATACTCACTGCAATAGTCTTCCTGCTCCTGTACGATCATCATCAACGCCGGCGCCGAAGACAACGGTGAGTACTGCACCTACGACATAGGGGAGGGGGGAGGCAAAAGTCAGGGACACACACATGCAACACCCCCACCCCGACCCTCACCCACTACAACACACACACCAATGCATATCCAAACATCACAGTAACAACCCCCAACCCCCTGGAAGAATGCAAAGACAAAAGGAAATTGGTGCAACCATTGTAATGTATAAAAATACAGTAAGCTAATATATACAGATATATATACACATTCAACAAAATATACATCACGATTAGTAGTGCAGGTATGCACCATTCAATGTCCGTGGACCACTGGCCCCAAAATGCATGGGCGAGGCCCACATCAGATACCTGAGCAAAACGGAGAGAACACTGCTGGGGCATCAGATCGAAATACAACAGGCACCTCAGGGGGAAGGGAAGGGGGGGCACCTCAGCCGGATGACAGCACCACGCCAGATCCACGAGGGGGCTCCATGCCCATTGATGTATCCTGGGGAGTGCAAAGCCACAGTCTATCAAGTCTCTACAGTGGGTGGTTTGCCCACTGCTTTATCCTGGGGAGTGCAAAGCCACAGTCTCACAAGTCCTTTCAGTGGGTGGTTTGCCCACTGCTTTATCCTGGGGAGTGCAAAGCCACAGTCTCATAAGTCCTTTCAGTGGGTGGTTTGCCCACTGCTTCATCATGGGGAGTGCAAAGCCACAGTCTCACAAGTCTTTTCAGTGGGTGGTTTGCCCACTGTACCATCCTGGGGAGTGCAAAGCCACAGTCTCTCCAGTGGATGACAGTCTCCACTGGTTCTGGAGGGGGACAGGTGCCCAGAGTGCTTCATCCTGTGAAGGACTGAGGTAGTGGATGCTGTTCTCCACTGGTTCTGGAGGGGGACTGGTGCCCAGAGTGCTTCATCCTGTTAAGGACCGAGGTAGTGGATGCTGATCTCCGCTGGTTCTGGAGGGGGACTGGTGCCCAGAGTGCATCACTCTCCCCGTGATGGTCCCAGTTCTGTCACTGCCCCTGCCGCACATGGGCTACCAGTGCTTGAGTTGGCGGGGCTTGCCCTGTTCAGCGGTGCTTGCCATGGCAGTCTTTGCCCTGTTCAGCGGTGCTTGCCCTGTTCAGCGGTGCTTGACTTTGCTGTCTCTGACCTGTTCAGCGGTGCTTGCCATGGCGGTCTTTCCCCTGTTCAGCGGTGCTTGCCCTGTTCAGTGGTGCTTGCCATGGCGGTCTTTTCCCTGTTCAGCGGTCTTTTCCCTGTTCAGCGGTGCTTGCCATGTTCAGCGGTGTTTGCCATTGCGGTCCCTCATTGCCCAGCGGGGCTGTGGCTGCCGGGCCCTCCTGGGCACTGACTCTGGCGGTGGTCTCCTGACCAGTGATGATGGAACTGCCCTCCTGGGCACTGACTCTGGCGGTGGTCTCCTGACCACTGATGATGGGACTGCCCTCCTGGGCACTGACTCTGGCAGTGGCGTCCTGGCCAGTGACGATCGGGCTGGCGGAGGACTCCTGGGCAGCGGGGATGATGGCGGCCTTCTACAGCGTGCTGCTCTTCCCAGACTTTGGTGCTTTCTTCTGCCCCTTCCCCACGTTGGGAGGAGTCACAGCTGAGTCGACACTCCGCCCGGGACCCCTGTGAGCGGCTTTGTCGGCTGGAATCTTCCCCCTATCCTGTCGGGCACTGTCCAACTTCTGGTGCTTCACGGGGGGACTGGCTGTGCTTTGGCTCTGTGTCACACTGGCTGCCCTGGTGCCCGGTGCACTCCACATACCTCTAACAGGCACCACTGGTACCAGAGATTTTTTGGCTGAGGTGCTAGTACGGGACCTATGAATTGGAGGGGGAGGTGGTAGGAAAGTGGTCAACGTTGCTCAGGAAAAGTTTCTGACGAACACTGGGACGGGTAGCTGGAGGTGGTCTGGGAGTGGAGGAAGAGGAGGTGGTTGTAGGAGGTGTAACTTTTGATGATTTGGGTGCAGGTGCATGTTCTGGAGGCTGTCGTGAGTTGGATGGATGTTGGGTGTGTGCCCGCGTTAGTGTACTTTGGGAGGAGGCGTCACAGACACACTGGGAGAGGACACAGGGGACGTGTAAATGGTAGTGGGGGTGGTGAGTGCAGGTGAGCGGGTGTGGTGGTGGGTGTGCTGGTGAGAGTCCTAGTGGCTGTAGTGGTAGTGCATGCAGGTGAGAGTGTAGACAACACTGGGAGGGAGGAGGGAGACGACGAGGAGGGGGACACAGTGGAGGCAGTGGATGTTGGTGTGTCTGTATGTGGGTGATGCTTGTGTGAGTGCCTGTGGGATGTGTGGTGCCTATGTTTGCCTGAGCTTCCCTTGTGTGTTGACGTGTGTGCAGGCTGGTCTGATGGTGTGCTTGGGATAGGCAGAGGTACAGGGGATTGTGTCTGGTGGAGGAAGTTGGAGGGGGGAGGCTAGACACAGGGACAATGGCTGCCATCAGTGCTGAGGTCAGAGATTGCAGGGTTCGATGATGGGCAGCCTGACCAGAATGAATGCCGACCAGGAATGCATTAGTGTGTTGCAACTCCCTTTCTACACCCTGGATGGCATTCACAATGGTAGACTGCCCAACAGTGAGGGACCTGAGGAGGTCAATGGCCTCCTCACTGAGGGCAGCAGAGGTGACAGGGGCTGAGGTGCCTGGGGCGAAGGTGATGCCCACCCTCCTGGGTGAGCGGGCACGGGTGAAGGCTGAGGGGCTGCTGGGAGGGTGGTGCTGGTAGGGGGGGTGGTGGCTGTACTTGTAGAAGTGGGGGGCACAGATGTTGCCGTCACCACAAGGGAGCTCCCATCGGAGGACGAGTCCGTGTCGCTGGTTGCTGATCCGGTGACCACCGTGAAGCTCCCCTCGCCCTCCATCCCACTGGTGTATTCTGAGTCCGTGGTGTGGCCCTCCATGGCCATGTGGGATGCAGCCCCCTCGTGCTCCGGTGCCACTGTACCTCCGCCTGATGAAGCTGATGCACAAAAGAACATGGAGAGCACTAAAAGGGGGGGGGGGCGACAGAAGAAAGACAGGTTGAGTGCAAGGCTTACCGCTATCGTTGGCGGACAATACAGACACAGCAGCCCCCTGCACTACGCCGTGCTGTTGGGCTCTACAGATGCAGTTCCTGGGATATGGCCTACATGGCTATGGTGGACATCTGCACACATAGATGACACAGGGGCATGTATACCTGTACTTGGCACTCTACAGAGGTGGGGTGGAGTGGCAAATGGCCTGCATTACAGAGGGGCCTAGCCTACGGAACTCGCCCTGGCCTAGGGAAACACACAGCCCTCCTCCCCCACCCAGACCCCTCCACTGCGCGCAAAGTCAGCTGAATGAGAGTGTACTCACCCCCTTGTGTCTGCTGTGATGCTCTCAAGCGCCCATCCAACTCAGGTTAGGCCACTGCCAGGATCCGGAACATCAGGGGGGTCATGGTGCGATGGGCACCCCTCCCTCGTTGGGAGGCCATCCCCAGCTGAGCCTCCGCCGTCTTCTTGCTCCAGCGGCGAATGTACTCCCATCTTTTACGGCAGTGGGTGCTCCGTCTCTGGTGGACCCCCAGGGTCCGGACATCCTTGTCGATGGCACGCCAAATATCCTTCTTCTGGTGGGCGCTGACCTACATGACATGTACAGGGGAAGAAGAGAAGTCATTACCAACTGCACCGTCGAAGTGAGTGGCCCACATCCCTGCCCTTGCCATGTGGCACATGCATTCACAGTCCTTAATGCTCACAGAACTCTGCCCCCTTCCTTCTTACAACCAGCCCTCTCCACCCAGGCATAGCCCATACAACTTGCACCCTATGTACTCACCTGTTGGTCTGGAGGACCGTAGAGTAGCGTGTACTGGGGGAGGACCCCGTCCACGAGCTTCTCCAACTCCTGTGCAGTGAAGGCAGGGGCCCTTTCCCCATACGCACGTGCCATTGTCTCTTCCAGACCGGGGTCACAGCAGCACTTGCAGTATAGGTCCTCTCCTGTCGAAGATCAGGTATCGAGTGATTCAACAGGTAGAAAATGGCAGTCATGTCCGCGGCGGTGACTTCCGCGGCGGTGCGTATCATCACCACCGGCGCACTTCGTCATTGGCTCCTGGGACCCATGGGGTCCAATGTTAACCAATGCAGCATTGCACAGCGGTCTTTGACCGCCTACCGCAACGGTGTACAACGCCAGCGCAGTTACCTCACATCCAATTATCCCAGTTTAGAGGTCAGGCAGCCGCCATTTCAGGGGCACACATGGCTTCATTTTCAACTGCGTCACACATACCTAGGCCTGGACTCAACACTCTTACAGACAACTTTTTGGATTATGTTTTGTGTTCTGTGTAGCTGTGGGTACATACCTCTGAGTTGCTTGACTCTGTGGTCGCTTTTGTCCTTCCTAGGCACCGTCAGCTGGGACATGTGAGGAGATGGCGGAATCCTCCGGTGTACCGTCCGCTGGTGGACCTGTTGACAATGGAGGAGCGACATTTAATCATCACCCACAGGTTTGACCGTGCCACAATCCAGGAACTCTGTACCCAGTTGGAGCCAGACCTGATGTCCGCAATCCGCCATCCCACCGGAATCCCTCCTCAAGTGCAGGTGCTATCAGTGCTCCATTTCCTTGCAAGTGGGTCATTTCAAACAACAGTGGCCATGGCATCAGGGATGTCCCAGCCTAAGTTTTCCAACGTGTTGTCCAGAGTGTTGTCTGCCCTGCTGAAACACATGAGGAGCTACATCGTTTTCCCTCAGGTGGAGGATTTGGCTACTGTTAAAGGTGACTTCTATGCCCTTGGACATATCCCTAACATCATAGGTGCCATTGATGGGACCCATGTAGCTCTGGTCCCACCCCACAGGAGTGAACAGGTGTACAGGAACCGGAAGAGTTATCATTCGATGAATGTACAGATGGTATGTTTGGCAGACCAGTACATCTCGCAGGAAAATGCTATGTTCCCTGGCTCTGTGCATGACGCCTACATCCTGCGGAATAGCAGCATCCCTTATGTGATGGGTCAACTCCAGAGGCACTGGGTGTGGCTATTAGGGGACTCTGGTTACCCCAACCTGTCATCGCTATTGACCCCAGTGAGGAATCCCAGGACAAGGGCAGAGGAACGCTACAATGAGGCCCATGGGCAGACTAGGAGGGTGATCGAACGCACCTTCGGCCTCCTGAAGGCCCGGTTCAGGTGCCTCCATATGACAGGTGGTTCCCTATTCTACTCACAAAGGAAGGTGTGCCAGATCATCATCGCCTGCTTATGCTTCACAAACTTGCTTTGCGACGCCAGGTGCCTTTTCTGCAGGAGGATGGTCCAGATGACGGTGTTGTGGCAGCTGTGGAGCCTGTGGACAGTGATGACGAGGAAGCAGAGGAAGAAGACATTGACAACAGGGACTCAGTCATACAGCAATATTTCCAGTGACACACAGGTGAGAACACTTTCTTGACTACTACAAGTACTTTCACACTTCTACCTCTATCCTGTCTGTCAATTTCAACCAGTATTTGGTAACTGAGTTGTACATTTCCATTACGGTTTCACAGGTGTGGTTACCAACGTGTGTCATCTGCTTGCATCCTTCATGGACTTGTGATGTGTGACATAGGTATGTTGACATTACTATTGAGAATGGATTTTGTCACTGTCATAGCTAATACACATTTTCTAAATCACAGACTCCAGATTGTTTTGTGGTTCAAGGGTGTTTATTGAAGTGCTAATTATTGGAGGGGGTGGTAAAACGGGCATAGGAAGTGGAGCTGGGGCAGTTCCAATATGGACAGGGTTACAAAGTGGGATGACAATCAGGGTGGTCTCATTTCTTGGCGGGGGTCTTGCCATTGTGCTCTGTCCTGTTCCTGGATCTCAGGGACCGCTTGCTGGGTGGTTCTCCATCTGCAGGGGGTGGGGTGCTGGTGTGGTGGTCCTGTGGCGGGGCGTCCTGTCCACTAGCGCCGGCGGAGGTGGTGGCCAGTTCATCGTCCATGCTAGTGTCAGGGGCCCCTTGGAGTGCCACGGTGTCCCTCATGGTGTTCTGTATGTCCTTCAGCACCACTACAATGGTGCCCAGGGCTGAGCTGATGGTTCTGAGTTCCTCCCTGAAGCCCAAATACTGTTCCTCCTGCAGGCGCTGGATCTCCTGAAACTTGGCCAGAACTGTAGCCATCGTCTCCTGGGAGTGGTGGTATGCTCCCAGGATGTTGGAGAGGGCCTCGTGGAGAGTGGGTTCCCTTGGCCTGTCCGCCCCCTGTCGCACGGCAGCCCTCCCAGTTCCCCTGTGTTCCTGGGCCTCCGTCCCCTGGACCGTGTGCCCACTACCACTGTCCCCAGGTCCCTGTTGTTGGGGTGGTGGGTTATCCTGGGTTCCCTGTAGTGGTGGACACACAGCTGATTGACGTGTCCTGGGTACGGAGGTATGGGCCTGCTGGGTGGGTGCTGTGCTGGTGTTTCCAGAGGGCGGAAGGTTTGTGTTGGGCTGTGCCTGTGCGAGGGGAACCGACTGTCCCGAGGCCCACGATGGTCTGGGCTGGTCATCTGGATCCAGTTGGCCAGAGCTGCTGTCATCACTGTCGGCCTCTTCTGTGGGTGGGGTAGAGATGTCTGGACCCTCCTGTCTGGTGACGTTAGGTAGTGGTCCTACAGGGGTGTAAAAGTATGATTATTGCATGTGTGTGTGTCATGGTGTGCAATAGGTGGGTGAGCGTGTACCCCAGTGCTAGCATTCCTGTGTGGGGGCTTGTGTGATGATGGTTGGGGGGTATGTTATTGGTATGTGCAGTGGGCATGCTTTAGTGAAGGGTGTCCATGCTTTGTTGTGTCATGCAGGGCTTGGTGTTGGGATGGGTGGTTTGTGTTATTAGTACATTAGTGAGGAGTTGGAGTGATAAGGGAGGGGGTGAGGGTAGGGGTGTGTGATAGCATGCAGGTAGGGTGGGGGATATGATAGTTAAGATTTGACTTACCAGTGTCCATTCCTCCACCGACTCCTCCGAGGCCCTCAGGATGCATAATGGTCAAGACCTGCTCCTCCCATGTTGTTAGTTGTGGGGGAGGAGGTGGGGGTCCGCCGCCAGTCCGCTGTACCGCGATGTTGTGCCTGGAGACCACGGAACGCACCTTCCCCCATAGGTCGTTCCACCTCTTCCTGATGTCATCCCGATTTCTTGGGTGCTGTCCCACTGCGTTGACCCTGTCGACTATTCTTCGCCATAGCTCCATCTTCCTAGCTATGGAGTTGTGCTGCACCTGTGATCCAAAGAGCTGTGGCTCTACCCGTACGATTTCCTCCACCATGACCCTGAGCTCCTCCTCTGAGAACCTGAGGTGTCTTTGCCGTGCCATGGGGTGGTGTAGGTGATATGTGGGGTGGTGTATGTGGTGATGAGTGTGGTGATGTGTAGTGGTGTGTGGTGTTTTGTGAATGGATGTTGTGTGGGTGATGGTGTTGTGTGCCTCTGTGTGGTGGGGTTGTCTATTCTGTGCTCTCTCTCTGGCCTTCGTCAGTTTTGGTCGTAAGGGTTTGTGGGTGATGTGGGTGTGTGTTTTATATTGTGTTGGGTGTGTAGGAGTGGTGTTTGTATGTGTATCAGGTGTGTGTAATTTGAATTGTCCAATGTGGTGGTGTTTTGGAGATGTGTGTGTATTTTGAGCGCGGCAGTGTGTACCGCCAATGGAATACCGCGGTTGAAAGACCGCTGCGTGGATTTGTGGGTCGTGATAGCATGGGCGTGTTTCTGTTGGCGTGACGGTGGAGGTTTTGTTTTTGCCAGTTTATCACTGACCTTTGGTGTGACGGACTTGTGTGGGTGTCTGAATTTCGGCGGATTCCGAGATGTGGGTCATAATAGCTGTGGCAGATTTCCGCGGCTACGGCGGTGTATTAGAGGGCTCCTGCACGGCGGTAAGCGGCTTTTACCACCAATGTTGTAATGACCCCCATCATTTAGAGTACGCAAAGTGGAAGCTGTTGTGAGAGTTGTTTTCCCTTTGCTTGCTTCAAATGCATTGGAAACCAAGCTTACGTCACATTAACTTGGTTCACACTGTCCTCCTTCTTGAATTGATGTCATAATACATGACAACTACTACTGTTGTTTCTTGTTCTAAATAAAGAGTTACATGCTTTACACTAATAAATGGAGAGAGTTCCCAGAGACTTCCCCCCAAGCTATATCTAACCAAAGACTGGTTTGTGCGCTGACATCATAAAATGGCAGGACTTCCACCCTGCTGAACCTGCTGCTCCTCCTCCACATTTAAACATGAGGGCACCACTGGGTCTCTGCTGGCACAGCCACACCTGACTTTGCCATCAGAAATCCCAGACCCAGTAGCCTGCCACCCAGAGGACTGCTGTTGGTAGTGGCGATAGTGCCACCATATTTATGGTGAGGGCACTGTCACAGATTTTCCCTGCCCGGGTCCGTGTGTAAAAATTACAAAGTAATGAAAGGAATGCTTTAACTAATCTCAGCTGCTTGAGATCACTCAGGGGTGCATTCCAGACCACTGACTTTTGCCCACTGTGCTATTCTAGATAGAGATCCTGTTAGACCTGACAGGTCTGGGGTGGTCACCCCTAACTTTTTGCCTGCCTCCCTCCACTTTTGAGATACTGTTTATGCTGGTTTTTAGACCCTGTGCATTTTACCACTGCTAACCAGTGCTAAAGTGCATATGCTCTCTCCCTTTAAACATGGTAACATTGGATCATACCCAATTGGGCTATTTAATTTACTTATAAGTCCCTATTAGAGTGCACTATCTGTGCCCAGGGCCTGTAGATTAAAAGCTGCTAGTGGGCCTGCTGCACTGATTGTGCCACCCACTTAAGTAGCCCATTAACATTGTCCCAGGCCTGCCATTGCAAGCCCGGTGTGTGCTGTTTCACTGCCATTTTGACTTGGAATTTAAAAGTACTTGCCAAGCCTAAAACTCAACTTTTTCTACATATAAGTCACTCCTAAGGTGTGCCCTGGGTAACTCCTCGGGCAGGGTTTTGTGTAGGTGAAAAGCAGGACATGTACATGTGTAGTTTACATGTCCTGGAAGTGTAAAACTCCTAAATTTGTTTTTACACTGCTGTGAGGCCTGCTTGCTTCATAGGCTATCATTGAGGCTGCCCTAATACATTGTTTGAGTGGTAGCTGCTGATCTGAAAGGAGTAGGAAGGTCATATTTAGTATGGCCAGAATGGTGATACAAAATCCTGCTAACTGGTGAAGTTGTATACTCTAACTACGTGTGGGTGTATTGTACTGGGAGAAAACTAGGCGCTCTGGGTAGCGAGGTGAATATCAACGAAGAATGTTGAATCTCAAAATGGTGCACTCGTGAAAGACCACACCCAAAAGGTCTTGATAGATGCTAAAAGCACTATTGCAAATATAAGGTACAAGAGTACAAGAGTATAAGAGATGAAGTATCGATACACACGCGTACTCGCGCTTCACGTTTTGACTCATTGGAAGGTGGATTGAAATAACTGATATCAGCAGATAAGTTGCTTAACGGAATTATTCTGGGATTCGCTTGTAAGGAATACTTATGATATAGGATGCATCTACATATATGTTTAGCCCTGATGAAGTCATTGGGAAACTCCTGGATGAAACATGTGTTGGCTATCAATTTGGATGCAGCTGCTAAAATTTAAATAAGCTATATCATCATTTGAAGAATATGATTGAACCTTGATTTGAGAAAATCTGGACTGGCTATCAATTTGGATGTGGCTGCTAAAGTTTAAATAATAAGCTATATCATCTTTTGAAGAATATGATTGAACTTTGATTAGAGAAATCTGGACTTGGACTTTGGATCATAGCAATCTTGGAACAACAGATCAATTAATTCTACTATTTGGATTTGGACAGTGATACTGTAATTGGGGATTATGTTGGAAATAATCCTATTAATTTTCAGAAATATATGACAAAACATTGCCTATGTATACTGACTCATGAGTACTAATATTTTTCATGGTATAATGAGTGCCTCTTGTACTTTATATTAACTGGTGAAGTTGGATTCAATATTACTATTTTAGAAATGTCCCTTTTGGAACGTGAACATTTCTCTGCACTTAAATCTTTCTGTGCCTTACAATCCATGTCTGGCTGGGTTTAGTTGATAGCTCCTTTTGCATTCACTCAGACACACCCCAAACACAGGATACTCAGCCTCACTTGCATACATCTGCATTTTGAATGGGTCTTCCTGGGATGGGAGGGTGGAGGGCCTGCTCTCACACAATGGACTGCCACATCCCCTAGTGGGACCCTGGTAGACAGGATTGAACTGAAAGGGGACCTGGTGCACTACTAAGCCACCCTTTGAAGTCTCCCCCACTTCAAAGGCACATTTGGGTATAAAAACAGGGCCTCTGCCCCTACCAACTATGCAAATTCCTGGAGAAGAGAACCTGAGCCAGAACCTGCATCCTGCCAAGAAGACCTGCCTGGCTGCTCAAAGGACTCACCTGTCTGCTTTCTGTGAAGGACTGCTGTCTTGCAGTTGCCCTGCTGCCTTGCTGCTCTCTGGCTGTGGTGAAGAAGTGCTCTCCAAGGGCTTGAATAGAGCTTACCTCCTGTTCCCTGAAGTCTCAGGACCAAAAAGACTTCATCTCTGCAAGAAGGACTCCTTGTGCAGAGAAAATCGCCGCACAGCCTGTCAGGAACAATGCACAGCCTGCACTGCGGTGAAAATTTCACCGCACGCCGAACCGGAACGACGCAGCCCGACTTCGCAACGAGAAGATCAATGCAGCACCAGCGTAGCGACCGGAAATTCGACGCACAGCCTCATCGGATCGACGCACAGCAGAGCCGGAATGACGCAGCCCGACTTCCAGGGAGGAATCGACGCCTAGCCTGCCGTTCAGTAGAAAATCCAACGCGACGCCTACCGGATCGACGCAGCTCCTATGACTTCGGCCTAGCAGAGCCGGAAATCCACGCATCGTCCCCAGGGCATCTGAAAACCCCACAACCCAAAAAGGATCCACGACTGAGCACCGGAAATCGATGCACAGCCGTCCCTGTGTGAAAACTAAATGACGCATTGCAGTGTGCGGCCCGAGAAATCAACGCACACCCTTTTGATTCCACGCATCTCCTCCTTTGCAGCCCTTTGCAGAGATTTTTCACGTGAACCAGGTACTTTGTGCTTGAAAGAGACTTTGTTTGCTTTTAAAAGAATTAAGACACTTTGGGGGTCATTCAGACCTTGGCGGACGGCGGAGGCCGTCCGCCAAGGTACCGCCGACAAATGACCGCACCGCGGTCAAAAGACCGCGGCAGCCATTCAAACATTTCCGCTGGGCCGGCGGGCGCTCTCCAAAAGAGCGCCCGCCGGCCCAGCGGAAATGCCCCTGCAACGAGGACGCCGGCTCAGAATTGAGCCGGCGTAGTTGCAGGGGTGCGACGGGTGCAGTTGCACCTGTCGCGTATTTCAGTGTCTGCAAAGCAGTTTTTCTAAACACTGTGTGGTGTATTTTTGTGGTGCTATCTATATTCTATATACACACACCACCTCATGGCACGACAAAGACACCCCCGCTTCTCCGAGGAGGAGCTCAGGGTCATGGTCGAGGAAATCCTACGGGTAGAGCCACAACTATTTGGCTCACAGGTACAGCACACATCAATAGCCAGGAAGATGGAGCTATGGCAAAGAACAGTCGACAGGGTCAACGCTGTGGGACAGCATCCAAGAAATAGGGAGGACATCAGGAAGAGGTGGAACGACCTATGGGGGAAGGTGCGTTCCGTGGTATCCAGGCACCACATCGCGGTACAGCAGACTGGCGGCGGACCCCCACCTCCTCCCCCACAACTAACAACATGGGAGGAGCAAGTCTTGTCCATCTTGCATCCTGAGGGCCTCGCAGGAGTCGTTGGAGGAACGGACACTGGTAAGTCAAATTTCAACTATCATATCCCCCACCCTACCTGCATGCTATCACACACCCCCACCCTCACACCCTCCCCTATCACTCCAAATCCTCACCTATCTACCCATGACACCAACCACCCATCCCAATCCCAAAACCTGCATGACCTAACTAAGAATGGATACCCATCACTAAAGCATGCCCACTGCACAGACCCACAACACCCCCCAACTATCAGCACACAAGCCCCCACACAGGAATGCCTGCACTGGGGTATATGCACACCCAAACATTGCACATCATGAAACACACACATGCAAAAATCATGTACTCATACCCCCGCAGGAACCCGAAGGAACGTCACCACACCAGAGGGTCCAGACAACACCACTCCACCCCCAGAAGAGGCCCACAGTGACGACAGCAGCTCTGCCCCACTGGATCTTGATGACCAGCCTGGACCATCGTGGGCCTCAGGACAGTCGGTTCCCCTTGCCCAGCCACAGCCCAACACCAAACTGCCACCCTCTGGGAACACCAGCACAGCACCCACCCAGCGGGCCCAAACCTCCCTACCCAGGACAGGTCAATCAGCGGTGTGTCCACCACTACAGGGCACCCAGGCGAACCCACCACCCCAACAACAACAGGGACCTGGGGGCAGTGGTAGTGGGCACACGGTCCAGGGGACGGAGACACAGGAACACAGGGGAACTGGGAGGGCTGCTGTGCGACAGAGGGAGGACAGGCCAAGGGAACCTACTCTCAACGAGGCCCTCTCCTCCATCATGGGAGCATACCACCACTCCCAGGAGACGATGGCAACGGTCCTGGACAAGTTTCAGGAGACCCTGCGTCTGCAGGAGGAACAGTATTTGGGGTTCAGGGAGGAGCTCAGGACCATCGGCTCCGCCCTGGGCACCATTGTAGGGGTGCTGACGGACATTTAAAAGACCTTGAGGGACACCGTGGCACTCCAAGGGGCCCCTGACACTAGCCACGACGATGAAATGCCCACCACCTCCGCCGGCGCTAGTGGACAGGAGGCACCGCCACAGGACCAACACACCAGCACCCCATCCCCTGCAGAGGGACCACCACCACGCAAGCGGTCCCTGAGATCCAGGAACCGGACAGAGCAAGATGGCAAGAGCCCCGCCAGGAAATAAGACCACCCTGATCGTCCTCCCACTGTCCCACTTTGTTACCCTGTCCAAATCAGAACTGCCCCAGCTTCACTTCCAATGGCCAGATGTGCAATGTACCTGTGAGACTAATAGACTGGACTCTGCCATGGACATTCCTCCACCATCACCCATCCCCATTTCAATCAATCAATCAATCATTCGCATTTATAAAGCGCGCTACTCACCCATAAAGGGTCTCAAGGCGCTGGGGGGGGGGGGGGGTCAGTGCTCGAAGAGCCAGGTCTTGAGCTGCCTTCTGAAGGAGAGGTGTTCAGGTATGGCGCGAAGGTGGCTGGGCAGAGAGTTCCAGGTCTTCGCTGCCAGGAAAGAGAAGGATCTTCCTACGGCGGTAGCTTTGCGGATGCGGGGTACGCCTGCCAGGGCCTGTCCGGCGGATCGTAGGGTGCGCGGAGGAGTGTAGAAGGAGACACGGTTGTTGATGAGTTTGGGTCCGAGGTTGTGAAGGGCTTTGTGTGCGTGGGTGAGGAGTCGGAAGGTGATCCTCTTGTTGACGGGGAGCCAATGGAGTTTTTTCAGGTGTCCTGAGATGTCGTGGTGGCGAGGGATGTCCAGGATGAGTCTTGCGGCAGCGTTCTGGATCCGTTGGAGTTTCCTCAGTAGCTTGGTGGTGATGCCCGCGTACAGGGTGTTCCCGTAGTCCAAGCGACTGGTGACGAGGGCGTGGGTGTCGGTCTTCCTGGTGTCGGTGGGGATCCAGCGGAAGATCTTGCGGAGCATGCGTAGGGTGTTGAAGCATGCCGAGGTCACCGAGTTCACCTGTCTGGTCATGGTGAGGGATGAGTCCAGGATGAAGCCGAGGTTGCGCGCGTGGTCGGTGGGTTGGGGAGTGCTGCCTAGGGCGGGGGGCCACCAGGAGTCGTCCCAAGCGGTGGGAGTGGGGCCGAGGATGAGGACCTCCGTCTTGTCGGCGTTCAGTTTCAGGCGGCTGTCTGTCATCCAGTTCGCCACTTCCTTCATTCCTTCATGTAATCTGGTCCTGGCTGAGGTGGGGTTGTTTGCGAGGGATAAGATGAGCTGGGTGTCATCGGCGTATGATATTAGGTCGAGTCCGTGTTTGCGTGCGATGTTCGCCAGGGGGGTCATGTAGATGTTGAAGAGAGTGGGGCTGAGGGAGGATCCTTGAGGTATGCCGCAGATGATCTCCGTGGCTGTGGATCTGAAGGGGGGCAGGCGGACTCTCTGAGTCCTTCCGGAGAGGAAGGAGATGATCCATTCGAGGGCCTTGCCTCTGATGCTGGCGTTGCTGAGGCGTCGTATCAAGGTGTGGTGGCAGACCGTGTCGAAGGCTGCGGAGAGGTCCAGGAGTATGAGGGCCACGGTCTCACCCTTGTCGTTCAGGGCTCTGATGTCGTCCGTGGCTGCGATGAGGGCAGTTTCGGTGCTGTGGTTGGTCCTGAAACCGAACTGTGTGGGGTCGAGGGAGTCGTTGGATTCCAGGGCGTTGGTGAGTTGAGTGTTGACAATTTTCTCAATCACTTTGGCGGGGAACGGCAGGAGAGAGATGGGCCGGAAGTTTTTGAGTTCGGTGGGGTCTGCTGTGGGTTTCTTTAAGAGGGCGTTGAGCTCTGCGTGTTTCCAGCTCTCCGGGAAGGTGGCGGTGGTGAGGGAGGCGTTGATGACATCTCGGAGGTGCGGTGCGATGATGTCGTCGGCTTTGTTGTAGATGTGGTGCGGGCAGGGGTCCGATGGGGATCCGGAGTGGATCGAGTTCATGACGTGGGTGGTCTCCTCGGTGGTGGTTGGGCTCCAGGTGAGGATGGTGGTGATGTCGGTAGCGGGTTCCGGGGGGGGGTTCGCGTCGGTGGTCGGGAAGCTGTTGTATATGTCGGTGATCTTGTGGTGGAAGAAGGTCGCGAGGGAGTCGCAGAGGTCCTGTGATGGAGGGATGGAGTTGTTCTCTGCGTCCGGGTTGGAGAGCTCTTTGAGTTCCTTGCTGTTGTGGGCGTTGTTGTCAAGTCTGTTCCGGTAGGCTGATTTTCGTGCGGCGCGGAGGTGTTGGTGGTGTTGGCGGGTGGCGTCCTTGAGAGCTGACATGTTCTCTTCGGTCTGGTTGAGACGCCACGTCTTCTCGCGGGCGCGGCATTCTTTCTTGGAGTCCTTGAGGTCGGGGGTGAACCAGGAGTTTTTCTTGTGGTTGTTGGTGCTGGCTTGAGTTTTCAGGGGGGCCAGGATGTTGGCGCAGTCGGAGATCCAGTTGGTGAGGTTGTTGGCGGCTTCGTTTGGGTCGGTGGTGCTGGTGGGTCGGTTCTGGGAGAGGGTTGATGCGAGCTGATCCGTGGTGATACGATTCCAGTGTCTTCTTGGTGGTTGCTGGGTGTGGTGGTGCACAGTGGTCTTCTTGAAGATGAAGTGGACGCAGCTGTGGTCCGACCAGGTGAGTTCGGTGGTGTGGCTGAAGGTGATGTGTTTGCTGGAGGAGAAGATGGGGTCGAGCGTGTGTCCGGCGTAGTGGGTGGGGGTGTTGACTAGCTGATTCAGTCCCAGGTTGGCGAGGTTGTCCAGTAAGGCGGTGGTGTTGTTGTCGGTGAGGTTCTCCAGGTGAAAGTTGAGGTTTCCTAGGAGGATGTAGTCGGTGGACGAGAGTGCGTGAGGGTTGACGAAATCTGCGATGTCTTCGCTGAACTTGGTGCGGGGTCCTGGTGGTCTCTACATGAGGGTGCCTCTGAGGGTGGTCTTGGGGTCGCTGTGGATCGTGAAGTGGAGATGTTCGGCGTCGGGGAGTGAGTTGTCGGTGTCAGTTGAGATGCGGATGGAGTTTTTGTGTGCGATGGCGATGCCTCCTCCGATGCGGTTGGTGCGGTCTTTCCGGATGATTTTGTAGCCGTCGGGGATGGCTATGGCGATGTCGGGTGCCGAGGAGGGATTCATCCAGGTCTCGGTGAGGAAGGCGATGTCCGGGTTCGTAGAGTTGAGGAGGTTCCACAGTTCGATGGCGTGCCTGTGGACGGATTGGGTGTTGACCAGGATGCAGTGGAGATAGATTCCAGGGGGGTCGTTCTTGGCGGGAGCGGTGCTGGTCCGTAGGCAGGTGAAGTGACAGTTGCTGCAGGTGAAGGGTCCGTCGGTCCGTTTGGGGTGGGCGCGGTGGCAGCCCGGAGTGCGGCCGGGGTTGAGGTTGACGAGGGTGGTGGAGTCGTAGGTCAGGCGGGGGTGCGGGGGCCAGGGGTTCGGGCGCTGTGCGCGGTCCAGGCGCGGACGGGCGCAGACGGGCTTGCCTTAGGCGCGCCTTCGGTGCGCCAGCGGCGCGCCCGCTGCGCGCATCCGCTGCGCGGCCTCACAGCGGCCGCCATTTAAGGGGTAGCCGGGGAGGCGGGGTCAGCTGGGAGGCGGGAGGAGGGCGGGTAGGGGGAAAAAAGCAGCAAAAAGCGGCGGGAAAAAGGCTCCGAAGGCGAGGAGGCCTAGAAAAATGACAAAGTGCCGAAAAGGCGCAGAAAGCAGGAAAAACGAGGGGGAGACGGCGGGAGGGCAATGGGGGCGGCACTCAGAAGATGCAGGCACATCCCCATTTCACAACCCCCCTTCATTGTTATGCACTTAAATAAACACCCTTGAAACACTAATAAAACTGGAGTCAGTCAATGATTGTGAACGTTGTATTGTCAATTACAGTGTTAAAAAAGGTTACCCATTGGAAGGCCAACATACCAATGTCACACATCACAAGCCTTTCAAGGGTGCAAGCTGTTGACACGTAGGTTACCACAATAGTGAAACTGAAATGGAAGGGGACAACTCAGTTAACAAATAGGGAGTGAAATGTAGGTACAGGATAGAGCTAGACGTGTGAAAGATAATAATATGTGAAACATGAAAATGTACTCACCTGTGTCTCACTGAAAATATTGCTGTATGACTGACTCCCTGTTGTCGTTTTCATCTTCATCAGCTTCCTCCTCATCACTGTCCACAGGCTCCACAGGCTCCCCCGCTGCAACAACACCGTTAGAAAAGGCACCTGGCGTCGCAATGCCAAGTTATGGAACATGGAGCAGGCGATGATGTCGCACACCTTCTTCGGTGAGTAGAATAGGGATCCACCAGTCATATGGAGGCACCTGAACCTGGCCTTCAGGAGGCCGAAGGTCCGCTCGATCACCCTCCTAGTCCGCCCATGGGCCTCATTGTACTGTTCCTCTGCCCTGGTCCTGGGATTCCTCACTGGGGTCAATAGCCAGGACAGGTTGGGGTAACCAGAGTCCCCCAATAGCCATACACGGTGCCTCTGGAGTTGACCCATCATATCAGGGATGCTGCTATTCCGCAGGATGTAGGCGTCATGCACAGAGCCAGGGAACATATCATTTACCTGCGAGATGTACTGGTCTGCCAAACAGACCATCTGGACATTCATGGAATGATAACTCTTCCTGTTCCTGTACACCTGTTCACTCCTGCGGGGGGACCAGAGCTACATGGGTCCCATCAATGGCACCTATGACGTTCGGGATATGTCCAAGGGCATAGAAATCACCTTTCACTGTAGGCAAATCTGCCACCTCAGGGAAAATGATGTATCTCCTTACGTGTTTCAGCAAGGCAGACAACACTCTGGACAAGACGTTGGAAAACATAGGCTGGGACATCCCTGATGCCAGGGCCACTGTTGTCTGAAAAGACCCACTTGCAAGGAAATGCAGCACTGACAGCACCTGCACATCAGGGTGGATTCCAGTCGGATGGCGGATTGGTGACATCAGGTCTGGCTCCAACTGGGTACATAGTTCCTGGATTGTGGCACGGTCAAACCGGTAGGTCACGATGACATGTCGCTCTTCCATTGTCAACAGGTCCACCAGTGGTCGGTACACCGGCGGATTCCGCCATCTTCCCATATGTCCCAACTGACGGTGCCTAAGAAGGACAACAGCGAAGAAACTGTCAGCATTCCTCCAGGTATGTACCCACAGTCACACACAAGACTACAACAGACAATTAACCCATCCGGAAAAGGTTTTGAGTGTAGGCCTCGGTATGTGTGACGCAGTAGTAATTGCAGCCATGCGGGCCCCTGAAATGGCGGCTGCCTGACCTCTAAACTGGGACAATGGGATTGTGGGGTAACTGCGCTGGCGTTGGACACCGTTGCGGTAGGCGGTCGTAGAGCGCGGCGCAATGCTGCATTGGTTAACATTGGACCCTATGGGTCCCAGGAGCCAATGAACAGTTGCGCCGCCGGTGATGATGCGCACCGCCGCGGACGTCACCGCCGCGGACGTCACCACCCTTTTCTATCTCTTCAATCACTAGATACCTGACCTTCGACAGGAGAGGACCTACACTGCTAGTGCTGCTGTGACCTCGGTCTGGAAGCGACAATGGCTGCTGCGTCTGGGGAAAGGGCCCCTGCCTTCACTGCACAGGAGTTGGAGAAACTTGTGGATGGGGTCCTCCCCCACTACACGCTACTCTACGGTCCTCCAGACCAACAGGTTAGTACACAGGGAGCATGTTGGATGGGCTAGGCTTGGGTGGAGAGGGCTGGGTGGATGAGGGAAGGGGGCAGAGTACATAGAACAGTTATGCATGGGGATCAATGGGCCACAGGGATAGAGTTGGGAGGGGGACAATCACAACGACGGTGCAGTAGGTAATGACTGTCCTCTTTCCTTGTGCATGTCATATAGGTCAGCGCCCACCAGAAGAGGGACATTTGGCGTGCCATCGCCAAGGAAGTCCGGACCCTGGGGGCCCACCAGAGACGGGGCACCCACTGCCGTAAGAGATGGGAGGACATTCGCCGCTGCAGCAAGAAGACGGCGGAGGCTCAGCTGGGGATGGCCTCCCAACGTGGGAGGGGTGCCCGTCGCACCATGACCCCCTTGATGTTCCGGATCCTGGTGGTGGCCTACCCGGAGTTGGATGGGCGCTTAAGGACATCACAGCAGACACAAGGGGGTGAGTACAACCTCATTCAGCTGACTTTGCGTGCAGTGGAGGGGTCTGGGTGGGGGAGGTGGGTTGTGGGTGTCCCTAGGCCAGGGCGAGTTAGGTAGGCAAGTCCCCTCCGTTATGTAGGCCATGTGGCACTCTACCCCAGCTCAAAACAGAGAGAAGTTGATGTATAGTTGCCCCTTTGCCATCCATGTGTGCAGATGTCCACCATTGCCATATAGGCCAGATCCCAGAAATAGCATGTGCAGAGGTCAGGAGCACGGCGTAATGCATGGGGCTGCTGCGTCTGTCTTGTCCGCCAACGGTAGCGGTATGCCATGCACTAAAACTCTCTTTCTCCTGTCTCCCCCCTTTTCCTGCTTTCCCTGTCCTTTTGTACATCAGCATCAACAGGCGGAGGTACAGTGGCACTGGAGCACGAGGGAGCTGCATCCCACATGGCCATGGAGGGCCACACCACAGACTCTGAATTCACCAGTGGGACGGAGGGCGAGGGGAGCTTCACGTCGGCCACCGGATCACCAACCAGCGACTCGGACTCGTCCGCCGATGTGAGCTCCCCTGTGGTGGCGGCACCATCTGTGCACCCAACTTCTACAGGTACAGCCGCCGCCTCCCCTACCAGCACCACCCTCCCAGCAGCCCCTCAGCGTGTGTCCCGTGCCCGCTCACCCAGGAGGGTGGGCATCACCTTCGCCCCAGGCACCTCAGGCCCTGCCCCAGTCACCCCTGCTGCCATCAGTGAGGAGGCCATTGACCTCCTCAGGTCACTCACTGTTGGGCAGTCTACCATTGTGAATGCCATCCAGGGTGTAGAACGTGAGATGAAACACGGTAATGCATTCCTGGAAGGCATTCATTATGGTCAGGCTGTCCTTCAGCGAACACTGCAATCTCTGGCTTCAGCACTGATGGCAGCCATTGTCCCTGTGTCCAGCCTCCCCCCTCCAACCTCCTCTACCCAGACCCAATCCCCTGTACCCCAGCCCATCCCAAGCACACCTACAGACCAGCAGGCACACAAGTCAACACACACAAGTAGCTCAAGCAACCATAGGCACCACACACACCACAGGCACTCACACAAGCATCACACCCATACAGACACAGCAACATCCACTGTCTCCACTGTGTCCCCCTCCTCCTCTTCTCCCTCCTCCCTCCCAGTGTCGTCTACACACACACACCTGCATGCACCACATCTACAGGCACTAAGACTTGCACCAGAACACCCAGCACCACAAGCCGCTCACCTGCCCTCACCACCTCCACTGCCATTTACACGTCCCCTGTGTCCTCTCCCAGTGTGTCTGTGACGCCCCCTCCCAAAGTACACAAACGCCGCCAATCACTCACCCAACATCCATCCACCTCACGACAGCCTCCAGTACCTGCACCAGCACCCAAAACACCAAAAGTGACACCTCCTACAACCACCTCCTCTACCTCCTTTCCCAGACCCCCTCCAACTACCCATCCCAGTGTCCGTCAGAAACTGTCCCTCTGTCAAATTGACCTGTTTGCCCCCACCCCCCCCTCCTGTTCATCAGTCCCGTCGTAGCGCCTCAGCCAAAAAGCCTCCAGTACCAGTGGTGCGTGTTCCAGGTTTTTGGAGTGCACCGTCCACCAGGGCAGGCAGTAGGACCCGGAGCCAAGGCACTGTCAGCCCACCCCCTGTAAAGGCACCGAAATTGGAGAGTGGACGACGGGACCGTGTCAAAACTCCTGGTGGGACAGCAAGTGAAATGGGATCGAAGGCGATAGGTGAGTCAGCTGTAACTCCAAAGAAGGTGGGGAAGGTTCCGAGGAAGTCTGCCCAGCCTGTTGTGAGTGTCATGGCGGAGAAGTGCACCATCATTTCCAGCGGTCCAGACACAACCGCCAGCACCGTCGTTACTGGTCAGGAGACCACCGCCAGAGTCATTGCCCAGGAGGGCCCAAGTATCGTCACTGGTCAGGAGACCACCGCCAGAGTCATTGCACAGGAGGGCCCAAGTATCGTCACTGGTCAGGAGACCACCGCCAGAGTCAGTGCCCAGGAGGGCCCGAGTATCGTCACTGGTCAGGAGACCACCACCAGAGTCATTGCCCAGAAGGGCCCGAGTATCGTCGCTGGTCAGGAGACCACCGCCAGAGTCATTGCCCAGGAGGGCCCGAGTATCGTCACTGGTCAGGAGACCACCGCCGGAGTCAGTGCCCAGGAGGGCCCAAGTATCGTCACTGGTCAGGAGACCACCGCCAGAGCCAGTGCCCAGGAGGGACCAGGATCCCACAGCCCCGCTGGGCGATGATGGAACGTCATGCCACACCCCAATGTCCAGTGTGGAGTTCGTCATGCCACACCCCAATGTCCAGTGTGGAGTTCGTCATGCCACACAACAATGTCCAGTGTGGAGTTCGTCATGCCACACACCAATGTCAGTATCTGAACCGCCATCTCAGGCTACCGCTGAACAGTCCATAGCCAGCCATGGCAAAGCACCGCTGAACAAGGGCAAGACCGCCATGGCAAAGCACCGCTGAACAAGGGCAAGACCGCCATGGCAAAGCACCGCTGAACAAGGGCAAGACCGTCATGGCAAAGCACCGCTGAACAAGGCCAAGACCGCCATGGCAAAGCACCGCTGAACAAGGCCAAAACCGCCATGGCAAAGCACCGCTGAACAAGGCCAAGACCGCCATGGCAAAGCACGCTGAACAAGGGCAAGACCGCCATGGCAAAGCACCGCTGAACAGTCCATAGCCAGCCATGGCAAAGCACCGCTGAACAGTCCATAGCCAGCCATGGCAAAGCACCGCTGAACAAGGCCAAGACCGCCATGGTGAAGACTGCTAAACAGTCCATAGCCAGCCATGGCAAAGCACTGCTGAACAGTCCATAGCCAGCCATGGCAAAGCACCGCTGAACAAGGCCAAGACCGCCATGGTGAAGACCGCTGAACAGTCCATAGCCAGCCATGGCAAAGCACCGCTGAACAAGACCGCCATGGTGAAGACCGCTGAACCGTCCATAGCCAGCCATGGCAAAGCACCGCTGAACAAGGCCAAGACCGCCATGGCAAAGCACCGCTGAACAAGGCCAAGACCGCCATGGTGAAGACCGCTGATCAGGGCAAACACCGTGTGGGTATGAATAGGCCGCCACATCAGGCATCCTTCTCCCATGTGCAGCTGGGACAGTGACAGGACAGGAACTTTCACGGGGAGACTCATCCAGTCTGGCCACCAGTCCCACCCAGTACCAGTTGAGAATTGATCTACTTGCCTCAATGTGGCTTTGCACTCCCCAGGATGGTCCAGTGGGCAAGCCACCCACTGTAGAGACTTGAGAGACTGTGGCTTTGCACTCCCCAGGATGGTCCAGTGGGCAAGCCACCCACTGTAGAGACTTGAGAGACTGTGGCTTTGCACTCCCCAGGATGGCACAGTGGGCAAGCCACCCACTGTAGAGACTTGAGAGACTGTGGCTTTCCACTCCCCAGGATACATCAATGGGCATGGAGCCCCGTCGTGGATCTGACTTTGCAGTCATGTGGCTGAGGTGCCCTCCCTACCCTTCCCCCTGAGGTGCTTGTAGTGTTTCAATCTGATGCCCCGGCAGTGTTCTCTCGGATTTTGGTAAGGTATCTATTGTGGGCCTCGTCCGTGCATTTTTGGACTGTTGGTGCACGGACATTGTTGTGTACATATCTGCACTACTTCTTGTATTGTATATATAAATATGACAGATTTCGAGATATGATTCAGTATATTTTTATATGACATGTATATTGGCACATTACAATATTTGAACGGATCTCGCTTGGTCTTTGCATTCTTCCGGGGTTGTGGGTTGTTAATGTGTTATTTTTGACTGCATTGGTGTGTATGTTGTGATATGCCAGGGTGGGGGTGAGGGTGTTTGGTGGGTGTCCCCCTAACTTTTGCCTCCTCCCTCCCCGTGTCGTAGATGCAGTACTCACCGGTATGTTCTGCGCCTACGTCGCTGTTGTTCATACAGGAGCAGAAAGACAAGGGCAGGTAGTATTTGGAGTTCTGGCTCCATGGAATCGTCGTTCTTCATGGAGTGTGTTGAGGTGAGCGTTTTCCCATAGCAAAGGCTGTTTCCGCCATGTTTTTATCCACGGTGAATCCGCCCCGGAAAAGGTGGTGGATTGGTGTGTTGTAATGGTGTGGGCGGTACTTTGTCTTCCGCCTGTCTGTTGGCGGTGACCGCCACGCTGTTTGTCTGTACCGCCGTGGCGGGCAAAGTGTTAAAGTGGCTGTCTTTGTTGCCAGTTACCGCCAGGGTCGTAATTCCATTTTTTTTTTACGCCGGCCTGTTTGCGGTATTACCCCACCTTTTACACCGTCTGCCAGGGTTGTAATGACCACCATAGTGTCTGACAAAGGCATTAACTTCATGTCTGTATACATGAAGTCCATGTGGGTTGCATGTGGTGTAACCTACAAGTTCACCACACCTCATCACCCCCAATCTAATGGTCTTGTGGAGAGATTCAACAAGACCTTGAAAGGCATGATCACAGGCCTCCCTGAGGCCCTGAGGCGTAAGTGGGATATTCTCTTACCATGCCTTCTCTTTGCTTACAGAGAGATGCCCCAGAAGGGTGTGGGGTTCAGTCCCTTTGAGCTTTTCTATTGGTACCCTGTCAGGGTTCCCTTAAGCATTGTCAAGGAGGGGTGGGAGAAAGCTCCTGTAGGAAGTTGGATCTGTATATACTATTTCAAAGTGAGAAATAGTGTGCACAGATTCCAAGGATTCCCCTTAGAGGTTGATAGTGGCAAAATTAGATAATTCTAATGCTCTATTTTGTGGTAGTGTGGTCGAGCAGTAGGCTTATCAGAGGGCAGTGTTAAGCATTTGTTGTACACACACAGGCAATAAATGAGGAACACACACTCAAAGACTTAACTCCAGGCCAATAGGTTTTTGTATAGAAAAATATATTTTCTTAGTTTATTTTAAGAACCACAGGCTCAAGATTTACAAGTAATACTTTAAATGAAAGGTATTGCACTTAGGTAACTTAGGAACTTTGAATCAGCAAAATAGCATGTACAGTTTTCACAAAAATGGCAATAAGCTATTTTAAAACTAGACAGTGCAAAAATCAACAGTTCCTGGGGGAGGTAAGTGTTTGTTAGTTTTGCAGGTAAGTAAACCACCTACAGGGTTCAAAGTTGGGTCCAAGGGAGCCCACTGTTGGGGGTTCAGGGCAACCCTAAAGTTACCACACCAGCAGCTCAGGGCCGGTCAGGTGCAGAGGTCAAAGTGGTGCCCAAAACACATAGGCTTCAATGGAGAAGGGGGTGCCCAGGTTCTAGTCTGCCAGCAGGTAAGTACCCACGTCTTCGGAGGGCAGACCAGGAGGGTTTTGTAGGGCACCGGGGGGGGACACAAGTCAGCACCAAAAGTACACCCTCAGGGGCACGGGGGCGGCCGGGTGCAGAGTGCAAACAGGCCCCGGGTTTGCAATGGAGTTCAATGGGAGACCCAGGGGTCAGCGAAGCAGGCAGGCAAGGGGGGGGCTCCTCGGGGTAGCCACCACCTGGGCAAGGGAGAGGGCCACCTGGGGGTCGCTTCTGCACTGGAGGTTGGATCCTTCAGGTCCTGGGGGCTGCGGGTGCAGTGTCTTTACCAGGCGTCAGGTTCTTAGAAGCAGGCAGTCGCGGTCAGGGGGAGCCTCTGGATTCCCTCTGCAGGTGTCACTGGGAGGGCTCAGGGGGGTCAACTCTGGCTACTCACAGGGTCGCAGTCGCAGGGGAGTCCTCCCTGTAGTGTTGTTTCTCCGAAGGTCGAGCACCGGGGGTGTCGGGTGTAGAGTGCAAAGTCTCACGCTTCCGGCGAAACGTGTTGTCTTTAAAAGTGGCTTCTTTGTTGCAAAGATGTTTCTTCTTTGGAGCAGAGCCGCTGTCCTCTGGAGTTCTTGGTCCTTTTAGATGCAGGGTAGTCCTCTGAGGCTTCAGAGGTCACTGGACCCTGTGGAACGTGTCGCTGTTGCAGTTTTTCTTGAAGTGGGGAGAACGGCCGGTAGGGCTGGGGCCAAAGCAGTTGGTGTCTCCGTCTTCTCTGCAGGGCTTTCAGGTCAGCAGTCTTCAGGTTGCGGGAATCTATCTTGCTTGCTTCTGGGGGGCCCTAAATACTCAATTTAGGGGTGTGTTTAGGTCTGGGGGGGTTAGTAGCCAATGGCTACTAGCCCTGAGGGTGGCTACACCCTCTTTGTGCCTCCTCCCTGATGGAAGGGGGACACATCCCTAATCCTATTGGGGGAATCCTCCACCTTAGGGGCTGTCCTGACTGGCCAGTGACTCCTCCTTGTTTTTCTCATTATCTCCTCCAGCCTTGACGCCAAAAGTGGGGCCGTGGCCGGAGGGGCGGGCATCTCCACTAGCTGGAGTGCCCTGGGGCACTGTAACAAAGGGGGTGAGCCTTTGAGGCTCACCGCCAGGTGTTACAGTTCCTGCAGGGGGAGGTGAGAAGCACCTCCACCCAGTACAGGCTTTGCTACTAGCCACAGAGTGACAAAGGACCTCTCCCCATGTGGCCAACAACATATCTGGTGTGTGGCAGGCTGGTAAAACTAGTCAGCCCACACTGGAAGTCGGGTATGTTTTCAGGGGGCATCTCTAAGATGCCCTCTGGGGTGTATTTCACAATAAAATGTACACTGGCATCAGTGTGCATTTATTGTGCTGAGACGTTTGATACCAAACTTCCCAATTTTCAGTGTAGCCATTATGGTGCTGTGGAGTTCGTGTATGACAGACTCCCAGACCATATACTCTTATGGCTACCCTGCACTTACAATGTCTAAGGTTTTGTTTAGACACTGTAGGGGCATAGTGTTTATGCACCTATTCCCTCTCCTATGGTATAGTGCACCATGCCTTTGGGCTGTAAGGCCTGCTAGAGGGGTGACTTATCTATGCCATAGGCAGTGTGAGGTTGGCATGGCACCCTGAGGGGAGTGCCATGTCGGCTTAGTCATTTTCTCCCCACCAGCACACACAAGCTGGCAAGCAGTGTGTCTGTGCTGAGTGAGGGGTCCCCAGGGTGGCATAAGACATGCTGCAGCCTTTAGAGACCTTCCCTGGCATCAGGGCCCTTGGTTCCAGGGGTACCAGTTACAAGGGACTTACCTGGGTGCCAGGGTTGTGCCAATTGTGGAAACAAAGGTGCAGGTTTAGGGAAAGAACACTGGTGCTGGGGCCTGGTTAGCAGGCCTCAGCACACTTTCAAATCATAACTTGGCATCAGCAAAGGCAAAAAGTCAGGGGGTAACCATGCCAAGGAATCATTTCCTTACACCCTATCCCTCTTGAACTGCCATTACTCCCCTTCCTATGCCCCATTGGACAATGCACCTGTGATACAAATAGACTGGACTCTAACTGGACATTCCTCCACCATCACCCCAGCCCATTGCACATCCCCCTCTACGCATGAGCACTTAAATAAACACTCTTGCAACAAATATTAATCTTGAGTCTGTCAAATGATTGAATCATGTATTAGTACAACATTCTGAAAACATTGCAAGTCATATGGACAGTCATTTATACATTGGTATGACCTTTAGTGGGCAGCAGTAAACATACCAGGAGCCAGAGTGGGCCACAGAGATCTGAAAATAGAGATGCCAAAGGGTACAGTAAGTGGCCATAGACATAGAGAAATCAGGCTGCCATGTACAACAGAAAACTGAAATGTAAAGTGAAGTTACGGTGTCTTACCTGTGTGCCACTGGAAGTACTGCTGTATTATATTACTTCTGTCGTCCATATCTTCTTCCTCTGCCTCCTCTTCCTCACTGTCCACAGGCTCCACCGCTGCCACAAGGCCATCTCCAGGCTCATCCTCCTGCAGAAAAGGCACCTGGCATCTGAAGGCCAGGTTGTGCAACATACAACATTCAACGATGATCTGGCACACCTTCTTGGGTGAGTAGCACAGGTATCCACAGCTTTCACTGTGGCCAAATCCTCCACCTGGGGGAATACAATGTAGCTGCGCATGTGTTTCAGCAGGGCTGACAACACATTGGTCAACACGTTTGAGAACATTAGCTGAGACATCCCTGATGCCACGGCCACTGTTGTTTGGAAGAAACCACTTGCCAGGAAATGGAGCTCTGAAAGGACCTGCGCTAGAGGGGGGATACCTGTGGGCTGGCTGATATCTAACATGAGGTCTGGCTACAATTGGGCACACATTTCTTGGATTGTGGCCTGATCAAGTCTGTAGGTTAGGATAATGTGTCTGTCCTCTATAGTCGCAAGGTCCACCAGGGGTCTGTACACCGGAGGATGTTGCCATCTCATATTCATCCTCAGCGGTTGAAGCCTATGGAGGAAAGTGGTGAGCAGAGGGTCTTATTCACACATCAATTGAAATAATGATGCATCTTTTACTTTTCAGAACCTGTATGTGAATCTGAGAGCCAGTTGCTGTGCCAATGGCTGCTGTGACGCATTTAGGTGCCATGGCCTGTGTCCCCCTGAAATGGCAGTTGCCTGACCTGTGAGGACGGACAACTGGAAATGAGGTAATTCCGCTGGCATTGTGCGCCATTGCGGTAGGCAGCCTACGACCGCCGCGCAACTTCGCATTGGTTATCATTGGGCCCTATGGGTTCCAGGAGCCAATGGTGATGTACACCGACGGTGATGGTGCGCACCACAGTGCACGTGATCACAATTTTCGATCTGTTCACTCACTTGCTACCTGACCTTCAACAGGAGAGGACCTACACTGCAAGTGCTGCTGTGACCTGTGTCTTGAAGCGACAATGGCTCATGTGTCTGGGGAAAGGGCCCCTGCCTTCACTGCGGAGGAGTTGGAGAACCTGGTGGCTGGGGTTCTACCCCAGTACACGTTACTCTACGGTCCTCCAGACAAACAGGTGAGTATACTGTGAGCATGATGCGTGGGCCATGAATGTATGGATTGCTGTGTGTGTAAGCCACATGTAGGGGGGGGCTGAGGCATCCTGGCCAGGGTGATGCATGTATGGTGGTCAATGTATGTGCGTCAGGGGATGGGATTCTCTGGTGGGCCATGAGTGTGATGGTCTGAACGGTTAACTAATGCCGTTTTCTGCTGTCTTTTCTATGCAGGTCAGCGCCCATCAGAAAAAGGGTATTTGGCGTGCCATCGCCAAGGAGGTGCGGACCCTGGGGGTCTTTGACAGGCGGAGCACCCACTGCTGCAAACAGTGGGAGAACCTGCGCTGCTGGGCAAGGAAGACGGCAGAGGTCTAGCTGGGGATGGCCTCACAACGAGGAAGGGGTGCCCATAGTACCCTGACCCCCCTGATGTTCTGCATCCTGGCAGTGGCCTATCCAGAGTAGGATGGACGCCTGAAGGCATCACAGCAGCCCCAAGGGGGTGAGTATAGATTCAGATTCATTACTTTGCGCATGTTTAGGTTTACCTGGGTGGGGGATGTGGGCTGTGGGTGTCCCTAGGCCAGGGCGAACATGGCAGGTTAGGTCCCTTGTTGGGCAGGTTCTGAAGCACTCCATCCCCAATAGTGTTAGTGTTCATCTACTACAGGGCAGGGTCCTGTGGGTTTCAGGTGTGCAGCTAATGGCGTTAGGCATTGTACCCCATGGGCTGGTGACTATCTTAGTAACTGGTAGTGCATGGCCTAGTGCATAGGGCTGCTCCCAGTGAGTTGTGTACACCAACGGTAGCGTTGTTGCTGGCATTGACCAAGTGTATCCTCTGTCTCTCCCCCCCTTTTTGTTTTGTCACCCTGTCCTTGTGTGCATGAGCGTGAACCGGCGGAGGAGCAGAGGCACGGGCGATGGAGGGAGCTGCATCCCAGATGGGCCTGGAGGCCGAATCCGCCAACAGTGAAGTCACCAGTGGGGCGGAGGGCGAGGGGAACACCACACTGGGGACAGGAGGGGACACCACAGACAGTGACTCCTCCTCTGATGAATGCTCCCTGGTGGTGGCGGACACCTCTGTGCCCACCCCAACAACAGGGACAGCCACCACCCCCCATACCAGCACTGCCCTCCCAGCAGTCCCTCAGCGTGTTTCCCGTGCCCGCTCACCCATGAGGGTGGGCATCTGATACGCCCCAGGCACCTCAGGCCCTGCCCCAGTCAGCCCTGCTGCCCTCAGTGAGGAGGCTATTGACCTCCTGAGATCCATCACTGTTGGGCAGTCAGCCATACTGAATGCCATCCAGGGTGTCGAGAGGCATTTGTAACAAACAAATGCATACCTGGAGGGCATTCACTCTGGCGTGGCGGCCCAAAAGAGAGCATTTCAGGCTCTGGCTTCAGCACTGATGGCAGCCATTGTCCTTGTCTCTAGCCTCCCTCCTCCAACTTCCTCTACCCAGTCCCAATCCTCTCAACCTATCCCAAGCACACCTTCAGACCAGCATTCACCCAAATCACCACACAAAAGTGGCTCAGGCAAACACAAGCACCATACTTCATCTCACAGGCACTCACACAAGAACCATCACCATGAAGACACACCAACATCCACTGCCTTCACTGATTTCTCCTCGTCCTCTTAGTCCACCTCCCTCCCAGTAGCTTCTCCACTCACACCTGCATGCACTACATCCTCATCCACTACCTCCATCACCAGAACGCCCATCACTACACACCCCTCACTGGCAGTCACCACCCCCACATCCATGCACACGTCCCCTGTGTCCTCTCCTAGTGCTTCTGTGACCCTTCCTCCCGAAGTACACAAACGCAAGCACCCCCCACCCAACAGCCATCTACCTCACAACAGCATCCAGCCCATGCACCTGCACCCAAACTCCGCAGACAGACACCTCTCACAACCACTCCCTCTTCCTCCACTCCCAAACCCTCTCCCTCTTCCTTCCCCAGGGTCTCTAAGAAGCTTTTCCTTGCAAACATTGACCTCTTCCCTACCCCTCCCCACCGTCCTTCCTCTCGGGCCAAGGTGGCCAGAACCCAGCCCAGCACCTCAGCCACCAAATTCTCGTCCTCTGTGGTTCCTGCAGCTATCAAAGGCTCAAAGAGGGCACCCGTCAGCCCAGCCAGTGTGCCACCAACCCCTGCCAAGGCCAAAGCCATTCCACCACCTGGCAAGGTGTAGAGGGGGACAGGATCCAGCAAGGGGAAGGAGCCACAACCACCCAGCAAGGCCACCTCAAAGACTCCAGCTGCCAGACCCAAGGTCACACCACCATCTGCCAGGGTGAGGAAGGGGCAGAAAACACAGGCTGCATGTGAAGGCCTGGTGTGTACCAGCACATCAGCCAGCACCGTCACCTGTACCGCGGCCAGCACTGCCAGCAGCCCCACAGCTAGCACTGCGGCAAGCCCCGCCACCTGCACCGCCACAAGCATCACTACTATCAGCAGCCACAGCCCCAGTGGGCAGCCGACCGAGGCTGCAGGAGAAGGGCTGGAGTCTCTCTCCACCACTGGCAGCACCTGCACCTGCACCACGGCCAGCACCGCCACCTGCACAGCCGCTAGCACCGCCGCAGGCCCCGCTGCAAGCAGTGCCACCTGCACTGCTGACAGTAGCACCACTGGCAGCAGCAGCCCCAGTGGGCAGCCGTCCGAGGCTGCAGGAGAAGGGCTGGAGCCTCCCTCGACCACTGGCAGCACCCCCACCAGCCCCGGCACTACCACCAGTTTGCAGCCATAGCTGTCGCCAGATGGAGACTAGCCCTGCCTCCATGGACTATCATGCAACCTGGTCCCTGCAATGCCCCCTCCAGAACCAGTGAACAAATGCATCCACTCACCCTATCCTTGGCAGGATGAAGCAGACTGTGCACAAAACCCCCTCCAGAACCAGTGGATAAATGCATCCACTCACCCTATCCTTGGCAGGATGAAGCAGACTGGGCACAAAGCTCCCTCCAGAACAAGTGGAAGAAGCCATCCACTCAGCCCCTCCTTGCCAGGATGAAGCACACTGGGCACAAAGCCCCCTCCAGAACCAGTGGAGAAATGCATCCACTCACCTTATCCTTGGCAGAATGAAGCAGACCGGGCACAAAGCCCCATCCAGAACCAATGGAGAAATGCATCCACTCACCCTATCCTTGGCAGGATGAAGAAGACTGGGCACAAAGCCCCCTCTAGAAACCCCTCCAGACCCAGTGGAGAAATGCATCCACTCACCCTATCCTTGGCAGGATGAAGCAGACTGGGCACAAAGCCCCCTCCAGAACCAGTGGAGAAATGCATCCACTCACCCTATACTTGGCAGGATGAAGCACACTGGGCACAATGCCCCCTCCAGAACCAGTGGAAGAAGCCATCCACTTGCGAGACTGTGGCCTTACACCCCCAGGACCAAGCAGTGGGCACAGCACCCACTTGAAAGACTGTGGCTTTGAACTCCCCAGGACCAAGCAGTGGGCAGAGCACCCACTTGAGAGACTGTGGCTTTGCACTCCCCAGGACCAAGCGGTGGACAACCCACCCACTTGAGCGACTGTGGCCTTGCACTCCCCAGGACCAGGTAGTGGGCAACCCACCCACTTGAGAGACTGTGGCCTTGCACTCCCCAGGACATCGCTGTGGGCATGGAGCCCCCTTTCAGGATCAGTGGCGTTGTCCCATCTTCCGGCTGAGATGCACCCCCCTTCACCCTCCCCCTGAGGTGCCTTTTGACCTGATGCCCCTGCAGTGTTCTCTCCGTATTGAGGCAGAAGTCAAGTGTGGGCTTGGCCTATGAGTTTTGGCCCAGTGGCCCACAGACATTTTGAGTGGACAATATACCGCGTTATGTACATATTGAATATTTTTGTAAATACTGTTTTAGCAATTCTTACGTATATCTGACTATTCATAATATATCACTGATTTGACTCTATTCCTTTTGTGCTTGCGTTCTTCCAGGGAATTACTGGGTGCAAATGTAATTTTGCTGCATATGTTTGTGTGTATGGTGATGTGGGTGAGGGTGGGGGTGTGGTGTGTTGCGTGTGTGTGTGTCACTCTCTTTTTCCTCCCTCCTCCCCTGTCTCCTAGGTGCAGTACTCACCGTCATCGTCGCCACCACCGTTGGTACTCCTGGTGGATGAGGAGGTAGACCAGCATGGGGAGGACCTGCAGCTCGGGCTCCATGATGTCCTGGTTCTTCGTTGAGTGTTGAGAGGTGACTGGTTTCCCTTCCACATACTGTTTCCGCCGTGCTTTTGATGGTGTAGGTTCTGCCCAGGAAAAGCTGGCGGATGAGCGGGTTGTGATGGGGTGGGTGGTACATTGTCTTCTGCTTGGCTGTTGGCGGTTACCGCTGCGGTGTTTGTTGCTACCCCCGTGGTGGTCGGTGTGTTAAATTGGTTGTATGTTTTGGCGGTTTCCGCTGTGGTCGTGATCCCATTTTTTTTTACCGCCTGCCTGTTGGCGGTATTACCGCTGCTTTAACACTGACCGCCAGGGTTGTAATGAGGGCCTTTATATCACTTTTCAGTCATAGCTCTACATTTACTTATTGTATCTTTGATCGTTTTGACCTGCATTTATCCAGATAAATATTATACATCTTTCTAAACACTGTGTGGTGTATTTTTGTGGTATTGTATGATTTATTGCACAAATACTTTACACATTGCCTTCTAAGTTAAGCCTGACTGCTCAGTGCCAAGCTATCAGATAGTGGGCACAGGATAATTTGGATTGTGTGTGACTTACCCTGACTAGAGTGAGGGTCCTTGCTTGGACAGGGGGTTACCTGACTGCCAACCAAAGACCCCATTTCTAACAGACCCACTTTATGCAAATGAGCCTAGGTTCTGCTTCAATAGCAACAGTTCAGCCTGAACTGCCAGGCCAGGTCCCTCCAGCTAGGAACACAAGCAACCTTAGACCGGTTTTGACCTACTTAGATCTCAATGAATTTTAGCAGTCCTTTCTGAAAAGAAGATCATGACCCATGTCTGGACATATCATTGCACTTACAGCATGTACTGCAAAAACAACAATGTGATGGAAGGAATGCTTGAATTAATGTCAGACTCTGGTGATCAGTCGGGGCTGTATTCCAAGCCATCCTCAGCACCAGGATACCCTGACGGGTGATAGTGTGCTCTACAAATCTGCAAAACATAACATTTTCCACCCACTGTGCTTTAGATAGAAATATGCCTTGTGCAAGTTAACCTTGATCTTGCCCAATTAACTACAGTCCAAACCGAACTGTCAGATCAGGTTTCCTTCAGATGGAAATAAAAGCAACCCCAGGCAGGTTTTGAGACTTAGGTCTCATCAGCGAGGTATAGTTAAGTCCTATGGCCCAGTGAGCATAGGTCCCATGGCTAGGCATACCCATCACATTTACGGCATCTACTGCAACAACAAGGTGATGGAAGGATTGTTTGAATTAATTGGATCCACTGGTGATCATTCGGGCCGCATTTTAAACCTTTGTTTTTCAATGACTGGGCATTCTAGACAGAGTTGTGCCTTATGTAAATCAATCTTGATCCTGCGCCAGTAAAAAACAGTTCAGCACAAACTGTCAGGCCACTTCTTCTCCACAACCCCAGACTCTTTTTTGTTATGTCTTTAATTATATTTTCCAAAACATACAAAGGACCATCAATGACACCCCTGGCCATCATAACAGAGGCAATGTATAAGACAATAAGACCAAACATTTTTGCAGAACACAGCACATCATTGGCCCTGGCCAACAAATCATTAGATGCAATTTGTAGCAATACAATAGGATAAACTGACAGCATAAAGGACAAGGCAAAGTGAGACAAGAAACAATGAGGCAATGCAATAATGAACAATTTTTTAAATAATTTTGTAGCCAGTGAGGAAGCCAGACTTTCAAAGATAAGCAAGATTGAGGCATAAAGCAGTCTTATTGACAGAGAATAAAGTAAAGTTATATCCCTTGATACATTTCTGAACACATGTATTGACATATATTAATATTATTGCCTCTCTAGAATTAAGAAAAAACAAGTGGCCAGAAAACAAAGCCAAGAAAAGGAGAAACAATATAAATGAAGTGCAGAGATACCACATATAAAAGTGGGTGTAACAACAATGGAAGAGATAAAGAACGGGAACTGCTGCTGGCAGTGGAGTTATATGTTGCTTGCACATGATTTGTGCAATCACATCCCCAGTCTGGTGTTGACCACACTAAGATCTTGTCATTGAGGTATAGCTTGGGTCCTGCACAGTGAGCACAGGATCCACATCTGGGCATACCTGTCACACTTAATGAGTCTACTGCAAAAACAACACAGTGGTGGAAGGAATGCTTGAATTCATGTCCACCATATTTCATTCCTCAAGGTTATGCTTGCATGCAAGTCATGTTGAACCTGAACAGAGAAAACAGCGGTACTGATGCACAGGTGAAAACCTCTTTTCTCCTCCTGCCTCTACCACGAAAAGAAAATGGTATTTGCCCTATAGGTACCTCAATTGACACTTTTGTAAGTAAGCAGTAATTGTGCCAGTAATTGTGCGTAGATATCTTGCTGGTAGAGAACAATGCATCACCATGAATTAATGGTCAATAACCAAGCTTACTCTTCTATTACTCATAGACTTTGGTTGCCTTGATACATACATGCATACATTTAAACAAAGCTCAATTGTTGACAACCTCTTTTGACTACCTCAGTCTAAAAGACAGTACATAATTTAGATAAGCATTGTTTCCTGGAGCAGACTGTCCAGCCTAATTTTAAACTACACAAGAGGGATAGCCTCCATATTTTTATAACCTCTGTTACACATTGTATAAACTGTAAATTAGCAGTCTATGAGCAAGCCGGACTGAGAAATTCAAAGAATAATGTAGATTTTAATTAGCTATACTACTTGCTAATGCTGTTTCTTATGTCAAATTAGCCTTCTTTCCCTAATACTAAAAGTGTGGTCTTGAATTCTACTAGTGGAGCATTTACTCTTACTCTACCTGCTACTCCTACTAATTCTACTGGTACTATTTTCCAAATAATATTAGCAGTGCTACAGTTCATGTTGCAGCTACTAAAGTTTGTACCATAATTACTCTTGATACTACTGCTAGTAGCTGAACATCAAGCCATTTTACTATCCCAAAATTATTATTGGTAATAATACATGTGTGCCCATTTCAGGGCATATTTCAATAAATATTGAAATAAGGATTGCTACAGACAATTAGTACTTCTACTGAAACTTTTACTGTGGGGGGATCCGAAAGTTATGCCTACTATATTAGTCCTAGGTGTTAGAAATTGGGTCTCTGGTTGGCAGTCAGTTTGCACTCTGTCCAAGCAGGAACCCTCATGCTAGTAAGGGTAAAGGAGAAACACACCTGGTTAACCCCCACCCACCCCCTTGGTAGCTTGGCACGACCAGAAAGGCTTTACCCCAGAAGCAATTTGTAAAGTATTTGTATCAATACACACAGTAATACAGTGAAAACACTACAAAAGAGATACCACACCAGTTTAGAAAAATAGGGAATATTTATTTAAATCAAACAAGACCAAAACGACAAAAATCCAACATACACAAGTCAAGATCTGAATTTTCAAAAGAATAACAGCCTTTATCAATAGAAAACAATGGAAAAGTTGTTGTTAAACAAAGTACCTGGCTTGCGTCAAAAATAAAGCCACATGGACGAGCATGTGTCGGAAAAGTCAGTGCTCTGTCAATTCCTTACTTGCAAGTGAGGCCGTGCATTGTTTCTTCTCTGGTCGGGTCGACGATGCATCCTTTTTTTCCCTCACAAGAGATCGGTGCTTTGATTTCCGGATGGCCTGTCATGGGCAGGCTTTGCGATTTATCAGCAGCCTCAAGTGAGTGTTGCACCTCGTTTCTCCAGCTGTGATATGTCGATCTTCCAGCCGTGATGCAGGTGGAGCATTGATTTCAGCCGCGAGGCAAGCGGTGCATCATTTATCATTCGCGTTGCTGATGGTGCATTCAAAATTTCCCCGCACAATGGTATGTGCGTGTATTTCTGTCCTTTTTCACCAACTTCACCTCTCAAGGGCCCAGGGGACTGGGTGGGGCACCACTTGGCAGAGCAAGAGTCTCACCAGAGAGTGCAAGTGCTGGCAGAGGAAGTCTTTGATGGCCCTGTGACAGGAGGCAAGCTCAGTTCAAGCCCTTGGAGATTCTTCTCAAGCAGGAATGCACAACAAAGTCCAGACTTTGTCGCCTTTCACAGGCAGAAGCAGCAACTGCAGGATGGCCCAACATAGCACAGTCACAGGCAGGGGCAGCACCTCTCCTCAGCTCTTCTCCTTGGCAGAGGTTCCTCTTGAATCCTTGAAGAAATCTGAAAATCTGGGGTTTGGGTTCCACTACTTATAATCCTTTCTGCCTTTGAAGTAGGCAAACTTCAAAGGAAAGTTTCAGTTGTTTACAAGATCCTGCCTTGCCCAGGCCAGGCCCCAAGCACACACCAGGGGGTTGGAGACTGCATTGTGTGAGGGCAGGCACAGCCCATTGAAGTGTAAGTGACCATTCCTCTCTCCAGTCTAGCTCAGATGGCCCATCAGGATTTGCAGGCTACACTCCAGCTCCCTTTGTCTCACTGTCCAGAGGGGGTTCACAAACAGCCCAACTGTTAGTCTGACCCAGACAGGGAATCCAGAAACAGGCAGAGTCACGGAATGGTTTAAGCAGGAAAATGTCCACCTTCTAAAAGTGGCATTTTCATACTGGCAATTTAAATACCAACCTTACCAAACAATGTATTTTAAATTGTTCAGAGTCACCAAACTGCTTATTTCTATCTGCTCCCAAATGGAATCTTCACTTAAAAGTTATTTAAAGGCACCCCCATGTTAACCTATAAGAGAGATAGGCCTTGCAACAGTGAAAGCTGAATTTGGCAGTATTTCACTGTGAGGACATGTAAAACACACCTTTACATGTCCCCCCTTTAACATACACTGCACCCTGCCCATGGGGCTACCTAGGTCCTACCCCGGGGTGGCTTACATGTAGAAAAGGGAAGGTTTAGACCTGATAAGTGGGCACACTTGCCAGGTTGAATTGGCAGTTTAAAACTGCAGACACTGCAGTGGCAGGTCTGAGCCATGTTTACATGGCTACTCATGTGGGTGGCACAACCAGTGTTGAAGGCCCACCAGTTACACACAACCATAGGGATCACACAGTGTCCTTATATTTTAATGATTGTTGTCTGTGAATCACTTTATGTACACTGCATCATCTGCACTATTGATTCACAGTGTCACACATTGGTATATATGTGTGAAAATAATACATGTATGAATGAAACGTCCCTAGGCCAGCACTTTATTCATTTTCTCTTTTTCTAAAGAGTCATGATGATTGTTCTAACAACAGTGCATGTTTAGTACTGTTGTTTATTAACTGAGTTAACAGATTTAGGGCCTGATTTAGATCTTGTCGAGGGGAATACTCCATCACAAATGTGACGGATATCCTGTCTGCCGTATTACAATCCCATAGTAATTTTATGGAGATTGTAACATGGTGGAGGGGATATCCGTTAATTTTGTGACAGACTATTTCCTCTGCTGAGATCTAAATTAAGCCCTAAATAATTTCAATCGGGTTGCAGAATCCTCTAATTTCCATATGACATTTCTTGCTTTAAATTAGTCCTGCATGATGTTTTGTATTACTTTATATATTATTACACAGGTCTCATATGCATATTGGGTTCTCCTTGTGATCAATAGATAAGTGAGTTGGTATTGGTCAGAGCCAGAACTGCCACACAAAGCTAAGCTTGAAAAAAATACCTTTTCATTTTAAAGCTGTTCCACTTCCTTTAATGAAAATAGGCTTCATTTAAAAAAAAATGCACTTTATTTAAAAGTAAGCACATACACTGCTGACCCAGCAGGGCACAATTCCTGTTTTACAATTGATCATACTGAGTCACAATTTGCAACCCATGAATATGATGAGGTGTGTTATATTGTGACCCACTGCCATTCCGAATTTTGTGAACAAATCTAATATTACATAGGTCAGTTTGCAAAATTCTTTCCGGTTCACTGAGTTAGAGCACAATTTGCAATTAGTTTTTACAAAGGTACATTTGGTGACTCAGGCCCCTAATTATTAAAGCAAGGTTGTTGGAGAGGGTGGCATTGATACATGAAACATTCAACAAGAGCAGAGATGTGTTCAGACATTCCTGGCCTCTCTTTGCCTGGAGACATGCAGCACAGTGATGCTGTAAAATGAAAAAATAACTGAAAGACAAATCAACTGGCCGTTCTCACCAGAGCAGGAATGTGGACACGAGGCTGTTGGTGCTGATGCAGTCGCTGCTTCACTGCCCTGGATAAGGAAACCCACGATCACAGGGTAACAGAGAACTAAAGAAATAATAATGATGTTCATGCATTTGAAAAAAAAATCTTATAAACCTAACTCCAAAATATTGCTGCCTGGGAAACAACCAAATGTGATGTGTGCTCGCTGAACATGTGATAAGCCATGTCTCCAGTGAAGAGTTGATCGTTATCAGTGATGGGAGTGGGAGGAAACATCCTGATTGAAATTGCAAGGTGCGATGGCTGCTGTTTCATTAGAGCTTATTTAAAAGAATTCACAAATCATTGAGGTCGGAAATGAAAAAACAAGCGCAATTTACTATGAAAATAATCTCAAAACAATCCCAGCTGTCAGTCATGATAAACGCCCTGGAAAGATCTAACCAGGGGTGTAGCTTCAGAAGGGGTGTTGAGCTGTTTAACCCCCCCATACTAAATGTATTTCCTGATAAGTAGTTGGGTACAGGTGCTTTCAGTCGGTGTTCGTGAGGTGTTTGTTGAATTTCACCTGGACTTTTTACATACACAGAGACAAAAACGCACACACAATCTCTTCCTCTCTATTATAAAGGTCCTCAAAATGTTATTTTACAGAATACTGTGTTTTCTCTCATTTAGTTCTCCTGCCACTTAAGCTCCTCTTATACGCCCAACTGTGTTATAATGTATTTTGACATTATATGCCAGCGTGATTGTTGGGAAATCTGAAGGCCCCCCATCACAATCTTACTGACCAAGCTACATCCCAGTTCTACCTCCTAAACATTGCCACCGCCAAAGGGAAATACCTATCCTCAATAACCGAATTGGTCTTGGGCCATCTGTCCACATCTCTGAATGTGCACAGCCAGTGTAAGTACAGAGAGGCAGCAGAAAGGAGCTGTGTTTCACTTGAAGGGATATTAATTATAGTGCTTGTGTTAAGTTGAAAGCAAGCGCTTTGGTGACATCTGCATTGCAGGGCAAGGGAGCTGCTGGTCGTTGTATAAATTAAAGGCTAAGGGGTATACTTACTAAGATTTTGTGCTGTGTTTGCATCACAAAATTGACACAAATTGACACAATTTATTTTACTAATTTACTTTCCAGAGCAAAACATTTTTTGCTCTGTAAATTCACTTGAAAGTAGCATAAAGTAGTGTTTTGCACTGCTTTGCATTACTTAGTGCCAAGGAGATGTTTCATAGATGGTGCATGGGCGTTCCCATGCAACCACCCAAGGTGCTTGACGCAAAATACTATTTACTAAAAAAGTAGACAGAGTTTTGCATAAAAAAATAGTGCCAATTTGAAATAGGCGCTTTCACTGAGAAATGCTTTTATTTCTCCTTTCTTTTCAGACTTTGCCTATGTGTTGCACTGTACAGCACACACACAATGTGGGAAAAGTATTAAAAGTGTTCTAAGCATATTGAGCCAGCTGTACTAAAATACAATTTTGCATTTCTTAAATAGCGACTTCATAGAAATCGCTATTTAAGAAATACAAATTGCTATCTACATAGATACCAATTCCCTAATAGCGATTCCTACAAAGTAGGAATCGATATTAGGATATCGGAATTAAGAAATCCCATTGCATTTTAGTCAATGGGCTGGTTTTGCATTTGCTAAATAGAGATTTGTTATAATGATATAGCTATTTAGGAAATGCAAAACCAGGGATGACAATGGGAAAAAGGCCCCCTTCGGTGCACCCCAAAAATAGGGGTGCACCTGTATAGCACACATATGCTCTGTGGCATTTAAAAAAAGCACATTGAGGTGCTTTTTGTAAATTGCACTTGATTACCACTGACTTCAAGTTGGTGGTAATTGCATCTTCAAAAAGTCCAAATCCCATTTTGGAAATGCATGATATATCAAAATAGGAAATGCAAATAGGAAATCCCTATTTGAATTTCCTATTCTGGGAATCGGAAATCAGAGTAGAATCGCAATGTCGGATCCTTAATGGGCTTTGTACATTAGAAAAGTCGAGATTGCATTTCTTAACGGCCCGAAATACCTATTCGGACCGTTAAGAAATGCAAACAACCTTCGTACATCTGGCCCAGTATTTTGTACTGGAAGGATATCCTTCCTCTACAAAACATTTGCTAGAATCACACAGACTCTATGGTGCAAAGCTGTCTGCAGGGCACACAGCAGCACATTTCTGCGCTGGCGATAGGGACAGGGAAGGAGAGGACCATATCTCTGCAGATGTAGTGCTCTCTAGGTTCTCTCTTTCTCTTGATGCTGAGCTGCACTGTATGGACATTTAGTAAATCCGGACCTAAACATTGTCAGCCGTAGGACTTCAGACTATCAAATGGCTCTCCAGGTGCTTTTTGCGATTGTGAATGACACTGTGCCCAGTAGTGTTAGGTGCCCACTGCACTTAAACTATGACCGTAAAATCTGATTTAACTGTATTCTTAACCAAAATTATGGGGCATATTTACAAGAAAGTGGCACATTGGTCCCAATGCGCCACTTTTCATGCATCCCCCTGTGCTCCCTTAATGACACCATGGTTGCTCTGTATTTACAATACGGCACACCACTGCGGTCATTACCACAACAGCGTCAACATTTTTGATGCTGTTGTGGAGTTTTGCTGCACTAGAGCCAAAAATTTTGGCGCTAGTGCAGCAGAGCACAGTGAGGCCCATAGGTCAATACAGGAGGGAACACATCCCTTGCTTACATTATGCCTGGTGCAGGCATAATCTGGCGCAAGGGGTCACAAAGTATTGCAATGCATGCATTGTGCCACTTTGTAAATATGGCATGGGGGGATGGTCTCCTTAATGCTGCCTTAGCGTAAAAACAAAATGGCACTAGGGCAGCGCAAGGCAGCAGTAGGGGCTTGTAAATATGCCCCAATATTTTTTGTGAAATCTGCTGTTTCTTTCAGTGAATCGCAAAGTCAGGATAAACTAGAATATCTGACAATTGTGCCTCTCCATAATTGCTTTACCAGCTCCGAGAGTACCGGAAGATGCAATAATTCCAGCTGACGGTAGGAACATGTAATCATCCCTCTAATTCGAAAATCGAAGCTAAGCTTTCCATTCATCGGTGCCCAAAGATGGCTTACAAACCTTCTAATGGAGTCATGATATGAATATACCTGGGAATGGCACACCTATCAGTGTGGTTCAACAGGTGTTTAAGGTAAAGGTTAGCACTTTCCTTTCCTTCCCAGATACTTTCCAACTATTGGCTCTCAGCAATGTTTTCATAGTAACCATGGGAACTGACTTGGCTGACCTAACTGCTGCCAAGCCATCTGCAGGATCTCGTGTCAATAGCTAAAGCCTGCTATAGGCTCTCACATAAGATCATTAGGATGCATCTACTAAGTATAAAATGAGACTAGTGACGGCCAGACTGAAATAAAAGAATATTACTAGAGCACAAACCCTGTCCATGCATGCAAGGCCTTTTTTCTCATCAAAGTTATTTTATCCCATCAGAAAAGGGGGCACGGCCTAAAAGAATGCTTGGAGGGCAATATAATATTGAGTGCTGTAAAATGAATGCTGCAGTCCACTAGAAATCATTTGTGTCGAGCGGTGAGTGGTTTCCCTTCCAAGTCCTGTTTCCCCGTGCTTTTGATGGCGTTGGTACAGCCCCAGAAAAGCCGGCGGATAGGCGTGTTGTGATGGGATGGGTGGTGCATTGTCTTCCGCCTGTCTGTTGGCGGTGACCGCCGCGGTGTTTGTTGCTACCGATGTGGCGGTCGGAGTGTTAAAGTGGCTGTCTGTGTTGGCGGTTTCCGTCGTGGTCGTGATCTCTTTTTTTTTTACCGCCGGTCTGTTGGAGGTATTACAGACGCTTTAATACCGATCACCAGGGTTGTAATGAGGGCCTATGTCTTGTACTGTGTACTAATGAAAAAAAATTATTTATGTGAGTGGAGAATTAGCGTGAGATAGTTTGCCCAACTGCTCACAGTGGGAATGACAGCAACCAGCAAGTACCTGCATTGAAGCTGCCACTCTGGCACTGAATAGTCGTCATGTAAAACCAAACTAAGTAGATGGAATATAGAATCAAGTCAAATCGTACACAAGAACCATCCACTAACCCATAAACTCCAGCAAACTTAGGCCTGATTTAGAATTTGCAGAGGTGTTACTCCGTCACAACCGTGACGGATATGCTGTCCACCATATTACAATTTCATTGTAGCCTATGGAATTTGTAATAGGGTGGACTTGATATCCATCACATTTGTGACAGAGTAAGCCCTCTGCCAAACTCTAAATGAGGCTTTTAGAGTCTAACTCATCAATCAGGAGTTTACTGTGCTCCTCTCACTAACGAACTGCATGGCTTTGCCTTAGCAAGCGGAAGATGCAGCAAACGCTCTCATCCTGTCTCCAGACCTGTCCCAACAAGCGCTGGAATGCTAGACCAGAAACCAGAAGGCTTCCATATTGGGGATCTGTGTCTGTATCAGAATGAGCCCAGGGGTACCCTCATGATACCTCATAGACCAACAGGATGTGTAGTAATAATGTGACAAGATCTACATTGAAGACGAAAGCCACAATTATTTCTGGACAAAGAAAGCCTGGCATAGCTTCCTGGACTGCTGCCAGCACTACAGTCACCAAGGGGATCAGAGACAAAACGTGCTAGCAGGTGCCCTTGTAGCAGCCAGGGCAACCAGGGAAAAGGGCTAGGGGAACTCAAGAAGGATGTCTCCAAGAATAAACATTTGATGCAATAGTTAACATTGAACCTGCAATAGTCTGCACATATCATTGATGTCGTTGAATCCCTTGTTGGTACTGTGCAGAAAGTCCATCATTTTAAATTGCCTTTTATTGAGGAGGCCTCCTTGTCTTCTTGATCACCTCCACCATTTATCAGTAGATATTGTCATCTGTGTGCCCTTGTTCAATAAAGTGCTGTGCAAGTGATGCACCTTCTGTTTAGCATCCTATTCTACTTCTGTGCTGAGAGATGCATTTTTTAACTATTTGCATATTCGACCTACATACCACTGCATGCAAGGACTTTGAATTGCATAGATTACATTCTGTGTGTTACAGTTAGAAATTGAAATAAGGTTGGACAACCTGTTGTTCACTGTTAAGTATTTGCTAGCTCCTGTAAAGTTACATGCTGAACAATTCCCACATGTGTAGTGTCCTACTAGGTCAGGGAGATTCCACAGATATCTGAGGTCACTTTGGTTAATTGGTACCTTATTACAAAGTTCCTGATTTTTCTATTTCTTTTAAAGGCAAAGAGTAGGGCCTGTTCACAGGAGTAACTTATAAGGGGCCAGTTTCTGTTACTGATGGTTTTGATCTGATCGGGGAAAAAGTGCAAATAATTACAATGAGGTCTTGCAGTACGCTTCTCCCTCTGGAGGTTGAGCAAACATTCTCTTGGGCTGAACCACGCCCTTTTGATTACTCGTGAGATAATTTTCTTAGGTTAAAACCTATTTAAGAGTTTGTGTTTCAATAACTCAATCTCTTTGAAATAGTCTTCTTTGTGAGACCAGTTTCAACATAAGGGTAAAAAGTGCCCTCATGGAAGGTTGTACCTCAAAGCCCTTGGGTGGTGATGGTTATAGAGGATTTATTGTACAATGTAGTGTATAGTTTACCACTAGTGTGCCTGATTATCAGGTCTAAGTTACTGATCTCCTCAGTACTCTGGTGTATGGTAAAGTGCAGGTCCTGACTTTGGTTGTTGAGCCAAGTCACAAAGGAATCAAATCCCATGGTGTTGCCATGGCAGATTAAAAAACACATCATCGTTGTACTGTCTTCAGTTGCTGATGTGTGTGTTAACAGCATGGAAATTTTATAAGTGATGCTGTCCTCAAACTCCCTTACGAACAGGTTCACTACATTAGGAGAAAAATGCCTAAGGAGCAGGGCCTTGAGGCCCTCACGGGTGAGTAGTGCGCTTTACAAATTCCTAGACTTAAAAAAAAAAAAAGAAAATAGATATTTTTGAGTGCTACTTCAACCAGACTAACAATGAGTCTACAAAGCTCATCTTCAAATTCCATGAGTCTTACACGTTTCTTAATCACTTCAATCGCCTCATCTTGGGGGATGTTAATGTACAGGAATTCAGCGCCAAGGGCCACCAATATGTCTCGGCACTGTGTGAAGTCCAATCCATCCACCATGTTGATAAATCACATGCTGTCCTGTAGTAGGACTTTATCTTTGGGACTTCGTCCTTTATATATTGGTCAGCAAATTTAGATAAGGTTTCCAATACGGATCCACAGTTGAATACCATAGGATGAAGAGGAGGTTCAGATATTTCTATGGGGATATTGGGTAAAGTATAAATGACCAGTGTCCTAAGGTGTGGTTGATTAATGTACGCAAGCTCTTCTTACTTATGTATTTAATTTCTTCCTAAATGCGTCTCAGTGGATCACCCTTCAGTTTCTCATAGTGTCTCTGGTCACTTAATTTTCTGTGTATCTTCTTGTCATAGTCAGATGTATTCTGAATGATGATGATTGTAATGATTGTATTGTTGGGCAAATCAACTAAAGCATTGTTTTTGTCTTTAGAAATGTTATAAGGAATGAATCTTTTCTTATTTTCCAATTCTTTCATCTGCATTTTCTTATATCCTAGGATTTCAGGGCTCTATGCCATTCTTTTTTAGTCCTTAAATACTTATGACTCTCACCTGGAATGCACATATTGTCATCTTATTACAACACACCCTGTTGGTCTTTGAAGTATCACAAGGGATCCATGGGCTCATTAGACCGTTAAGATGTCAGCTGTCTGGTTTGCAGACTAGAGTTCCAGCGCTGGTCGGGAGAGGTCTGCACATAAGATGAGAGAGACGGCCGTGTCTAAGGCAGACGTGTGCAGTACTATGGCGAGAGGATTACAGTAAGCTCCCAAATGGTAAGAGTCTAAATTTGCAGAAATTTATAGGTTAGGGGATTGTTCATGTGTAAGATTTGACTTGATTCTATACTTTCCTCTAATCAGTTTCAGTGTTTTTGGTGACTATTCAGCACCAGAGCGACAGCTTTGATGCTGGTAAATGCTGGTTTCTGGCATTCCAGCTGTGAGCAGTTAAAATACTTATCTCACACTAAGTCTCCAATCACTTAAATAAGCTTTCTCATGAGCACTTTTTAGCATAGTCATGCCTGTGGTGATCTATGATATATTTGTGTTTTTTGTGTGTACACGTTACAAGACATAGGGTCTGATTTAGAGTTTGGTGGAGCAGATACTCTGTCACAACGTAGAGGGATGTCCTGTCTGCCGAAATATAAATCCCATAATGTACCAAGGGCTTTATATTTTGGCGGACAGGATATCCATCACCATGGTGATAGAGTAACCTCTCAGCCAAACACTAAATTAGGCACATAGGCGGTCATTCTGACCGCGGCGGGCGGCGGTCGCCGCCCACCATGCGGTCACTGCCAAATGCCCGCTCTGCGGTCAGGAGACCGCGGATGCCATTCTGGCTTTCCCGCTGGGCCGGCGGGCGACCGCCAAAAGGCCGCCCGCCGGCCCAGCGGGAAAGCCCCTGCAACATAGAAGCCGGCTCCGAATGGAGCCGGCGGTGTTGCAGGGGTGCGACGGGTGCAGTGGCACCCGTCGCGATTTTCACTGTCTGCAAAGCAAACAGTGAAAATCTTCATGGGGCCCTGTTAGGGGGACCGTGCACTGCCCATGCCAGTGGCATGGGCAGTGCAGGGGCCCCCAGGGGCCCCACGACACCCGTTCCCGCCATCATGTTCCTGGCGGTAAGAACCGCCTGAAACAGGGTGGCGGGAAGGGGGTCGGAATCCCCATGGCAGCACTGCAAGCAGCGCCGCCATAGAGGATTCCCTGGGCCAGGGGAAAACCGGCGGGAAACCGCCGGATCCCCTTTTCTGACCGCGGCTTTACCGCCGCGGTCAGAATGGCCCTGGAAGCACCGCCAGCCTGTTGGCGGTGCTTCCGTGGTCCCCGGCCCTGGCGGTCATGGACCGCCATGGTCGGAATGACCCCCATAGTGACTTCGAGTCTGACTCATTTGGGTGATTTTCTTTATCACTATTTATAACAGGGCAGTGTGTAGCACATTTTTTTCCCACTTTGAGATGATGTAACATTTATTACGTGCCACTTAGGATAAGTTTGATACCATGTGTGAGTGATGATGTGGGATGTCACACACAGATATCAGTTTGACGTGTGTGTGGTCTGATTTGGTTGACACCTCTCCGAGACGGATTGCCCCAGGTGCTGGTATAGGTGGGCGTTTAGAACACTACACTTTAGAGGATCTGAGTACCTTCGGCATGTTTACATGGACCTTAGTGCCAACCAGAAGTTGATTGTATGTTTTGTTGATATTACATTAGCTTTGGTTACTGGTTTTCCTGCCTTACTTTACTTTACCTTGACACCTCTGAGTGTTTGATTCAATGCATCATGACAATCATTGGTGAGTGAACCAATCAGAATTCCATTACTTTAGACTTACAGATTAAGCTATTATGCTGTCACCTAGTTTCTCAGTTTCCATCCATATAGTTGTGGTAGTCTGATGACGACGTCCTGAGGAGACTCCTATAATTTGGTTAGGGGCCGATACGGGAACAATAATCCCACATAGTTGATACCTGGAATTGAACCAGAAGGGTGGCCGGATCTTTTGAGCCTCCTCACATTTTTGCAAACTCAATGTTACACACAACCATGGGGATTACACATTGTCCTTGTATTTTAATGATTTTTGTCGGTGAATCACTTTATGTACACTGCATCATCAGCACTATTGATTCACAGAGTCCCACTTTGGTATATACGTGTGAATATAATACATGTACGAATGAAACTTCCCTCGACCAGCACTTTATTCATTTTCTCTTTTTCTAAAGAGTCATGATGATTGTTCTAACAACAGTGCATGTTTAGTACTGTTGTTTACTAATTGAGTTAATAGATTTAGGGCCTGATTTAGATCTTGGCGGAGGGGAATACTCCATCACAAACGTGACGGATATCCCGCCCGCCGTATTACAATCCCATAGTAATTTATGGAGATTGTAATACTGTGGAGGGGATATCCGTCACTTTTGTGACAGACTATTTCCTCCGATGAGATCTAAATCAGGCCCTAAATAATTTCAATTGGTTTGCAGAATCCTCTAATTTCCATAAGATCTTTCTAGCTTTAAATTAGTCCTGTGTTATGTTTTGCATTACTTTATATATTATCACCCAGGTCCTGTGGGCATATTGGGTTCTCCTTGTGATCAATAGATACGAGAGTTGGTATTGGCCAGAGCCAGAACTGCCACACAAAACTAACCTAAAAAAATATATATATTCTCTTTAAAGATGTCCCACTTCTTTTAATGAAAACAGGCTTCATTTTAAAATTGCACTTTATTTAAAAGTAAGCACATACATTGCTGACCCAGCAAGCCACAATTCCTGTTTGCCAAGGAATCATACTGAGTCACAATTTGCAACCTAACTCATGAATATGATGAGGTATGTTATATTGCAACCCACTGTGATTCAGAATTTTGTGAACCAATCTAATATTACATAGGTCAGCTTGCAAAATTCTAAATCTGTCCCCTAAGTATTAAAGCAAGGTTGTTGTGGGAGGATGGCACTGTTATGTAAAACATTTAACTGGAGCAGAGATGTGTTCAGACATTGTTGGCATCTCTTTGCCTGGAGACGGTAATGCAGCACAGTGATTTTGTAAAATGCAAGTAACTGAACAGGCAAATGAACTGGCCCTTCTCACCAGAGCAGGAAGGTGGACAGGAAGCTGCTGGTGCTGATGCAGTCACTGCTTCACTGCCCCGGATAAGGAAACCCACGATCAAAGGGTAACAGAGAGAAAAAAATAATAATAATGTTGTTCATGCATTTGATAAAAAACAAACTTATAAACCTAACTCCAAAATATTGCTGCCTGGGAAAAAAAACAAATGTGATGTGTGCTCGCTGAACATCTGATAAGCAACGTCGCCGGTGAAGAATTGATCTTTTTCAGTAATGGGAGGGGGAGGAAACATCTGATTGACATTGCAAGGTGGGATGGCTGCTATTTCATTGGATTTTACTTAGAAGAATTCACAAATCATTGAATTCTGGAATGAAAAAAAGAAGCGCAATTTACCATGAAAATTCTCTCAAAACAATCCCAGCTGTCAGTCATGATAGACGCCTTGGAAAGATCTATCCAGGGGTGTAGCTTCAGAAGGGGTGGTAAGGTGTTTAACCCCCCATACTAAATGTATTTCCTGATAAGTAGTTGGGTACAGGTCCTTTCAGTCGGGGTTGGTGAGGTGTCTGTTGGATTGCATCAGGAATTTTTACATACACTTAGACAAAAACGCACACACAATCTCTTCCTCCCTATTATAAAGGTCCTCAAAATGTTGGTTATTTTACAAAATATTGTGTTTTCTCTTGCCCCTTAAGCTTCTCTTATGCGACCAAGTTGTGTTATAATGTATTCTAACATTATATACCAGCGTGATATTTGGAAAATCTGAAGCCCCCCCCCCCAACAATCTTATAGACCTAGCTACGTCCCTGGTTCTACCTCCCAAACATTGCCACTGCCAAAGGGAAAGATCTATCCTCATTAATCAAATTGGTCTTGTGCCTTCTGTCCACATCTCTGAATGTGCATAGACAGTGTAAGTACAGAGAGGCAGCAGAAAGGAGCTGTGTTTCACTTGAAGGGATATTAATTATAGTGCTTGTGTTAACTTAAAAGCATGCGCTTTGGTGACATCTGCATTGCGGGGCAAGGGAGCTGTTGGTCGCTGTGTAAATTAAAGGCTGAGGGATATTTTTAATAAGATTTTGTGCCATGTTTGCATCACAAAATTGACACAAATTGACACAATTTTTTTAAAAACTAATTTACTTTCCAGCGCAAAACACTTTTTGCTCTGGAAAATCACTTGAGAGTAGCGTAAAGTAGTGCTTGGCGCTGCTTTGCACTACTTAGTGCCAAGGAGGTGTTTCAAGGGTGGTGCATGGGCATTCCCATGCAACCACCTAATGTGTTTGACGCAAAACCCTATTTACTAAAAAAAAGTAGACAGAATTTTGCATCAAAAAATAGTGCCAGTTTCAAATAGGCTCTTTCACTGAGAAATGCTTTTATTTATCCTTTGTTTTCAGGCTTTGCATATGTGCTGCCCCATACTGAGCCAGATGTACGAAAATGCAATTTTGCATTTCTGAAATAGCGACTTCATAGAAATCGCTATTTAAGAAATGCTAAATGCTATGTACAGAGTTACCAATTTCCTAATAGCGATTCCTACAAAGTAGGAATCGCTATTAGGAAATCAGTATTTAGAAATCCCATTGTATTTCAGTGAATGGGCCAGTTTGGCATTTCCTAAATAGAGATTTGTTATTATGACATCGCTATTTAGGAAAAGCAAAACCAGGGATGGCAATGGGAAAAAGGCCCCCCTTGGCGCACCCCAGAAATAGGGGTGCACCTGTAGAGCACACATTATGCGGACCGTTAAGAAATGCAAACAACGTTCGTAGATCTGGCCCAGTATTTTGTACAGGAAAGATAGCTTTCATGATCAAAATGTATGCTAGAATCACGCAGAAACCCTTGCACCATGGTGCAAAGCTGTTTGCAGGGCATGCAGCAGAACATTTCTGTGCTGGCGCTAGGGACAGGGGAGGAGAGGATCATATCTCTGCAGATGTAGTGCTCTCCAGGTTCTCTCTTTCTCTTGCTGCTCATAGGACTTCAGACTATCGAGTGGCTCTCCAGGTGCTTTTTGCAATTGTGAATGACACTGTGCCCAGGGGTGTTAGGTGCCCTATGCACCCAAATTGTGACCAGAAAATCTGATTTAGCTATATTCTTAACCAAAATTATGGGGCACATTTGCAAGAAAGTGGTGCATTGGTCCCAATGCGCCACTTTTCTTGCATCACCCTACGCTTCCTTAATGACACAATGGTTGCTCCGTATTTACAATACGGCACACCATGGCGGTCATTAGCACAACAGCGTCAACATTTTTGGCGCTGTTGTGGCACTTTGCTGCACTAGAGCCATAGATTTTGGCGCTAGTGCAGCGAAGTACAGGGAGGCCCATAGACCAATACAGGAGGGAACGCATCCCTTACATTCATTATGCCTGGCGCAGGCATAATATGTCACAAGGGGTCACAAAGTGGTGCAATGCATGCATTGCGCCACTTTGTAAATATGGCGTAGGGGGATGGACTCCTTATTGCTGCCATAGTATAAAATAAAAAAATGACGCTAGGGCAGGGCAAGGCAGCGGTAGGGGTTTGTAAATATGCCCCAATACTTCTTGTGAAATCTGCTGTTTCTTTCATCTGACAATTGTGCCTCCCCATAATTGATTCACCAGCTTCGAGAGTACTGGAAGATACAGTAATTCCAGCTGATGGTAGGATCATGCAATCACCCATCTAATTCGAAATTCAAAGCTAAGCTTTCCATTCATCGATGCCCAAAGGTGGCTTATATACTTTCTAATGGAGTCATGATATGAATATAGCAGGTGTAATCACCAGGACGCAGACTAGCATGTGATAGAAAGCATTTGGTGCTTGAAAGTAAACCTTCGAAAACACCCCTTGAAGGTCCTAGAACCTAACATGGAGCAGACTAAGCAAACAACACAATATTAAACCAATTGAAACATATACCGTACACAGTCCTCCTGACACAGGGCATTGGTGTGAGGTCAATCACCCATGGCTCAGGGCCGCACTGAGGATTCATTGAGGTCACCACTGCCTCTGATTATCATCATATCCTAGTTCTAGTCCACAGCAAATAGTAATAGGGCCTGATTTAGGATTTGGCGGAGGGGGTTACTCCTTCACAAACCTGGCAGGTATCCCATCCACCGTATTACAATCCCATTTTAGCGTATGGAAATTGTAATAGAGCGGACAGCATTTCTGTCACATTTGTAACAGAGTAACCCATCTGCAAAACTCTAAAACAGGCCCTCAGTTTTAGATTCACCACAGTGTTGGGGATGAATCATGCATAAAAGTGTTGTTCCACCACTATTTGTGTCAAATGCCAACTTTCTGCCCTGTGGCTGAGTTCAACCAGCTGATCCACGGTGAACCGTCTGAAAACTGTGAACCGTTGGCCCACCATTAAACACCAAGACATCATTTAGAGTACAAAGTCTGGAAGCTGTTGTGGGAGTTGTTTTCTTTTTGTTCGCTTTAAATGCATTAGATACCAAGCTTACATGACATTAACTCGGTTCACACTGTCGTCCATCTTGAATTGATGTCATAATACACCACGTGATAACTACTACTGTTGTTTCTTGTCCCAAATAAAGAGTTGCAAGCTTTACACTGATAAACAGAGAGACTTCTCATAGATTTTCCCCTACGCTGTATCTAACCAAAGACTGGTTTGCACGCTGACAACATAAAATGGCAGGGTTTCCACCCTGCTGAACCTGCTGCACCCCCTTCACATCTATACATGAGTTTTAGAGATACTGGATTTCTGCTGGCACAGCCACAGCTGACTTTGCTGTCAGAAATCCCAGACCCACTCGCCTGTCACCCAGAAGGCTGCTGTTTGTAGTGCCAATGGTGTCCCCATATTTATGGTGAGGGCACTGTCCCTGCCCGGGTCCACGTGTAAAAATGACACAGTAATGAAAGGAATACTTTATCTAATCTCAGATGCTGTAAATCACTCAGGGGTGCATTCCAAACCACTGATTTTTGCTCACTGCGCCTTCTAGATAGAGACCCAGTTTCTGCAAATCAGCCTAGGTTTTGCTCCAATAGGAACAGTTCAGCCTGAACTGCCAGGCCAGGTCCATCCAGTTGGGAACACAAGCAACCCTAGACTGGTTTAGACCTACCCAGATCTCCGTGAGTTTTAGTGGTCATTTGTCAAAAGGAGATCATGACCAGGGTCTGGATACACCATTGCACTTACAGCATCTACTGCAAAAACAACAATGTGATGGAAGGAATGCTTGAATTATTCCCAGACTCTTGTGATCAGTTGGGGCTGTATCCCAAGCCCTCTTCAGTGCCAGGATACCCTCCCGGTTGATAGTGTGCTCTACAAATCCGCATAACTCGACATTTTCAACCCACTGTGATTTTTTAGATAGAAATGTGCCTTATACAAGTTAGTCATGATCTTTCTCCATTAAGAACAGTCCAAACCAAACTGCCAGACTAGGTTTCCTCCACATGGAAATAAAAGCAACCCCTGGACAGTTTTGATCTACTTAGGTCTCATCAGTGAGGTATATTATAAGTTCTATGGCACAGTGAGCATAGGACTCATGGCGAGGCATACCCATCACATTTACGTCGTCTATTGCAACAACAAGGTGATGGAAGGATTGTTTGAATTAATTGGATCCGCTGGTGATTACTGAGGCCTCATTTCAGACCTTAGTTTTTCACCGACTGGGACATTTTAGACAGCCGTGTGCCTTATGTAAATCAATCTTGATCCTGCTCCAGTAAAAAAAAACAGTTCAGCACAGAAAGCCAGGACACTTCTTCTATACATCCCCAGACTTTTTTTAGTTAGCTGTTTAATTATATGTTCCAAAACATTCAAAAGAACATCAACGACACCCTTGGCCATCATAACAGAGACAATGAATAAGACCAAGCATTTTTGCAGAACACAGCACATCATTGGTCCTGGCCAACAAATCATAAGATGAGATTGGTAGAAATACAATAAGATAAACTGACAGCATGAAGGACAAGGCAAAGCGGGAGGAAGAAACAATAAGGCAATGCAATAATGAACAATGATTGTAATAACTTTGTAGCCAGAAAGTAAGCCGCCCTCGCAAATTTAAGCAAGGTTGTAGCATAAGGCAGTCTTACTGGTGGAGCATAAAGTAAGTTATATCCCTTGATCTGAGCACATGTTTTGAGACATGTTAAAAATATTGCCCCACTAGAATTAATAAAACATAAGTGGCCAGAAAACAAAGCCTAGAAAAGAGGAAACAATAGAAATGAACTGCAGAGATACCATGTGTAAAAGTGGGTGTAATAACAGTGAAAGAGATAAAGAACGAGAACTACAGCTGACTTTGGAGTTATATGTTGCTTGGACGTGATTTGTGCAATCACATCCCCAGACTGGTGTTGACCAACTTAGGTCTCGTCATTGAGGTATAGCTTGAGTCCTGCACAGTGAGCACAGGATCCACATCTGGGCATACCTGTTGCACTTGATGAGTCTACTGCAAAAAAACAACACTGCGGTGAAAGGAATGCTTAAATTCATCTCCACCATTTTGCATTCCTCAGGGTGATGTTTGCATGCAAGTCATGTTGAACCTGGGCAGAGAAAACAATGATACTGATGCACATGGTGAAAAACTCTTTTCTCCTCCTGCCTCTACCAAGAAAATAAAATTATATTTGCCCTATAGGTACCGTTATTGACACTTTTGTGAGTGAACAGTAATTGTACATTGATATTTTGCTGATATAGAACAATACATCACAAAGCATTAACGGTTAAAAACCCAGCTTGCTCTCCTATTACTCATACAGTTTGATTGTCTTAATACACACATGCATACACACATGCATACATTTGGACAAATCTCAATTATAGAGAACCTGTTTTGACTACCTGTGCCTAAAAGACAGTATATAATTTAAATAGGCATTGTTTCCTGGAGGAGGCCGCCCAGACTGATTTTAAACTACACGAGATGGATAGCCTCCATATTTTTCTAACCTCTGTTAGACACATTGTATAAACTGCAAATTAGCAGTCTATGAGCAAGCCGGGCTGAGGAGTTCAAAGAACAATGTAGATTTGCATTAGCTACACTACTTGGTTATTCTGTTCCTTATGTCAGATTAGTCTTCATTCCTTAATACTAACAGTGTGGTCTTTAGTTCTACTAGTAGTGTTTTTACTCTTACTCTACCTGCTACTGCTACTAATTGTATTGGTACTATTTTCCAAATACTATTAGTAGTGCTACAGTTCATGTTGCATCTACTACAGTTGGAACCATAATTACTCTTGATACTACTGCTAGTAGCTGAACATCAAGCTGTATTACCATCCCACAATTATTATTGGTAATACTACATGGGTGCCCATTTCAGGACATACTTCAGTAAGTATTGAAATAAGTATTACTGCAGACGATTAGTACTTCTACTGAAACTATTTACTGTGGCGGGTGTACTATTGTTCTGCCTTCTATATTCTTCCTAGTTGTTAGAAATGGGGTCTCTGGTTGGCATTCAGTTTGCACTCTGTCCAAGCAGGCACCCTCACTCTAGTTAGGGTAAAGGAGAAACACACCTGTTTAACCCCAAGTTACCCCCTTGGTAGCTTGGCATGAGCAGATAGGCTTAACCCCAGAAGCAATGTGTAAAGTATTTGTACCAACACACACAGTAATTCAGGGAGAACACTACAATAAAGACACCACACCGGTTTAGAACAATAGGGAATAGTTATCTAAATCAAACAAGACCAAAATGACAAAAAGCTAACATACACAAGTCCAGATATGAATTTTCAAAAGAATAAGAGTCTTAGGGGGTCATTACAACCCTGGCGGATGGTGTTAAAGTGGCGGTAAGACCGCCAACAGGCTGGCGGTCTTTTTTTTAGTATTATGACCATGGCGGTTACCGCCATGGTCATCCGCCGCTTTCCCCGTTCCACCCGCCAGGGCGGAGACGACCGCTGGGCTGGAGACCTGGGTCTCCAGCCCGGTGGCCGTAACAATACCGCCGCCGGTATTGCGACCCGGCTTACCGCCGTGGATTTCCAGCGGTAGGTCCCGCCATGAAATCCATGGCGGTAAGCACTATCAGTGCCAGGGAATTCCTTCCCTGGTGCTGATAGGGGTCTCCCCCACCCCCCACCCCGACTACCTCCCCTACACCCCCCACCACCCCTGCCACCCCCCAAAGGTGGCAGGGCCCCCCTCCCCACCCCGACCCCCAACATAACATTACTGACACACACCCGACACGCACGCAGGCACCACCAACACACATACACGCACACACACCAACATACATGCCAACATCCACACACACACTCAGACATGTACACCCACATTCACACATTCACGCACACATCCATACAGACAGACACGCACACATTTCCGAAACACGCATCACCCCGCAAGCATACACGCACTCACACCCCCCCTACATACACAGATGTACACCCCCATGCATCCACACAACACACAACACCCCCCACCCCTCTCCCCTAACGGACGATCGACTTACCTTTTCCGTCGATCCTCCGGGAGGGGACGGGAGCCATGGGGGCAGCTCAGCCAACACCACACCGCCAACAGAACACCGCCGCGCAGAATCACAGGACGTGATTAGCTCGGCGGTGTTCTGTTGGCGTGGCGGTGGAGGTGCAGCAACCTCCACTTCCCCGCCGCCCGCAAGTATGGCTGTTGGCAGCACTCCGTCGGAAAAACGACGGAGGGCAGCCAACGGTCATAATACGCCACGCGGCAAACCGCCACTACTGGCGGTCTTCCGCACGGCGGTCCCTCGGCGGTCTTCTTAAAAGACCGCCGAGGTTGTAATGACCACCTTAATCCATAAAAAACAATGGAAACGTTGTTGTTACACAAAGTACCTGGTTTGCATAAAACATAAAGCCGCACGAACAAGCGTGTGTTGCAAAAGTCAGTGTTGCATCGCTTCCTTACTCGCAAGTGAACCATGCGTCATTTCTTCTCTGGTCGGGTCGTTTTTTCCCTCGCAAGAGAGCAGTGCTTCAGTTTCCAGACGGACACCTCGGGCCCGGGCAGGCTTTACGTCGATTTTCACGCCCAGCAAAGTTGTGTTCGAAATCTGATCGCACGGTGTCAGGAAACAGAGCTATGTGGGGTTTGCGTCATAATCAGCAGCCGCAAGTGGGTGTTGCACGTCGTTTCTCCAGCCGTGCGATGTTGATCTTCCAGCCACGATGCAGGTGGAGTATCGATTTCAGCCACGAGACCGGCTGTGCATCGTTTATCATCCACGTTGCAGATGGTGCATTACAAATTTCTGCGCACAGTGGTCTGTGTGTGGATTTCTGTCCTTTTCCACCAACTTCACCTTTCAAGGGCACAAGGGGCTGGCTGGGGCACCACTTGGCAGATCAGGAGTCTCACCTGGAGAGTCCAGGTGCTGGCAGAGGAAGTCTTTGATGGCCCTGAGACTTCAACTACAGGAGGCAAGCTCAGTTCAAGCCCTTGGAGATTCTTCTCAAGCAGGAATGAACAACAAAGTCCAGTCTTTGTTCCCTTTCACAGGCAGAAGCAGCAACTGCAGGATAGCCCAACAAAGCACAGTCACAGTCAGTTGCAGCACTTCTCCTCAGCTCTTCTCCTTGGCAGAGGTTCCTCTTGAATCCTTGAAGAAGAATAAAAGTCTGGGGTTTTGGGTCCACTAATACTCATTTCTGCCTTTGAAGTAGGCAAACTTCAAAAGAAAGTCTTTGTTGTTTACAAGATCCTGCCTTGCCCAGGCCAGGCCACAGACACACACCAGGGGGGTGGAGACTGCATTGTGTGAGGGCAGGCACCGCCCATTCAGATGTAAGTGACGATTCCTCTGTCCAGCCCAGCTCAGATGGCACATCAGGATATGCAGGCTACACTCCAGCTCCCTTTGTCTCACTGTCCAGAGGGGATTTACAAACAGCCGAACTGTTAGTCTGACCCAGACAGGGAATCCAGAAACAGGCAGAGTCACAGAATGGTTTAAGCAGGAAAATGCCCACTTTCTGAAAATTGCATTTTCAAACTGACATTTTAAATACCAAACTTACCAAAACCATGTTTAAATTGTGAGTTCAGAGACACCAAACTCCTCATTTCTTTCTGCTCCCAAAGGGAATCTTCATTTAAAAGTTATTTAATGGCAGCACCACGTTAACCTATGAGAGAGATAGGCCTTGCAACAGTGAAAGCTGAGTTTGGCAGTATTTCACTGTTAGGACATGTAAAACACACCTTTACATGTCCCACCTTTAACATACACTGCACCCTGCCCGTGGGGCTACCTAGGGCCTACCCTAGGGGTGCCTTGCATGTAGAAAAAGGGAAGGTTTAGGCCTGGTAAGTGGGTGCGCTTGCCAGGTCAAATTGCCGGTTTCAAACTGCACACACCAACACTGCAGTGGCAGGTTTGAGCCATGTTTACAGGGCTACTCATGTTGGTGGCACAAACAGTGCTGCATGCCCACCAGTAGCATTTGATTTATAGGCCCTAGCACCGCACCTCTAGTGCACTTTACTAGAGGCTTACTATTAAATCAAATATGCCTATCAGGAATAAGTCAATTACACATAATATTTACAGAGAGCATATGCACTTTAGTACTGGTTAGCAGTAATAAAGTGCCCAGAGTCCTAAACCCAACAAAAAGTGGTCAGAAAAAATGGGCGAAAGGAGACAAAAGGATTAGGGATGACCCTGCAAAAAGGGCCAGGTCCAACACTAGTAATAGTACTTCAACTACTACAGGTTCTTCTGTTGCTATGGGGAGTCTTAATACTACTTATAGTAATAATACCTCATGGACTACTATAGCTCTGTTGTGCTACAATAACTATAGTTAAGACTCCTATGACTACCATGGCCCCTCCGACAGGTCTTATTTGCATGTTTTGTGTTTCTGCTAGTGCTGTTTGGAGTACTCATGCAGAGTGACCATGATCTTTGCACAAACTTTGACACAAAGGAAACTTTGAGTTTGTACCACTCTACAATCCCCCAATATTATCATAATGAATGCGTTGAATACATACCTATTCAAACTTCAATTATTTAAAAAAATAACGGCTTTCAAAATATTTGTCTTGAAAGAAAAGGGGGTTGCAATAGTTTGCAAAAGCTTTAGGAAGTATAATGGCAAGCATCAGTGAGAACATTATTCGTTAGGCATATTAAAGACAATCTGAAATGATTTCATTAGCTGAAATGAGCAAGAAGGTGGCTAATAATAATGTGAGGAAAAAGGCTGAGACCTATTCATGAGTTTTCTAATTGTTTAAAGTTTGTTAGACCTGACAGCCTTAGGGTGGTCACCCCTAACATTTTGGCTGCCACCCCCCACTTTTTAGATACTGTTTTTGCTGGTTTTCAGACTCTGCACACTTTACCACTGCTGAACAGTGCTAAAGTGCATATACTCTCTCCCTTTAAACATGGTAATATTGGATCATACCCACTTGGACTATTTAATTTACTTATAAGTCCCTAGTACAGTGCACTATATGTGCCCAGGGCCTGTAGATTAAATGCTACTAGTGGGCCTGCAGCACTGATTGTTCCACCCACTTCAGTAGCCCCTTAACCTTGTCTCAGGCCTGCCATAGCAAGGCCTGTGTGTGCAGTTTCACTGCCAATTCGACTTGGCATTTAAAAGTACTTGCCAAGATTAAAACTCCCCTTTTGCTACATGTAAAACACGCCTAAGTTATGCCCTAGGTAACCCATAGGGCAGGGTGCTGTGTAGGCAAAAGGCAGGACATGTACCTGTGTAGTTTACATGTCCTGGTAGTGTAAAACTCCTACCTTCGTTTTTACACTGCTGTGAGGCCTGCTCCCTTCATAGGCTAGCATTGGGGCTCATACATTGTTTGAGTGGTAGCTGCTGATCTGAAAGGAGTAGGAAGGTCATATTTAGTATGGCCAGAATGGTGATATAAAATCCTGCTGACTGGTGAAGTTGGATTTAATATTACTATTTTAGAAATGCCACTTTTAGAAAGTGAGCATTTCTCTGCCAGTGGTGGCCGGCAGCTTTAGGAGGGAGGGGGGCGGGTGGGAAGCACACACACACACATACACACACTCATTCTTTCACACACAGATACGCATGCCTGCACACACATCCATTAATAACACTCATAACATTCAAACATGCATGCACGCACCAAACATTTATTTTAAAACATCACACACACACATTCTTTTACACACACACGCACGCTCATCCATTAACAACACTCGAAACATTCAAACATGTACGCACGCACCCAACATTCATTTTAAAACATCACACAAACACACTTACCTTCAACCTCGAGGTCGCAGGATGGTTGGGACTGATGGCAACAGTCCCAGCCTCGTCACAGAGTGGGATGGGGTCAGTGAGACTGCTGACCCCACCCCACTCTGTGACGAAGTGTCACTGATTGACACTCGCCCTGGGCGCTTCAGTGCTTAAACCTGAAGCACCTAGGTCAAAGTCAATGGGTGAGGCTTTCCTCGTCACCCAGGGGAGGGGCTCGAGGCACCTTTACTGAGCCGAGGAGGTTACCCCGATAGGAGCTGTGACCTCATCAGCCCGCAAAGTTCAGCTCAGGCAGCCAGGAGTCTGGGCAAATCACCAATGTCTCACTCCTGGCTGTCTGAGCTGAAAATGAAGAGTGTCTGTCAGGCTGACCTTTGTTCAGCCTGACAGACCCTCTTCATGAGGGGCAAAAGGTGGAGGGGCGTGGCCCCTCCGCCCTAAAGGATGGGCCGCGCCTGTTGTCTGCACTTAAATCTTTCTGTTCCTTACAATCCATGTCTGGCTGGGTTTAGTTGACAGCTCCTTGTGCATTCACTCAGACACACCCCAGACACAGTATACTCAACCTCACTTGCATACATCTGCATTTTGAATGGGTCTTCCTGGGCTGGGAAGGTGGAGGGCCTGCTCTCCCACAAAGGACTGCCACATCCCCTACTGGGACCCTGGCAGACAGGATTGAACTGAAAGCGGACCTGGTGCACTTCTAAGCCACTCTTTGAAGTCTCCCCCACTTCAAAGGCACATTTGGGTATATAAACAGGGCCTCTGCCCCGTCCAACTCAGACACTTCCTGGAGAAGAAACTTGTAACCCGAACCTGCATCCCGCCAAGAAGAACTGCCTGGCTGCCCAAAGGACTCACCTGACTGGTTTCTGTGAAGGACTGCTGCCTTGCTGTTACCCTGCTGCCTTGCTCCTCCCTGGCTGTGGTGAAGAAGTGCTCTCCAAGGGCTTGGATAGAGCTTGCCTCCTGTTCCCTGAAGTCTCAGGACCAAAAAGACTTAGGCGGTCATTCTGACCCTGGCGGTTGAAAACCACCAGGGCAGAGTGCCGCGGAAGCACCGCCAACAGGCTGGCGGTGCTTCATGGGCAATTCTGACCGCGGCGGTAAAGCCGCGGTCAGAAAAGGGCAACCGGCGGTTTCCCGCCGGTTTACCCCTGCCCCAAAGAATCCTCCATGGCGGCGCTGCTCGCAGCACCGCCATGGGGATTCCGACCCCCTTCCCGCCATCCTGGTACTGGCGGCAAAAACCGCCAGGAACAGGATGGCGGGAATGGGTGTCGTGGGGCCCCTGGGGGCCCCTGCACTGCCCATGCCACAGGCATGGGCAGTGCAGGGGCCCCCTAACAGGGCCCCATAGACTGAAAATCGCGACGGTTGCCACTGCACCCGTCGCACACCAGCAACTCCGCCGGCTCCATTCGGAGCCGGCTTCATCGTTGCTGGGGCTTTCCCGCTGGGCGGGCGGGCGGCCTTTTGGCGGTCACCCGCCCACCCAGCGGGAAAGTCAGAATGACCGCCGCGGTCATTTGACCGCGGTGCGGTCTTCTGGCGGTCTCCGCCCGGCGGGCGGCACCCGCCACCCACCGGGGTCAGAATGACCCCCTTAATCTCTTCAAGAAGGACTCCTTGTGGGGTGAAATTCGATGCACAGCCTGCCAGAAATGATGCACAGCCTGCACCGGAGTGAAAATTTCACCGCACAACGAACCGGAACGACGCAGCCTGACTTTGCAACAAGAAGATTGACGCAGCACCAGTGTAACAACCGGAAATTTGACACATGGCCCATCGGATCGATGCACAGCCGACCTGGGATGACACAGCGCCTGCCGTGCGGGAGAACATTTGAGGCAACGCCCACCGGATCGACGCAGCTCCTGTGATTTTTTACTGCCATCGCAGGAAATCTACACACTGTCCCCGGGGCGAACCCCGCAACCTGAAGAGGATCCATGACCGAGCACTGGAAATTGACACACCACGGTCCCTGCGTGAAAACTAAATGACGCCTCGCCGCATGCAGCCAGAGAAATCGATGTACACCCCTCTGTTTCCACGCATCTCTTCCTCTGCGGTTCTTTGCAGAGATTGTTTGATGCGAACCAGGTACTTTGTGCTTGAAAGAGACTTTGTTTGCTTTTAAAAGACTTAAGACACTTTGGGGGTCATTCCGACCCGGCGGAAACTGCCCAAACACCGCCCCGCGGTCAGATGACCGCGGGGGACATTCCGACTTTCCCGCTGGGCCGGCAGTCGATCTGCAAAAGATCGCCCACCGGCCCAGCGGGAAAGCCCCAGCAAAGATGAAGCCGGCTCCGAAAGGAGCCGGTGGATTTGCTGCGGTGCAACGGGTGCAGTGGCACCCGTCGCGATTTTCAGTGTCTGCCAAGCAGACACTGAAAATCTTTATGGGGCCCTGTTAGGGGGCCCCACGACACCCGTTCCCGCCAGCCTCTTCCTGGCGGTGTAAACCGCCAGGAACAGGCTGGCGGGAAGGGGGTCGGAATCTCCATGGCGGCGCGGCTTGCGGCACCGCCATGGAGGATTCCTTTGGCCAGGGGAAAACCGTAGGGAAACCGCCGGTTCCCCTTTTCTGATCGCGGCTTTACCGCCGCGGTCAGAATTGGCCAGGAAGCACCGCCAGCCTGTTGGCGGTGCTTCCTCTGCCCTCTGCCCTGGCGGTTTCAAACCGCCAGGGTCAGAATGAGGGCCTTTATATCACTTTTCAGTGATATGTCAACATCTCAACATTTACTTATTGCATCTTTGATCATTTTGACCTGCATTTATCCATATAAATATTATATATTTTTCTAAACACTGTGTGGTGTATTTTTGTAGTGCTATATTGTGTTATTGTATGATTTATTGCACAAATACTTTACACATTGCCTTCTCAGTTAAGCCTGACTGCTCAGTGCCAAGCTACCAGAGGGTGGGCACAGGATAATTTGGATTGTGTGTGACTTACCCTGACTAGAGTGTGGGTCCTTCCTTGGACAGGGGTAACCTGACTGCCAACCAAAGACCTCATTTATAACAAAGTTGTATAACTATATATAAAGATAACCTCATGTTTGATAGTTAGAACGAGAATTCCCTCAATGGGCAGAAAGTTAGGAACACCATATTTATCATAAAAAGCCCCTACCACTACTAGATCAAGTGCGATAATGTTAAATCTAAGCTGCAGGCAAAATATTGAGATGATTCCCAACAAATGAATAATTCACACTAGTGCATTCATATGCCCAATGGTGTATCACATGGTTGCACAACCCTCACAGTGCAGTAGGACACGTGGGGGTGCCCTCAGGTACCTGGCACCTTTATCCTAACACTCTGTGTGTGTGGGGGGCCCATACACGTACTCCATTGGTGAAGGAGAGGAAGAACAGAAGCTCAGTGTAAAGAAATGTGTCCTTGGCATGGTTACCCCCTGACTTTTTGCCTTTTGCTGATGCCAGTTATGATTGAAAGTGTGCTGGGACCCTGCTAACCAGGCCCCAGCACCAGTGTTCTTTCCCTAAACTGTACCTTTGTTCCCATAATTGGCACAACCCTGGCACCCAGATAAGTCCCTTGTAAATGGTACCCCTGGTACCAAGGGCCCTGATGCCAGAGAAGGTTTCTAAGGGCTGCAGCATGTATTATGCCACCCTGGGAACCCCTCACTCAGCACATGCACACTGCCTCACAGCTTGTGGGTGCTGGTGGGGAGAAAATGACTAAGTCGACATGGCACTCCCCTCAGAGTGCCATGCCAACCTCACACTGCCTGTGGCATAGGTAAATCACCCCTCTAGCAGGCCTTACAGCCCTAGGGCAGGGTACACTATACCACAGGTGTGTGGGCATATGTTCATGAGCACTATGCCCCTACAGTGTCTAAGCAAAACCTTAGACATTGTAAGTGCAGGGTAGCCATAAAGAGTATATGGTCTGGGAGTTTGTCAAACACAAACTCCACAGTTCCATAATGGCTACACTGAAATCTGGGAAGTTTGGTATCAAACTTCTCAGCACAATAAATGCACACTGATGCAAGTGTGGGATTTATTGTAAAATGCACCCAGAGGGCATCTTAGAGATGCCCCCTGAATACCAGTCCAATTCCTAGTGCTAGGCTGACCAGTTTCTGCCAACCTGCCACAACCAGACGAGTTGCTGGCCACATGGGGCGAGTGCCTTTGTCACTCTGTGGCCAGGAACAAAGCCTGTACTGGGTGGAAGTGCTTCTCACCGCCCCCTGCAGGAACTGTAACACCTGGCGGTGAGCCTCAAAGTCTCATGCCTTTTGTTACAGCACCCCAGGGAATCCCAGCTAGCGGGGATGCCCGCCCCTCCGGCCACTGCCCCCACTTTTTGCAGCAAGGCTGGAGGAGATAATTAGCAAAACAAGCAGGAGTCACCCACCAGTCAGGACTGCACCTAAGGTGCCCTGAGCTGAGGTGACCCCTTCCTTTAGAAATCCTCCATCTTGAGATTGGAGGATTCCCCCAATAGGTTAGGGATGTGCCCCCCTGCCCTCATGGAGGAGGCACAAAGAGGGTGTAGCCACCCTCCAGGAAAGTAGCCATTGGCTACTGCCCTCCTGACCTAAACACACCCCTAAATTTAGTATTTAGGGGCACCCCAGAATCCAGGAAATCAGATTCCTGCAACCTACAAGAAGAAGAAGGACTGCTGACCTGAAAGCCCTGCAGAGATGACAGAGACGACAACTGACTTCGCCCCAGCCCTACCGTCCTGTCTCTGGACTCAAAGAACCTGCAGAGCGACGCATCTGGCAGGGACCAGCGACCTCTGAAGCCTCAGACGACTGCCCTGCAATCGAAGGACCAAGAAACCTCCAAGAACAGCAGCACTGTTCACCCACAGCAACAACTTTGCAACTTTCTTGCAACTTTTAAAGACTTCACTCTTCCCGCCGGAAGTGTGAGACTTTACCCTCTGCACCCGACGCCCCCAGCTTGAGCTCCAGAGAACCAACACTACAGGGAGGACTCCCAGGCGACTGTGACATAGTGAGTAGCCCGAGACGACCCCCCTGGACCCCACAGCAACGCATGTAGAGAGAATCCAGAGGCACCCCCTGACCGCGACTGCCTGTAACAAAGGACCCAATGCCTGGACAAAGCACTGCACCCGCAGCCCCCAGGACCAGAAGGAACCGAACTCCTGTAGAGAGTGACCCTCAGGTGACCCCCTGCCTAGCCCAGTCGGTGGCTGGCCCGAGAAGCTCCCCTGTGCCCTGCCTGCGCCGCTATAGTGACCCCCGGTTCCCTCCATTGATTTCTATTACAAACCCAACGCCTGCTTTGCACACTGCACCCGGCCACCCCTGCGCAGCGGAGGTTGTGTTTTGTGTGCCTACTTCTGTCCCTCCCAGTGCTCTACAAAACCCCCCTGGTCTGTCCTCCGAAGACGCAGGTACTTACTTGATGGCAGACTGGAACCAGAGCACCCCTGTTCTTCATAGGCGCCTATGTGTTTTGGGCCCCTCTTTGACTGCTGCACCTGATCGGTCCTGTGCTGTAAGTGTGGTAACTTTGGGATTGCCTTGAACCCCCAACGGTAGGCTGCCTATGCCCAGGAACTTGAACTTGTAGTGCCTTACTTACCTGAAAAGCTAACCATTACTTAACTGCCCCAGGAACTGTTGGTTTTTTAACTGTGTCCACTTTTAAAATAGCTTATTGCCATTTTTACTAAAACTGTGTATGTTACTGCTCCAATTCAAATTTCCTAACTTACCTGTGTGGAGTACCTTGCATTTGATGTATTTACTTCAAATCTTGAACTTGTGGTTCTAAAAGTAAATTGAGAAAATATATTTTTCTATATAAACACTATTGGCCTGGAGTTAAGTCTTTGAGTGTGTGTTCCTCATGTATTGCCTGTGTGTGTACAACAAATGCTTAACACTACCCTCTTGTTGTTATTTAGCAGTGATTAGATTAAGCATTAGCAGAAGACATCTTGTATTTAGTAACTATTGTGAACATTTTGCGGAATCCATTTTGTATTCATGGCAGCCATTTTCTCTGCTACATGCTGCCATGTGCTCACCATGTGCTCTGTCCTACCTTTCTGTTAACTGCTCTTGAAATCTGCCTAGTGACAAGTTATATTTAGCATCTCTTACTTTCGCACATGCTCAGTAAGGTCTGCAGCTGTTAGTCCTTGGAAACTGTTAGCTCCTCCTACCTGTCGACTGTGCATTTTCCACATGACCTTACATGTATACAAGTCTTGTTTCCATAATTGTACCATCTCCTTTTAGCCCCTGTGTTGGTATAAAAGGACCATGCTCTCTCAGTTCAGTGTGCTACTTCAGACATTACCCAAGGGTGCTGTCTGAACTGTAGTACCACCTCATGAGGTTAATAAACTTTTGTCTTTTATTCCAGTTTCTGTGCCAACTTCTTCCTACATGGTCTGAGGACTTTGTGCAGAGAAAGGTGAACCCCTTGCACTAGTAGGCCTTGCTGAGGCTTACTTCAACACTCTGATAAGCCTACTGCTCGGCCACACTACCACAAAATAGAGCATTAGTATTATCTAATTTTGCCACTATCTTACCTTTAAGAGGAACCCTTGGACTCTGTGCACACTATCTCTTACTTTGAGATAGTATATACAGAGCCAACTTCCTACACTCAGGTTTCATTATACGCCTTCATATGCTCACAAATTGCATGCAGTTACTCACTGTTTGAAATTCTCCTTGCTTTTCCCTCATTTCTCACTGCTAGCTCCTTGCTTTTTCCCCTGATTTTTGTGAATCCTCCCCATACAACTCCGGAATTCCAAACAGTAAGTAACTGCATGCAATTTGTAGGCATTTGATGGTGCATAATGAAACCTGAGCTTCTGTTCTTCCCCTCGGACGCCCACAAAACTTGTAGGGCATTGACTTGAAGACGTTCTAATTCATGGGCAAAGTGTGCAATTGGCCAGAGTCCCCACCTTCCAAGAGTCCCCTGGCATAGTCAATCAATCATTAAAAGTTTGTAATGCATGGCTTATCACCTGGCAGGATATTCAGGCACTTGCAGGTACTGGAGGCTCATTCAAACAGCCAGGTCTTGCTGGCCCTTCATAATTCCAGAAATGCAAGGTTGGTCTGGAGTTGTATGGGGCGGATGCACAAAAATCAGGGGAAAAAGCAAGGAGCTAGCAGTGGGAAATGAGGGAAAAGCAAGGAGAAGAGACAAAAATTGGGGAAAACCCATGAGGAACAGTAAAAATGAGGGAAAAGCAAGGAGGAGGCACACAAAAACAAGGAAAAAAGTAAGGAGAATGCAGTGAGAAAGAGAGAAAAGTAAGGAGAAGGCACACAAAAAATGGTGGAAGAAGCAAGCATTGAAAACAAGGGAAAAGCATGGAGAAGTCACACAAAAAAGTGGGTAAAAGAAAAGACAAAGCAGCGAGAACGAGGGAAAAGCCAGGAGAAGGCACTCAAAAAAGGGGGAAAAGGCAAGGAGAAGACAGAATCGAGAGCGATGCAGAGGCACGAGGAGAGCGTGACATGGGACCTTTGAGTTTTGTTAATGTTTTCTCTCTCCTTAACCACTGTCTATCTGATATCTCCTCTACCCCTCTCTACATACCTCTACTCTACCACTGACTATGTCTCTTTAACCTGTATCATTTTTAGGGTATTTGGGGTCTTGTGCATGACATATTTCGGCTATTTTGGGTGACCGTGGTCAAGTTTAACATATAATTTAATGTTGTTTGGCAGTTGCAATAGGAGGAAACGAGTAATTAAGTTCTAAATTTTTCCAGACAGAGACCACCAAATATGTCTTGTCTTGGACCCCTAAAATACGAAAGATGTCACTACAGACCTGACCGCAGGGCTGGTGGTCTTCTCTAAATGTGGCAGATGGCAGTGTGTCAGGGTGGGGGAGGTAGTGTCCTCTACCACCAGGATAGACTGTACCCAACCCGACAAACTCTAAATCAGGCCGTAGGACTCTTACTGTTTCACTGGTATCCAGCAACTATCCCTGACTCTATGGCTGCAGATTGTCCACATTTTACAAAATCCACTGTGGTGCACATGGCATTGATGTAAAGTTGCCCATTTACTGAACCTATATTTGTTTAATGCAAATGGAAAATGTTTTTCTGTGTGACAAAATTCCATCGCTCCTCCCCATTCATTGCAGAACTTGTCCCCATCCATGCAGAACCTGTTCTCATCATTGCAGAGATTGTTCCTACTTAAAGTATGTTAGGATAAAAGTACAATAGACAATATTTCTATGGACAAATGATTCTATGGGGGCAACTGTTTCCCCTCCCATAGCCGCATTTATGACTCTACAAACCAGGCAACCGACGGATTTACTTTGTAGTATGTGCCATGTCACGGGTTAAATCTGCAAGACCCGATTCTCTAAATCACGAATTGCTATTAGTGGGCCCAGAGTCAAACTTGCCTGCAAATATATTTCACATATATTGACAGAGCATTTTCAGAATTCACCATTCTCACAAAACCTAAACCAAGTTCCAGTATGTTGCTTTTTGGGCAGTGAGGGAAAAATTGCAGTTTCTACAAATTGCTGATGTCAAGGTAGGCACCAATAGAATTTAGCTATAAATGACAAATTATTTTGATGTGGTTTAATGAGGTCGAGGTTTAGCACATGATTGGGCCACTATCTCAGAGATGAGTTACCACGCTCATGAGAGCAATGATTTTATTTCCTGATTGCACAGGATTATGTATCAATCCAGGTTACTGACCATCCCTAATCTGGGGAAGGAGCAGGCATTGCATCCACATATTGCATCTCTGGGGTCTATCCATATTAAAGAAGGGGCAACAGACGCTTGCCTGATCAATTCTTTAATGCCCAGGTGCATAGTTGATTCACGCACAAAGTCAACGGGGTGTTCTCTAATTTGCATGGAGGCAGGGCACCATGCAAACAAGGAAATGCTTTTGTGCTTGAACCTTGCCATACTTCTGAAGTAGGCATAGGAACAAACAGACTCTTGGGAGCCACACTATAGGGCAGATTTATGAAGATTTTGCCCTGTTGCAAAGACATGCAAAGTGATGCAAAGCATTCAATACAATAGTATTGAAATGGTGTTTGCTTTCCAGCAGAATTAGCATTTTGTGGACTGAAGAGTGGTATTTTCATAGCACAAAAAGTAATTTGTGCTGCATTGGTTCAAGGGAACTTTCAAGGGGTGGCAGTCGGGTTTTCAACACTGCCACCCATGGTTTCTTTTGACAAGTCAGTTAAAAAATATTGTGAGATTAAAATGTTTTAATTTTGCCTAACATTACGAACATTGTAAAAAAACGGAAAAAACTGCTTTGTTGGAGAGTTGGCACGGAGCCCCATCCTCAGGTAGCCCTTTGAGATCTGGCATTTGTGGCAGTAGCATTCCACATGCTTCTCGAACTGGCACCTCTGGGATGGGGTCATCTTAGTACCTTTAACATGAATGGGACTTGTCGGCCAATTGTATATTGGGCAAGTGAACAACAAGCGTGCAATGAGTACACCATCTGCAGTTATCACCCGTTGGCCAGCACAAATCACAATGCCATCCTGAAGGGAGCGTGCATCAGAGGCATGGAAAGCCTTCCCTCAAGGGTGTCCACCCAAGGATCCATCTGACTCCAGGACACACACAGAAGGCAGGTCTGTGGCAACAGGAAGGGCTAGTTCTTCAGGGCTCACACGCTATAAAAGCTAGGGATGAATTTGATTCGCTTTCTTACTGGATTGTATTATCGCATTTCTCCTCATGCATAAAAGGGAACCTATAAGTACATACACTTTATGGAACTACAATGAGTACTACGAGGGGTTTCCTGCAATTGACTTGTTTTAATACATATGAGACTTTTAATGTAATAAATCGATAATCTAATTTAATAGTTATGATAAAGTTAATGTATTAATTGGGTAACTTGTTTTAACATTTTTATAATCCCAATGCACAAAACAGGTAATCTGTCTTTCCAAGACGTGGAACTTGCTTCAGAGCAAATACAGGTTATACCGAGAACATTCGAGTGTTATTGGATGTATATTTTACTTGCCACCCCAAGAGAAGAGGTGGTGAATCTAGCACAAAGGTGCTTTATTGACCATTCGTTGCATCTCCAGCACTTTGTGAAATTGATTTTTTTTTTTAATGTCTTTTTAATAGTGATTGTTTTTTTAAATGTACTTTTATGGTTTTCTATGTGAAACCGAATAAAGAATTACTACTACATTTAACCTCAGATTTTAATGTGAAAGAGATGTAATTCCCTCCTGATCTTTTGGAATTTTATTGATAGGGATTTCATATTTTTCATTGCCCTTTGTTGTTGTTTACATGACCTTTTTTATGTTTATGCGTTGTACCACCTTGCTTTTTATGGTTTATTGCTAAAATAAAGTTGACCGACTACTACTACTTGGCTTAGAGGCAGGACTGAGGAGGCTTGGAGAAATGTGTTGGTCTAACTACACCCAGACTCTTAAGAGACTGTGTGCAAATAAAACATGCTTTTTAGCACTTGGCATAGCAGAAGGTGTGGGGTGGTTGTGACGACGTCAATCACATCTAGCATTCATAGACTGGCATGATGCCCAAACCTGGTCTTTAGCAGGCTCCTGCCAAGATGAGTGATTGTAGCTATGCTCAGTCACATTGCATTTTTATGTTGTCCGAATCCGGTTTTAGTTGAATTTATTATAATGAATGATTTTATCTTTGTATTTGTATCTCTGGTTTTATTGATTGTTTAATACTGCAATGGTTTTAGTAACTATGCTAATAAAATAAACTTGAAAACTGAAACTCACTCTCTAAGGGGCATCTTGGTGCTAGGCACATCCGGTTAGCAAAGCAGACACCAGAGACTTAAACAGAAGCATGTTTAAATGGTTTTTTGAATTTATTTGCTGGCTATGCTTGAGTCTGGTGTTTCTTGGGACAGTAATATTTCATATTGTTATTTGAAGTTAACTCAGGCAGTGAGATGTTTTTAATGCTTGTCAAGCAGTTGGGGAAGGGTAAACCTATTTCTCCTCTCCTAGAGATTCACAAAAACACAATATGTGCCGACTGCAAGCTATGGTAAGGGTGTGTGGGGCTACCCTGATTACTTCGCATTTCAAGTAGAGGAAAATCTATTTTGAAGGCTCCTTCTTTCGCTTCCTCATTTATTTTTGCCATGAAGAACTTGCCCCATCACATCTTGAGGATCACGTCAAACTGGCACCAATTTTGTTGTGCCTCTCAGTTTGGAACAATCTCCGGGCTACATTAAACCAAACTGAAATTGGAAGCTGCTTGAACTGCGGGCATGGCTTGAAAACACCATGGCTCACTCATGCTAAGCAGAGTTTGGAGGGACTAGGTAGGCCATCTATGTTTGAAGATCCAACATCTGTATATAAGAAGGATAAGATGGATGTTAAACACATGTTTTTGGAATGTCGATGTTTATTAAGGGAAAGTGTTGAATTTAGAAAGCCACTGGGGTGACTATATGAAGCTCTAAATAGCACATTTTGCATGGAGCCGCACTGGAACTTGGTACGTAGCAGCTGGGAGAGGACCTTATCACTGATGTCTAGCGCTGGCACCATTAACCATCTCTTATTGTTTCTCTTGGGGCTTTTTGAGATTGTGAATGTAAAGGTATGTTCCTTTGATGGTGCTTCCGCCCAATCAATTGTACATTTTTCGTTTTTTTGTAGATTTTATGGTATTTTCAGATCTCGATTTCTGCTACAACTCTTCAGGGCACATACTTTTTATCAATACAAAGTAGCTCTCCGACTGATGCAGCTGTTACCAAATAAGGATGTGTGCTACAGAGCAGGGTGCTTTCTTAAATCAGCTGTACATTGCCGGGAAAGGCATGCACTTTTAATCATTTTATGTGTTCAATATTTATATTGTTTTTATAATTATATGCTTTTGTTAGAAATGG